>NC_090376.1:140638177-140941207 GCF_036365525.1 Heterodontus francisci
AGCCCTTTCAATAACTAAAACAGAAGATCCCATTTCAACCTTTTCCTTTGATCAGTAGTTCACAGTGACTTTTTAACTATCCCATGCTGCAAGTAAATAGCACAAGTTGCAATACATCTTTATCTTTATTGACTGTGCGCTGATACGAAGTAAACACTCATGTTTAACTTCTGTACAGGAAAAATAGGTAAAACTATTGCTGTAGGCATTGAGTATGATAGGAGTAGAGCATGATTTACAGAACTGATATATTCAGTGCATGTTTCATTTCTGCATTGAAGCACACAGAAAATTGTAAACTGTACTTTTGTTTTTATTTTTATTGTGCCCCAAAGTTGAAAATACACATTTGTCCAGATTTTGCATTACGAGTAACGGCGAGGTGAACAGCGGTCCCTATTATTATGGAGAAAATTGGACAGCATCTTCTGGAAGCTGTGCATGCACAGTTAAATGCAGAAATTCAGAGATTTCTGTCCAAGATGCTTTGCTCCTCCAGAGCGTGCACTTCACAGATAACTCGGCATTGAAATCTGTGCAAGTTGCTTTACTTACTCACTAGTTAACCACTAAGCAGCAGAAAAAGTTAGGGCTGGTGCGTTCAGGTTTAAGTGAATTTTTAATGGCGTAATAAAATTTTAATTACTGCCAAACAACATCGCTGGCACTGGAAATTTACTTTATTAAATGAGGAGTCTAATTCCTTTAGAATTTAATTCGGGTTGGAGATTTAAAAAAAAATATTTTTAATTTTTTTTCTCTCTCTCTCTTTTATCTCTTGCTCTCTTTTAATCCTATCTTTCTTTCCCTCTCTTTGCTTTTCTCTTTGTATTTTACAATGAATTCAATATTCTAATTTATACTTCCGGCTTTAGATAATGTGGCTGTGAAATTGGGTTCTGAAACGTTGATTGATTGAACTCGACAGGTACCATTTCAGGGACCAAAATGACATCCACTGTGCATGCTCACACTTCTGCTGAGAATCGCATCTGATGCTATCTTGGTGAAGGTGTTAGCGTGCAGGCAGGTTACGTTCAATCAAGTATGCAGAGCATGCAGATTATAACATCACCCAGTACTCCAATGCTCATTTGACATCAGTGCTACCATATTGCAGCTCCATGCTCTAGCTGACAGCCTCTCATAAGCTCACACAGATAATCAAGTGTTAAGCAATGTGAAGGAACCTCCAACAGCACTATTTTATGGCATCATCAACTACTTCTGGCTGTGGCTACAACTCTACAAGGGTTTAGCATTTTCCATGGTTGGTTTAAGTTGCAAAACTTGAAGGGAGTAGTATGGCAGGTGCTGAAGGACATTTTCCTGACTTCAAGGCTTCTGTCAGTTGTTGCTGGACATGGGTGCAGTAGTAGGCTATCCCTTTGGAACAAAGCATGATTGGTGGAATGAACAGAGGCCATGTAGAGCAGCACAAGCTGCTAGAAGACGGAGGAGAAGGAGTTGGAGAAGGGCTCTCAGCTGGAGGTTATATCCATCCAAGGTGTTCAGGGAACAATTGTTGTACCAGAACCTCAGCGAGAAACTATGTGGGGGATTTTATGCTCCCCCCGCGGTGAGTTTGGAGGTGGGGAGAATATTTAATCTGACGGGATGGTCACCGGTGGGTCTCTGGAATGATGCAGAGGCGTAGAAGTTTACAGCCGCTGTCACTTTGAGGGCCACGGGCATTGGGTGACCACCAAAGTCCAATAGCTACAGATCAATATTCAACCGTGTGCCGAGATGTGTGACCGCCTCTCTTGTCATCCGCAGTCATCTCAGACACAGGCACTCCAACATCTGCAGGTAAATCATCCAAGTCCTATAGACCCGCTGGCGTCTCTGGGTGAGTCTGCGCTTTGCTGTCTCTGCACCTACCACTTGGTTCGCATCTGGCAGATATGCCTCATCACGGCACAAGGATCCTGAAAGACAGGGTGCACCATCCCCATCTCTATGCTCCAGGTAAACTCAGTTCCTTCTCAAGGTCAATGGCATCTAACTGGGCAGACAGTTGTGTTAATTTGTGCTTCAGCTGTGTTCCAGCATGAGCTGAATGGTATGGCAAATAAGGGTGAGCCAGCCTGACCACCGTAATATCATTCCAGTTGTCTGCAGTGGACCACCAGCAACAGGAGCGTATAACTTTTCACATTTGTGCCATCCCGCCCACAGAAACAGTTCATCCACTTCCAGTGTTTCCCCCTCCCCCCCAACATCGGCGCCCAAATGCAGGGTGAGCCCTATACCCGCACCACCATCCATGAATGGGTGCAGAGTGGCTCCCTTTATTTAACAAGGATGTGGGTCCCCACCCCAGCATCATGGATGTAGAGTTCCGATCCCCCTCAAGCGATGACTCAGCTTTGTAAAGAACACAGAGGAGAGCAGGACTTTCACAGGCCTCAGTGACGTCAACTTTTCGAAGACGCGAAAGTGAAGGCACATGAGTGCTGCACGTCCAGCTGAAGATTGTAAACTGCTGGTATAATTGCAAAGAAATACATGATAATTTATGCAGATAGGCTTTTTGTATATGCAAATTCCGGTCCAGTCGCAGAGCAGCAGAGGGCCCACCACGGAGCTTCCCCGCTGCCAGGAAGGTCGAGCCTGGCAATCCCGGTGTGAGGTTCCATGGCGGGCCGCTGCCACTCTGATCTTCTGGCCCCACCCTCACCCCTGCCATGGAGCCCAACGTTGGGAGCAGAACAAAACTCAACACTATGTGTGAAAAATCTGCGCTTCAGTAAGGACACCCTCACTGAAATCTGTCACCTTGCATTGCCACAACTCCAACCTTCCAGCTGGGCAAGGACCGCATTGCCATTGGCTCAGAACTTGGCTGTGGAAATGACGTTTTATGCATCTGGCTCCTTTTAGATTGGTGCTGGACATATTAGCAACGTCTCACAGTTTGCAATCCACTGTTGCACAAGGGAGGTCACTGAGGCTCTTATTCAAAGAGAGCTGAATAAATTTCATTCTTCCTTGCCAGAGACAAGCAGGTGGAGTGGACATGAGGGTCTGCAGGATTTGCAGGCTTCCGGTGGTGCAGGTTTGCCATTGACTGCACACACATTGTTTTGTGGGTGCCGCAAGTCAACTCTGCTATTTACCGGAACTGAAAGGGATTTCACTCCTTCAACATCCAGTTTCTGTGTGATTTCAGGCAGTGCATCACGCAGGTCAAGCCTGGTATCCTGGCAGCAATCATGATGCATTCATTCTCTGGCCATCCACAGTGTCAGCTATATTTCAGCCACCAAGGCAAGCCAAAGGATTACTTCAGGGGTGGATTCTTGGCGATAAGGGCTACCCCTTGCTGACGTGGCTTATGACGCTGGTTGAGGAACCCCAGAGGGGGGGGGGCCCTCCGTCGGCCTCAGATTGCTCATGGAGTAGGCCACCCCCACCCCAATCCTGCAGAGAGTTACTTTGTTTCACTGGGTGACCTCCCTGCACAGCAGAGGCCCCCTGCCTCTGGTTTAATTCCAGCGATGGCAAGAAGAGGCCCTTACCTGGCTATTGACTGGCCACTTAAGGGTTCAATTGGGTTCTGGGTGGGAAAACCGGCTTTGGCCTTTCTCGCCCCCGGCTTAATTGTGCTGTGCTGGGAAGGTGATGGGCCCTCCACCTCCCACCCTTCCATCGCAATTCTATGGGCCCCCCCGCCTCTTAGCCTATCTCCTGGGGCCCATTAATTTCCACCCAATAATTTGGAGAATTTGAGCCTCGAAATTCAGCTTTTATTTTATTCATTCATGGGATGTGGGCGTCGGTGACTAGGCCAATATTTATTGACCATCCCTAATTGCCCTTGAGAAGTTGGTGGTGAGCTGCCTTCTTGAACCGCTGCAGTCCATTTGGGGTAGGTATACCCACAGTGCTGTTAGGAAGGGAGTTCCAGGATTTTAACCCAGCGACAGTGAAGGAATGGTGATATAGTTCCAAGTCAAGATGGTGTGTGACTTGGACAGGAACTTGCAGGTGGTGGTGTTCCCATGCATCTACTGCCCTTGTCCTTCCAGTTGGTAGAGGTCGCAGGTTTGGAAAGTGCTGTCTAAGGAGCCTTGGTGCATTGATGCAGTGCATCTTGTAGATGGTACACACTGCTGCCACTGTATGTCGGTAGTGGAGGGAGTGAATGTTTGTGGATGGGTTGCCCATCAAGTGAGATGCTTTGTCCTGGATGGTGTCGAACTTCTTGGGTGTTGTTGGAGTTACACCCATCCAGGCAAGTGGAGAGTATTCCATCGCACTCCTGACTTGTTCCTTGTAGATGGTGGACATGCTTTGGGGAGTCAGGAAGTGAGCGGATCGCCTCAGGATTCCTAGCCTCTGACCTGCTCTTGTAGCCATGGTATGACTACTCCTGTTCAGTTTCTGGTCAGTGGTAGCACCATGGACGTTGATAGTGGGGGATTCAGTGATCATAATGCCGTTGAATGTCAAGGGGAGATGGTTAGATTCTCTCTTGTTGGAGATGGTCATTGCCTGGCACTTGTGTGGCTCAAATGTTACTTGCCACTTATCAGCCCAAGTCTGGATAGTGTCCAGGTCTTGCTGCATTTCTACACGGACTACTTCAGTAACATTCGTGCCACACAAGTGCCTGGCAATGTCCCCTCTAATCCTTCTACCAATCACCTTAAATCTGTACCCCAGGTAATTGATCTCTCCGCTAGGGGAAACAGGTCCTTCCTTTCTACTCTATCTAGGCCCCTCATAATTTTTTACATCTCAATTAAGTCACCCCTCAACCTCCTCTGTTCTAAAAAAAAAACCCTAGCCAATCCAATCTTTCCTCATAGCTGCAACTTTCAAGCCCTGGCAACATTCTTGTAAATCTCCTCTGTACTCTCTCCAGAGCAATTATATCCTCCTGTATTGTGGTGACCAGAACCGTACACAATACTCCAGCTGTGGCCTAACCACCATTTTATACAGTTCCAGCATTACATCCCTGCTTTTGTATTCTATACCTCGGCCAATAAAGGAAGCATTCCATATGCCTTCTTCTTCACTCTATCTACCTGTCCTGCCAACTTCTGGGACCTGTGGCCATGTTCATCAAGGTCTCTCACTTCTTCAACCCCTCTCAATATCCTCCCATTTATTGTGTAGTCCCTCGCTTTGTTTGCCCTCCCCAAATGCATTACCTCACACTTCTCTGGATTGAATTCCATTTACCACTTTTCCGTCCACTCAACCAAACCATTGATATCATTCTGGAGTCTACACCGATCCTCTTCACTATGAACAGCATGGCCAGTTTTTGTGTCATCAGCAAATTTTCCAATCATGCCTCCCACATTTAAGTCTAAATCATTAATATATACCACAAACAGCAACGAACCCAACACTGAGCCCTCTGAAACGCCACTGGAAATCTCTTTCCATTCGTAAAAACATCCGTCGACTAATACCATTTGTTTCCTGTCACTAAACCAATGTTGGATCCAACCTGCCACATTCCCCTGAATCCCATTGTACTGACTAATGTACCATGCAGGACCTTGTCAAATGCCTTACTAAAATCCATGTGGACCACATCCACTGCGCTACCCTCATCAATCCTCCTTGTTACTTCCTCAAAAAACTCAATCAAGTTAGTAAGACATGACCTTCCCTTAACAAATTCATGCTGACTATCCCTGATTAATCCATGCCGTTCTAAATGGCAGTTTATCCTGTCCCTCAGAATTGATTCTAATAATTTACCCACCACCAAGGTCAGACTGATCGGCCTATAATTATTTGGCCTAACCCTCGCACCCTTTTTAAACAATTATATAATGTTTGTAGACCTCCAATCCTCTGGCACCTCACCCGTATTCAGTGAGGTTTTGCAGATGATCCTCAGCGCATCTGTTATTTCCTCCCTGGCTTCCGTTGACAACCTGGGATGCAATCCATCCAGCCCTAGCGATTTATCCACTTTCAAGGATGTCAGACCCTCTAGAAATTCCTCTCTCATTATGCATATCATATCTAATATTTCACACTCCTCCTCTTTAACCACAATGTCTGCATCAACCCTCTCCATTGTGAAGACAGAGACAAAAAACTCATTCAGACCCTGCCCACATCTTCTGCATCTACGCATAAGTTCCCATGTACATCTCTGACAGGCCCTAAGAAATCAATCTCCTTCCTTCTTTCACTTTAAACTACTCTTGCAACCCCTTTATTCACTCTTCTCCGTTGATTCACTATCACTTACCTGACCTTGAACTCTTCATTTACTTCCCCTTTACTCCATTCACTCCCTCTAAGTGGGTGGAGAGAATCCATATGCCCCCTTACCTCACCATTACCCTCCTCTTCTCCTTTATTGTCCTCTTCATTTCCCTCAAAGAGAATGTTATTGCATTCAAAATTCAACTTTTTTATATAAAGGAATCAAATTAGGATGAGGAAAGGCAAGGTATAGCTGCCCTTCTTTCCAGCTGAGTCTCTCTCTCTAGCATCGTGCCATAGTGCCATAGTTATTTTTCTGACACATGGAATGTAATTTTTACTGAACACACTTGCAGGGAGTGGGTTGGTCAGAAAGTCGGGAGAAAACCACAGTTGCGGACATCATAGATTGGTTCTCCATCCAGAGGCCCAGTCTGTTGACAGCCGGACGTTCAGGGGAGCGGGTTACTGACAGCCACAGCAGCAGGAAAGTATGCTTTGCAAATGGGGTGTCAACTGGAGTGGCTTCAAATAGAGATTGGCGACCCAAATCCACCTTTTTTTTAAGTTAAAGTTGAGCCCTTGGAAATACACTTAGAGGGAGATGCACAATGAGATATTAGGTATCACCTTTCTGCAGTCTAATAATTTACTTAGAAAAATGTGAAGCATTTGACAATTCCCAAAGGAGTTGCTAGTAATGCTCCAGAATTTTGAAAGTAAAGGGAACTCAACTTAATGGGACAACCCTTGTTTTTTTTGCATTTCTCAGATTACTGTGCCTCTTGATCCTGAATCTGAGATCCACAATTAGTTACATTCCCTTCTCTGAAATTACCCTATCGCCCTCCACACTCTACGGGCTGAATTTTGTTGAGCTCCCAACTTCAGGCTCCATGGCGGTATGGGGGCTGGAAGATCGCAACGGCCCACCATGCAGCCTGATACCCGGATTGAAATAAAGGACATGAATACATTAACATGCCATTTCCCGCAATCTTACCGGCTGTCTGCGATCTTCAGTGCAACAGCTGGCACTCACACACCTTCACTTTCCCATCCAGGGAAAGCTGGCGCCACCGAGATGAGGAAGGGAGGACCTTAGGATTTTTAGTGTAGAGGAAGGGGGGAATGGATTCAACTCTGCATTTCTAATGTAGGGGGGTGAAGGGGTGACCTCTGCACTTTGTGCAGGTGTGGGGGAGAGGTTAATTACTCAATTTCAGTGTTTCTTTAAGGGGGAGGAGGGCTACAATTTATTTTCTGTGTATTGGGGGGAACGGGTCACACAGTAATGGACAGTAATAATGGGAAGTGGGGGGGGAGTTCCAGGGTCAAACATTTTTCTCTCTGTGCAGGTCTAACAGCCCCTTAAAAATTGTGCCAGTGCATGTGCGGGCCATCATTTCTTTCGCCTGTTGCTGCTCCCGGTGGCGGGGGAATAAAATTCAGCCCTACATATCTCCAATATCCTTCCCCCATCTTCCGTTATTTTCAAGATCCCTTTTGAACTTTTCATGACTCAAATCCCCAGCCTTCTGAGACTTCTCACCCTCTTCTCATTTGCAGAGTTGTTCCTGCAACCTACCTGTCCACTATTCTTTCCCTTTATTTGCTCCCAATCCCCTACTCCACAAAACTTCCAATTGTAATGCTTGTAACTTTTAATTTCCCCAATGTGCCTGAAAATAATGATGAATGAACCTGATAAATAATTTTCATTGCAAAATGGACCCAATGCATTTGTGAATCAAAATGAAATCATTCAGAAATACTAATTTTGCTTACAGGATGAGGAAATAACATTTTTTGTCTGGCAGGGCCAACTCTGTGTAAACCAGTGATGTGCTTTAGACTTGGATTAATGGCATGCGAGTTGATAGGTCTAATGTTGTGGAGGAGAATTTATTCATAAAATAAAGAATACTAAACTGATATATCAAATTAATTAGAAGAAAGATAAAACTAGGAGTAGAGTACAGATGAAGAGCTGTGCAATGCAGTTTGTGTCCTTATTAAGTTGAGTGTACCTTTTGTGGAAGTTC
This sequence comes from Heterodontus francisci, assembly GCF_036365525.1. NCBI lineage: Eukaryota > Metazoa > Chordata > Chondrichthyes > Heterodontiformes > Heterodontidae > Heterodontus > Heterodontus francisci. The sequence goes on from NC_090376.1 coordinate 140,646,409, forward strand.
TGGAGTCTCCACATCTTTGTGCTATAAATGGAGTTGCAGGATTGTGCAGATAATTTGTCTACCATTTTATTCATAAGACCATATGATAATGCACTCGGAATTCACAACATGTTTAGTTGATCATTCCCACCCTCTCAACAGGTAGTCACATTTGAAAGAGCCAGCTCTACCATGTGGTAACCTTATCAGCAATCTATGCTTCCTTCAAGCATCATTTCTATCAAGGAGCACATTTGTCATTACATTTATCTTAAAAGTTGAAGAAATGCTTGACAGCTGTTTCCTGGTGAATTTTCTTTTGCTGCAATGTGATCCTAATGGTGGCTGTGAAAGGGAAGATTTTTGTGCATTATTATTAATAAATAACAGTCAAGAAGAATCAAAATCAGCAAGCAGAAATGAAGGAAAAAATGAAATTGGAATCATGAGAAAAAAAGCAAAAAATTCTCTGAGGAAGAAAACTGGCATGCATCTAACTACAAATACATTTTATTATCGAGATGACAACACAGCTTCATCCATTTAATTCTTCAATATCCTCAGTCGTACTATTATCATGCATTTCTATCTGTATTTCCTTTTCTTTTGTATTTTTTAGCCAATAACAAGAAGAACTAAGTAACTGATCAAGTAAGATAATTCCTTATTTAAGATCAGGGATGGGGGATTTTTGGGAGGAAAATTGTTAGTAGCCGCCGTGAATTTAAGATTTTGTTAATCACTTCATTCACTGAGTATGAATTTCTTAAATGTATTTAACTCAAAAACTGTTTTAATGTGATGATTATGATTCATCTAAAATAATATACTCCCCAAGAATACCATTTGATGTTCACACAGTTATAGTTCAGCATACTATGAATTCCAGCATCATTTCATCCTTTTAAAAGTTTTTGTTCCATTTCCCACTTCACTGACCTTGAGCCGTTTATTGCACTTTAGTGGAAAGAAAGTAACTCAATCCAGAAAAATAAAAGACTTGCATCTGTACAGTATCATGCCAATACATCTCAGCTTGTTTCTTTACACAATGAACCTGTTTTGAAACTTTATTGAGTATGCAACATCAGCGAGGAACATACCCAACACCAGCACAGATCTTGCTAATATTCCATGGAAGTCAATCAACATTGATGTTAGAAGATCCTAAGCATAAGGTTAAAAGGAAGAAATGTAGAAACAAGAGAACAACAGTGGAAAGATTATGTTGAAAAGTTGAACCAACTCCAATACATGAAAATATACCAAATGAAAATGTTTCAGAAATACAATTTGACAATAACACAGAGTCATTGGCCAGAATTTTACATTGGGTGGGAGGCCCTGCCCACCGGCCGAAAAGTCGATGGCGAGCCCAGCTTCGTGTGCCTGGGGAGCCTGGCCAGGATTCTTCACTCCTCAGGCCCTTAATTGGTCTTGGGCGGGGCTTCCACCTCCTTGAGGCAAGAAGTCCCGCCTAATGGAGCTACTGGTCAATTAGCGGGCTGGCAGCTCTTAGTCCCAGCAGCACCACCGGAACCGGTGGCCACTGCTGGGACTGCACCCAGCTACCAAGCAAGAGGAAGGATGGCCCTGGAAGTACAGTAAGTTTTTGGGGCCACACCGGAGACAATAGGCCAGGCCCCAGCAAGGCAAGGAGGGTCGGTTGCGGGGTGTGGGGGGGGGGGTGGGGGGTGGTTGTGCGTTGGAGGTGATTGGGGCTTTGGGGCTTTGGGGGCGGGCCTTCATGGGGCCAAGGTGCCCGATTAGGAGGGCACCCCAGCCTGCAAGTAGGTCGCTCGGTTTTACCAGGTGTGTTTCTTGAGGCCTTTGGATTCTGGCTGCCAACGGTAAAGTACGCACAGCAGTGGGAGGAGGCCCTTAAGCACCAGTTAATTGGCCACTTAAGTGTTTTGATTGGCCTGGGGCAGGCGGGCCGGTTCTCGCCATCGCCGCCCTGCATAAATTTGCAGCAGGGGGCAGGAAGGGGTTGGGAATAGCCCCCCATCGCCCCTCCACCACCCCCTCCCCCACAGCCTCCCACTCAAGTTTACACCCCCCCCTCCACCCCACCACCAGACCACTTGTTTAGGGGCCATAAAATTCCGGCCGTTTTGTCATGAAGTACTGGATAAAGCAAGTGTACCAACCAGATTGAGAAAAATCCCTGGAATGGATATGATTCCTGCAGAATTCCAGAAATTGCAAGCCTTTCAAAATTACCTTTTACAGCTGTGCATCAATTCTCAGAAACCAGAAAAATTCTTCAGAAGTTGTATCCTGCCACTACCAAACAAAGTGAATTTAAGCCTCACAATGAATTACAGGAGGATATCACTTACATCAACAGCTGCACAAATCGACAACCGGCTCCTACTGAATAAATGTCATCCACCGATAGAGAAGTACTGAGATGGAACTAGAATGGCTTCAGAAAAGGAAGGTCAATAAGTGGTCATGTACTAGCATTGAAAAGTGGAGGAAAATAGATTATCCAGTGTCCTTAAACTTTATGGATTTTAAGAAGGTCTTTGACATCATACATCACAGTCAAATGTACAACGTTTTGAAGACGTAGAATTCCACATGAAATCATCATGGCTATCTCACTGATGTATGACAATACCACAGCAATTGTACAATCCCAGGAGATGTGGAACAGAACCTTATCAGATTAAAGCAAGAGTTCTTTGAGGAGATACATTGGCTGTTTTTTTATTTATCATCATGCTACATTATTTAATGAGGAAAGCCCCAGACTCAGAGGAACACCAATACAATTTTACCATTCAGTCAATAATGAGGTCAAGAATTCCAACAAGAAAGATTTGATTTTGAAAGACTTTGATTTTGTAGATGCAATTGCTCTCTGCAGTAAAAGATGGAGAGGTTATTAGACAAGGTGGAAAAGGAAGCAGCAAGAGTTGATCTTCAAATGAATGCAGTGAAAGGAAATATATGCTGTTAAACATTAATGAAGAAGCAAGAAAATTGAGAACTGTGCAAAATGAAATCAGTAGCTTTAAATAATTGGTTTATGAATTAGAACAACAAAAAAGGATATGAACTCCAGATGTATATATATATATATTGAGAGAGAGAGAGATAGAATGTGGGAGACCAGCTTGGACTGTGTTGGAATACTCAAGTCTAGAGGTAACGAAGGCATGAATGAAGGTTTCAGAAGCAGATGAGCTGAGATAGGGGCAAAGTTGGGCGATGTTACCAAGGTGGAAATAGATGGTCTTAGTGATGGCACACATATGAGGTAAGAAGCTTATTTCGGGGTCAAATGTGACACCAAGGTTGCGAACGGACTGGCTTAATCTCACTGTTGCCAGAAGGAGGGATGGTATCAGGAGCTAGGGAATGGAGTTTGGAACAGGGGCCAAAAACAATGACTTCAATCTTCCCAATATTTAATTGGAGGATATTTCTGCTCATCCAGTGCTGAATGTCAGATAAGCTGTCTGATAATTTAGCAACAGTGCAGGAGTTGAGAGACGTGATGGTGAGGTAGAGCTGCATTTTGTCAGTATAAATGTGAAAACTAATGCTGTACTTCTGGATGATGTTGCCGAGGGGCAAGTTATAGGTAAGAAAAAGGAGGGGCCAAGAATCAATCCATGAAGGACACCAGAGGTCTTGCTGTGGGAGTAGGAAAAGAAGCCATTGCAATTAATCCTCTGACTATGATTAGATGGATAAAAATGGAACCAGCATGAAAAAGATGATCTTGCAGAGGGCATGAGGGGAGAAAGGAGAAAAACTAGAGAAAGGTGCAAGAACACAGTTTCAAACAAAACTAGTAACAATGAAGGGACATAAGTTCAAACTAATGCACGGTAAATTTGGAAATCTCAAGAAAGTTGCTCACAAAGAGGGTGGTGGGCAAAAAAAAGGTGGCCCACATGTTGCATGCGGTGGCCTGCCCAGCGCTCCCCAATCACGAGAAGGGGGCAGGCTCTCCAATGCCGGAAATGGCATCAGCTGCTTGGGCGCAGGCACTGGCACCCTTTTTAAAGGGCAGCCAGCCCTCCTGGCTAATTTACATTTTTAAAACACCCCCCCAACTGTTCATATCAAAGTTCTATTGCCCCTTCCCACCCTCAACAACAATAAAGTATTTTCCCTTTCCTCCCCAAAACACTTACCTTGCTAACATGTCTGTCCCCCTCCCCCAAACTGAACAAAGCGCAGAGGTCACCCCTTCCCACCATCCCCAACAGTAATGATGAAACTCTGACCCTGTCCCCCACCACCCGCACTAAAAATCTTAAGTTCCCCCTTTCCTCACCACTGCGGCGCCTGCTTTCCCCAGACGGGAAAGTGAAGGTGCGCGAGTGCCGCCTGCTGCTCGGAAAACCGTGCAGGGAAGTTTATTTACATTTATGAATTCTGGTTAATTAAATATGCAATGCCGGGTCTGTCAGGGGCCGCCATGGAGCCTCTCCGACACCGGGAAGATTGGACCCGGTCCTCCCAGCATCGGGCTCTGTGGCGGGCCTCTGCTGGAACAACCTTCGGGTGCCCCTCCCACCACTGAGCTCGTCATTGGAAGCTCTGTCAATCACGGCCAAAGAGTGATCAGCACCTGGAATAGATTTTCAATAGAGTTATAGAGGTGAAAGCTTGGAATAATTTGAAAGGTAGTTGGATCCTATGATGTGGGGGCTGTCGGGTCTTTCCGGATGTATATGTTTTAATGAGCTTAAGTAGCCTTCCTCAACTGTGATCTTGTGAATAGTCCCAGGAATTTATTTATTTTTCTTAAAGGTGAAGTCTAATGTTTTCTTTAAGTACATATCCATTTTAGACTGAAAAATGCCTTGTCGGTATCTTGGCTGACCGCAATAGAACATAGAACAGTACAGCACAGTACAGGCCCTTCGGCCCACGATGTTGTGCCGAACCTTTAACCTACTCTAAGATCAAACTAACTACCTACCCTTCATTCTACTATCATCCATGTACCTATCCAAGAGTCGCTTAAATGCCCCTAATGTATCTGCTTCTACTACCACCGCTGGCAGCGCATTCCACGCACCCACCACTCTCTGTGTAAAGAACCTACCTCTGACATCTCCCCGAAACCTTCCTCCAATCACCTTAAAATTATGCCCCCTGGTGATAGCCCTTTCCGCCCTGGGAAAAAGTCTCTGGCTATCCACTCTATCTATGCCTCTCATCATCGTGTACACCTCTATCAAGTCACCTCTCATCCTTCTTCGCTCCAATGAGAAAAGCCCCAGCTCCCTCAATCTTTCTTCATAGGACATGCCCTCCAGTCCAGACAGCATCCTGGTAAATCTCCTCTGCACCCTCTCTAAAGCTTCCACATCCTTCCTATAATGAGGCGACCAGAACTGAACACAATATTCCAAGTGTGGTCGAACCAGGGCCTTATAGAGCTGCAGCATAACCTCGCGGCTCTTAAACTCGATCCCCCTGTTAATGAAAGCCAACACACCATACGCCTTCTTAACAACCCTATCAACTTGGGTGGCAACTTTGAGCGATCTATGGACATGGACCCCAAGATCCCTCTGTTCCTCCACACTACCAAGAATCCTGTCTTTAAGCCTGTATTCTGCATTCAAATTCGACCTTCCAAAATGAATCACTTCACACTTTTCCAGGTTGAACTCCATCTGCCACTTCTCAGCCCAGCTCTGCATCCTGTCAATGTCCCGTTGCAACCTACAACAGCCTTCCACACTATCCACAACTCCAGCAACCTTCTTGTCATCGGCAAACTTGCTAACCCAGCCTTCCACTTCCTCATCCAAGTCATTTATAAAAATCACAAAGAGCAGAGGTCCCAGAACAGATCCCTGCGGAACATCACTGGTCACTGAGCTCCAGGCTGAATACTTCCCATCTACTACCACCCTCTGTCTTCTATGGGCCAGCCAATTCTGTATCCAGACAGCCAACTTTCCCTGTATCCCATGCCTCCTTACTTTCTGAATGAGCCTACCATGGGGAACCTTATCAAACGCCTTGCTAAAATCCATATACACCACATCCACTGCTCTTCCTTCATCAATGTGTTTTGTCACATCTTCAAAGAATTCAATAAGGCTTGTGAGGCATGACCTGCCCCGCACAAAGCCATGCTGACTGTCTCTAATCAAACCATGCTTTTCCAAATAATCATAAATCCTGTCTCTCAGAATCCTCTCCAATAATTTGCCCACTACCGACGTAAGACTGACTGGTCTATAATTCCCAGGGTTATCCCTATTCCCTTTCTTGAACAAGGGAACAACCTTTGCCACCCTCCAATCATCGGGCACTACTCCAGTGGACAGTGAAGACGCAAAGATCATCGCCAAAGGCGCAGCAATCTCTTCCCTCGCTTCCCGTAATATCCTTGGGTATATCCCGTCTGGCCCCGGGGATTTATCTGTCCTCATATCATTCAAAATTTCCAGCACATCCTCCCTCTTAACTTCAACCTGTTCGAGCATATCAGCCTGTCCCACGCTGTCCTCACAAACGACCAGGTCCCTCTCACTAGTGAATACTGAAGCAAAGTGTTCATTTAGGACCTCCCCTACCTCCTCCGACTCCAGGCACAAGTTCCCTCCACTATCCCTGATCGGCCCTACCCTCACTATGGTCATCCTCTTGTTCCTCACATAAGTGTAGAACGCCTTGGGATTTTCCTTAATCCTACCCGCCAAGACTTTTTCATGTCCCCTTCTAGCTCTCCTAAGTCCATTCTTCAGTTCCTTCCTGGCTACCTTGTAACCCTCTCGAGCCCTGTCTGATCCTTGCTTTCTCAACCTTAAGTAAGCTTCCTTCTTCCTCTTGACTAGCTGTTCCACATCTCTTGTCATCCAAGGTTCCTTCACCCTACCATCCCTTCCTTGCCTCATCGGGACAAACCTATCCAGCAGTCGCAGCAAGTGCTCCCTAAACAACCTCCACATTTCTGTCATGCATTTCCTTGAGAACATCTGTTCCCAATTTATGCTCCCCAGTTCCTGCCTAATAGCATTGCAATTTTAAAAACTTCAATCTTCCTGACAACTGGGAGACCACATGGTTGGGCTAGGTCACACCATGAGATCAACAATGGGGAAGAACCCCAAGCATCCTGTAATAGCTTCCTTCGAAGCAACAAGATCTGAGAAATGTGATTTGCGCCCAAAACAGGTAAAAGGTCAACAGAGCAATACTGCTGCTGTGAGGCTCAAGCCAAATTCACCTTCTTTTCTGTGGGAAGAGTGTGCTGAGCTGGGGCAGGTGGATGCCTGAACATACCATCAGTTCACCACAACTTTTTTGTGAGCCCAGGAAGAGCATCCCTATTGCTGGGCCCAGAAAGAATTAAAAGTGAAAATTTCCTGGACCTTTAATGTTTGCTGGTTAGGCTGCTTAACACCTGGTACAATCCAGTGGAGCATGCGGACTGCAATCTCCACCCATTTGTACCTGAATTTCACATTTGGGGTCCTATAAACAGTGGAAGATCTCCATTTTCATATTTAAGCAATCAGGTGGGTGGCATGTAAAACTAAATGTTGACCGAGCTAAAATAACATCAGGCTCAATTCCAGCATAGTTTGGGCGCAGCAGATCATATGCAAAATTCAGAGATCTTAAACCAATTTTGTGCCAGAAGACGGTAAACTGTCAGTTGAATTTCTCCCCCCAGTGTGATTTTACACCAGTCTGTGGAACTGTTCAAAAGCTTGGTGTTTATCTTCTCAAGATGCAGTGAAACACTGAAATAAATGTACAACAAAGGTCTAATATAACATTTTCGCTAACGACTTGTGCATTCAATACATGTTTCCCATTTAAATGTGATTGAGGCCTGCTCACATTATTTTGTTTCAGATTTGTGGTTCAGATTTGATACAAAAAGCAGCAATTATCTATATCTCGATCAAAATGTCTAAATTACCTAATAGTGGTTTCTTAAACTATTTAACAATATATTTTAAATACATAGACATGTTTGTTTTTTACGATGGTTAGTTACATTGACAGAAATAAAACTTCTAAACGGTATGATTAAGTTTTATGGTTCATTCAGCTGTTCTTTAAATACCGGAACATTTAAATCTTTCTGCCCTGCCTGATTTGTAATTTATATATCACAGGTGCTTTGGAAATGTAAGGACTGGTTTTCTGCTTAAATCATTACCAGGTGACTTCTGCAAAAAGCTCAACCTTGCACAGTGAGGATAGGAAAAAGAAAGTTTCTGCAATGGCTCTTTATTTTCAAGCATTTCTGTTATTGTATAACTGATTCTAGACAGATGACAACGTTTGGTTTAAGGCTGAATAGGTAATCACTTTTTAGCTGGAGGGAAAATCCTCATGAATGCACATTCTCTTCTTCAGTTATATCCTACCTTTTTATTTTACTACAGTTATGTTAGAAATAACTGTCAACAACAGTCTTTTCCCCCCTTCACAGTGAATCACACAGACAATCAAAACATTCATGCATTTGTTTATCAAATAATAAACTGGAATCATTGAACGTTACAGCACAGAAACACACCATTAAGATCATCAATGTTTACAAAAGCTATCTCATTAATCCAACTCTATGTACTCTTTAATGTACCTCCTTTTAAAGCAACTAATTCATTTTTAATTAAAGAGCAAGAAGTCTGCTTTAACAAGGTTTTGTGGTAGAAAATACTGCATTCCAATCACACTCTGCATAAAGAAATTTCTTCTCAGCTCGCTTTTAATTAATTTTGCAATTGTCTTTAATTTTCACCCTCTCATTATTGTCTCACAGACCAGTGGAATCAATTTGGGGAAGAAATTCACTCCTGGCCTATGTTGACTCCCCGGGAGGCAGACAGTGCCACAGGCTGCAACATGCACAGCCTGCATGACGTTTCTCAATGATACTGAAAGCAGATTTTAGGGAGCTAGTTAAGACATTAAAAAGCAGGAGTTCAGAAATAGTAATCTCCAGATAACTCCCAGTGCCACATGCTAATGACCATAGGAATAGGAGGTTAGAGATGATGAATACGTGGCTGGAGAGATGGTGCAGGAGGGAGGGCCTTAGATTCCTAGGGCATTGGGACTGATTCTGGGGGATGTGGGGCCTGTACAAGCCAGACGGTTTGCACCTCAATAGGGACAGGACAATATCCTTCTGGGAAGTTTGCTGGTGCTGTTGGGCAGGATTTAAACTAGTTTGGCAGGGGGATGGGAACCTGAGGGTAGACTCAGATGGGGCAAAATCAGAAATGGAAAGGGAAGGCAGAAAATTATTGAGTGAAATAAAAACATGAAATGCTGGAACCGCTCAGCAGGTCTGGCAGCATCTGTGGAAAGAGAAGCAGAGTTAACGTTTCGGATCAGTGATCCTTCTTCAGAACTGAAATTATTGAGTGAGTCTGGAAGGCAGAGGAAATGAAGGATAGAAAAAAAAGAGTTTGCAGATGAGCTGAGGGCACAGAAAAGTGGCAGTATGATATCATAGTTATTACAGAAACATAGCTTAAAGAGGGACAGGAATGTTAGCTCAACATTCCTGGTTAAAAGGTTTTCAGACGAGATAGAGAGTGGGACAAAACGGGAGTGGTGTGGCAATTTTGGTTAGAGAAGCAATTGCTGCTGTGAGAAGGGATGGTGTTAGAAGGATCATCAATTGTGGCCATATGGATTGAGCTAAGGAATAAAAAAGGGGCAGCGACACTACTGGGAGAGTACTATAGATCCACAGACAGTCAGAAGGAGATAGAAGAGCAAATATGTAGGCAAATCTCTGAGAAGTTCAAAAACAATAGGGCAGTAATAAAAGTGGTTTTTAACTACCCCAATATTAACTGGGATAGTTTTTGTGTGAAAGGAATGGAGGGAACAGAATTCTTAAGGTGCATTCAGCAGAACGTTTTGAACAGCATGTTGCAAGTCCAACAAGAGAGGGCACGTTTCTGGACTTGGTTTTAGGGAATGAAGATGGGCAGGTGGAAGGAGTGGCAGTGGGAGAGCATTTTGGTGGTAGTGATCATAATTCAGTTAGTTTTAACATAATTATGGAAAAGGACAGAGATAGAACAGGAGTTAAAGTTTTAAACTGGGATAAGGCCAATTTTACTGAGCTGACAAGTGATTTAGCAAATGCAGATTGGAAACAGCTACTTGAAGGTAAATCAGTGTCAGAGTAATGGGAGGCATCCAAAGGGGAGATTCAGGGGGTTCACAGCAAACATGCTCCCACAAAGAGAAAGGATGGGATGGCCAAATCTAGAGTCCCATGGATGTCAAGGAGCTTACAGGGTATGATAAGGTAGAAAAAGAAGTTTATGTCAGACACCAAGAACTCAATACTACAGAAAGTCGAGAGGAGTATGGAAAGTGGAGGGGTGAAATCAAAAAGGAAATTAGGAAAGCAAAGAGAGGGCATGAAAGAATATTGGCAAGCAAAATCAAGGAAAACCCAAAGGTGTTTTATCAAAACATTAAGAGTGAGAGGATAACTAAGGAAAGTGTAGGGCCTGTAAAAGACCAAAAAGGTAACCTATGTGTGGAGGCGGAAGATGTGCGTATGGTTCTCAATGCATACTTTGTCTTTGTCTTCAAAAAAGAAGGGGATGATGAAAACATTGTAATTAAGGAGGAGGAGTGTGAAGTATTGGGTATAAGCAAAGGGAAAGTTGAAATATCAAGGGGAATAGCCTTCTTGAAAGTGGATAGATCACCAGGGCCAGATGAAATGTCCCCCAGACTGTTAAGAGATGCCAGAGAGGAAATAGCAGAAGGTCTGACAATCATTTTATAATCCTCACTGGATACAGGTGTTGTGCAGAAGGGTTGGAGCTCTGATAATGTTGTACCTTTGTTTAAAGAGGGAGCGAGGGATAGACTGAATAATTACAGGCCAGTCAATTTAACCTCAGTAGTGGGTAATGTCACAAACAGATGCGAACCCCATGGAAATTGTGTTTTGTGCATTTGAGTATTAATGTCAACTGCCATTTTATCCATCATGTTTAAGTTGGTACTTCTATGTTCTGATTGTCAAAATGGAGGAGAGAGGTCAGGTGGGACAGCAACTTGAAAAGGGTCTAGCTTTAGGATCCAGGAAACGCTTATCCAACTTGCCTGGACTGGAAACTGTATTAGTTTGGAGGTACAGCCTGTATTTTTACACAGCTGCAGTGTGCTGCCTGGAGACACTTCTCATGAGACATCTCTGTAGGATTAGCCCCAGCTGCCTGAAGATGCACATCTCTCTCTAAGACACTGTCTGTAAAAGCCAAAAAAAAGACACACTTCAAACAGTGAAGAAAAATTAAAGACACAGTCTGCAAAATAACGTGAAAACCTGCCTTCTGCTAGCTTCCACTCCATCTAAGAAAAAGGTGATTTCAGCAAAATCAAACTACCTCCATTTATATCTGAGAGTGCAAAGAAGAAGTTCGTAAGAGGAAGAGATATTTCCAACAGCTCCTCCCCATTCGGTATTTCTAATGGGTGGTCTCCATTGTTTTGGACTTTTTCTGCTAATTTAACAGACACTAGTTTTAACTGAAATTCATGGTAGTTTAAGTTTCTGTTTGGAAAATGTCCTTGCCTTTATTATGCCTTTAACCTTTTCATGAATATTTGAAAGTATGCGTGGTGAAGTTAAACCCTTTCCCGAGTTTAAGAGTATGTTAATAAGTCCTACTTCTTTGTTTTAACTTTTAAAAAGATGTGTTGTTGATGCAGTCATTTATTATTAAAGTTTAAGGGAGGGAAGGAAATTCAATTACTAATCTGTTTACAGACAGGTGATTGGAAAAACAGGGAAATTTGTTCAGAAAAAAAAAGATTGTTTGTAACAACAAATTATTGGAATCAATTCTGAGAGACAGGATGAACTGTCTCTCAGAAAGGCACAGATTAATCAAGGACAGTCAGCATAGATTTGTTAATGGAAGATTGTGTCTTATTGAATTTTTTGAGGCAGTAACAAGGAGGATTGATGAGGGTTGTGCAATTCATTTGGTCTACATGGATTTTAGCAAGGCTTATGACAAGGTCCCACATGGCAGTTTGGTTAAAAAAAAAAGCCCAGGGGATCCAGGGGAATCTAGCAAGCTGGATACAAAATTGGCTCTGTGGCAGGAAACAAAGGATAATTGTTGACAGGTGTTTTTGTGACTGGAAGGCTGTTTCCAGTGGGTTTCCGCAGGGCTCAGTACTAGGTCCCCTGCTTTTTGTGGTATATATTAAAGATTAAATGTAGGGTAAATGTAAATGTAGGGGGAAGTTGTCCAGAAGTTTGCAGACGACATAAAAATTGGTCATAAAAGCAAAATACTGCGGATGCTGGAAATCTGAAACAAAAACAAGAAATGCTGGATTCACTCAGCAGGTCTGGCAGCATCTGTGGAAAGAGAAGCAGAGTTAACGTTTCGGATCAGTGACCCTTCTTCGGAACTGACAAATATTAGAAAAGTCACAGATTATAAACAAGTGAGGTGGGGGTTGGGCAAGAGATAACAAAGGAGAAGGTGCAGATTGGACCAGGCCACATAGCTGACCAAAAGGTCACGGAGCAAAGGCAAACAATATGTTAATGGTGTGTTGAAAGACAAAGCATTAGTACAGATTAGGTGTGAATATACTGAATATTGAACATCAGCAAGTGCAAACCTGAAGAAAAACAACCTGAAAAAAACAGTGGGTGAGCAAACTGAACAAACTAAGATGAACTGAAATAAATACAAAAAAAGATTGTAAAAAATGTAAAAAGGAATGCCAAAAAAAAAAAGGAAGAAAAAATAACTAAAAATGACTAAAAATGAAAGTAAAGTGGGGGGCTGTCATGCTCTGAAATTATTGAACTCAATGTTCAGACCGGCAGGCTGTAGTGTGCCTAATCGGTAGATGAGATGCTGTTCCTCGAGCTTGCGTTGATGTTCACTGGAACACTGCAGCAATCCCAGGACAGAGATGTGAGCATGAGAGCAGGGGGGAGTGTTGAAATGGCAAGCAACCGGAAGCTCAGGGTCCTGCTTGCGGACTGAGCGGAGATGTTCCGCAAAGCGGTCACCCAGTCTGCGCTTGGTCTCCCCAATGTAGAGGAGACCACACTGTGAGCAGCGAATACAGTATACTACATTGAAAGAAGTACAAGTAAATCGCTGCTTCACCTGAAAGGAGTGTTTGGGGCCTGGGATAGTGAGGAGAGAGGAGGTAAAGGGACAGGTATTACACCTCCTGCGATTGCAAGGGAAGGTGCCCTGGGATGGGGACGAGGTGGTGGGGGTAATGGAGGAGTGGACCAGGGTGTCGCGGAGGGAACGATCCCTTCGGAATGCTGACAGGGGAAGGGAGGGGAAGATGCGACTGGTAGTGGCATCTTCCCCTCCCTTCCCCTGTCAGCATTCCGAAGGGATCGTTCCCTCCGCGACACCCTGGTCCACTCCTCCATTACCCCCACCACCTCGTCCCCATCCCAGGGCACCTTCCCTTGCAATCGCAGGAGGTGTAATACCTGTCCCTTTACCTCCTCTCTCCTCACTATCCCAGGCCCCAAACACTCCTTTCAGGTGAAGCAGCGATTTACTTGTACTTCTTTCAATGTAGTATACTGTATTCGCTGCTCACAGTGTGGTCTCCTCTACATTGGGGAGACCAAGCGCAGACTGGGTGACCGCTTTGCGGAACATCTCCGCTCAGTCCGCAAGCAGGACCCTGAGCTTCCGGTTGCTTGCCATTTCAACACTCCCCCCTGCTCTCATGCTCACATCTCTGTCCTGGGATTGCTGCAGTGTTCCAGTGAACATCAACGCAAGCTCGAGGAACAGCATCTCATCTACCGATTAGGCACACTACAGCCTGCCGGTCTGAACATTGAGTTCAATAATTTCAGAGCATGACAGCCCCCCACTTTACTTTCATTTTTAGTCATTTTTAGTTATTTTTTCTTCCTTTTTTTTTTTTTTTGGCATTCCTTTTTACATTTTTTACAATCTTTTTTTGTATTTATTTCAGTTCATCTTAGTTTGTTCAGTTTGCTCACCCACTGTTTTTTTCAGGTTGTTTTTCTTCAGGTTTGCACTTGCTGATGTTCAATATTCAGTATATTCACACCTAATCTGTACTAATGCTTTGTCTTTCAACACACCATTAACATATTGTTTGCCTTTGCTCCGTGACCTTTTGGTCAGCTATGTGGCCTGGTCCAATCTGCACCTTCTCCTTTGTTATCTCTTGCCCAACCCCCACCTCACTTGTTTATAATCTGTGACTTTTCTAATATTTGTCAGTTCCGAAGAAGGGTCACTGATCCGAAACGTTAACTCTGCTTCTCTTTCCACAGATGCTGCCAGACCTGCTGAGTGAATCCAGCATTTCTTGTGTGTGATAAAAATTGGTCACATGGTTGATAGCGAGGAGGATAGCTATAGACTGCAGGAAGCTATCAATGGACTTGTCAGGAGGGCAGAAAAGTGGCAAATAGAATTTAACCCAGAGAAGTGTGAGGTGATGCATTTGGGGAGGTCATACAAGGAAAAGGAATGCACAATAAATGGGAGGATACTGAGAGGTGTAGAGGAAGTGAGGGACCTTGAAGTGTATGTCCACAGATCTCTGAAGGTAGCAGGACAAGGTGGTTAAGAAGGCATATGGAATTCTTTCTCTTTAATTGGGGTATAGAATATAAGAGTAGGGAGGTTTTGCTGGAACTATCTAAAACATTAGTTAGGTCACAACTTGAGTACTGTGTGCAGTTCTGGTCACCTCATTACAGAAAGGATGTAATTATACTAGAGAAGGGACAGAAGAGATTAACAAGGATGTTGCCAGGACTGGAAAATTGCAGTTATGAAGAAAGATTGAATAGGCTGAGGTTGTTCTGCTTGGAAGAGAGGAGTCTGAGGGGAGATTTGATTGAGATATACAAAATTTTGAGGGCCTGGATAGAGTGGATGTGAAGGGCCTATTTACTTTAGCATATGGGCCAGTGATTAAGTGACATAGATTTAGAGTGATTGGTAGAAGGATTAGAGGAAACATTCTTTCAACCAGAGGTTGGTGGGGGTCTGGAACTCACTGCCTGAAAGGGTGGTAGAGGCAGAAAACTTCATCTAATTTAAAAGGTGCCTGGATGTGCACCTGAAGGCCATAATTTGCAGGGCTACTGACCAAATGCTGGAAAGTGGGAATAGGTTGGGTGGCTTTCTTTTTTTGGCTGGTGCAGACATGATGGGCCAAGTGGCCTCTTTCTGTACCATAAACTTTGTATGATTCTATATCAATGAAGAACCCCCAGTGGGCCGCACAGGTAGTGGCTGCCCTGCTGCCAGCCCCCAGGGAATCAAAGTAAGTACACATGGTGTCACTGGAAGCAGTGCTACGTGATCAAATTTCTCCCCTGTTATTGCTATTCACAGTGTCAGAACCTTTCATAATCTTGAGTGGCTCTATGAGGTCAACTCTCAACTTTCTCAGCTCCTGTGAACCTTCCGTTCCTGGCAACACCTTTTCCATGGCCTTTATATCGTTTTTCTTGTGAGCTCCCAAAAGTGTATGTAAGTAAGATTTTGTTAAGAGTCAACATTACCTACTGACCTTTATATTCTATGCACAGAATGAAGGATTCTGTTCCTTTTTGCTGGACTTATTTACTTGATTGATGAAACAAAATCAAAATTTACCGAAGGCACCAAATTGAAGGGTATGGTAAATAGTGACCAGAAGTGAAAAATAGCAGGAGGGTGTACATAGGCTAACAGACTGGGCAAATAGGTAGAAGATGCTGTTCAATGTAGAAAAATGTGAAATAATACATTCTTGTATGAAAGATAAAGCATGGAAATATACTTTAAATGGTAGGATTTAAAATACAATACAGGAGCAGAGACCTTTGTCTGTAATAAAAGCAAAATACTGCGGATGCTGGAAATCTGAAATAAAAACAAGAAATGCTGGAACCATTCAGCAGGTCTGGCAGCATCTGTGAATAGAGAAGCAGAGTTAACGTTTCGGGTCGGTGACCCTTCTTCGGAACTGACAAATATTAGAAAAGTCACAGGTTATAAGCAAGTGAGGTGGGGGTGGGGCAAGAGATAACAAAGGAGAAGGTGTAGATTGGACCAGGCCACATAGCTGACCAAAAGGTCACGGAGCAAAGGCAAACAATATGTTAATGGTGTGTTGAAAGACAAAGCATTAGTACAGATTAGGTATTAATACACTGAATATTGAACAGCAGCAAGTGCAAACCAGAAAAAAAAAACAGTGGGTAAGCAAATTGAACAAACTAAGATGAAATGAAATAAATGCAAAAAAAAAAGGAAGAAAAAATGTAAAAAAGAATGTAAAAAAAAAGGAAGAAAAAATAACTAAAAATGAAAGTAAAATGGGGGGCTGTCATGCTCTGAAATTATTGAACTCAATGTTCAGTCTGGCAGGCTGTAGTGTGCCTATTGGGTAGATGAGATGCTGTTCCTCGAGCTTGCGTTGATGTTCACTGGAACACTGCAGCAATCCCAGGACAGAGATGTGAGCATGAGAGCAGGGGGGAGTGTTGAAATGGCAAGCAACCGGAAGCTCAGGGTCTTGCTTGCGGACTGAGTGGAGATGTTCCGCAAAGCGGTCACCCAGTCTGCGCTTGGTCTCCGCAATGTAGAGGAGACCACATTGTGAGCAGCGAATACAGTATACGACATTGAAAGAAGTACAAGTAAATCGCTGCTTCACCTGAAAGGAGTGTTTGGACCCTGGGATAGTGAGGAGAGAGGAGGTAAATGGGCAGGTATTACACCTCCTGCGATTGCAGGGGAAGGTGCCACGGGATGGGGACGAGGTGGTGGGGGTAATGGAGGAGTGGACCAGGGTGTCGCGGAGGGAACGATCCCTTCGGAATGCTGACAGGACCTTTGTCTGTAGATGTGCAGGTTTTCAATGGTGGCAGCATATCTCCCTGTGTTTAAGTGGACAGATTACTCTAGATGTTGTCTAATTAGAACACTGTAAGTATAATATTATGTTGCCTGTCTTGTACTCTACTGTTACATTGTTCAGCATTCTGTTTGCTTTACTGATTGCTGTTTCACAGTGATTTGACATCATGTCTACTAAAGTCTTGCCTCTTTCAACCCTGGAGTACACCATGTGTGGCAGACTGACAATCAGACTATGTTCCCCTTATGCCCATCTCCTACCTCTCAATGAATTTCCAACTCAGGTTGCAAGGTTGCCTCCAAGTCGATGCACTTTCAGTTTTGCCAATAACATCTTGTGCAATAGGAAATCAAATGCTTTCTGGAAGTCCATATAGATCACACTCATAGACACTCCCTTGTCCACCATGTTAGTTACCACCTCAAGAAATTCAAATCGATTAGGTACACATGATTTACTTTTCACAACATGCTGACTCTGATCACTCATAATTGTGCAAGTGCTCAGTCTGTCCTTGAGAGGAGATTAAAATACCTTCCCCACAACTGACGTAAACGGACAGTTTTGGAGTTACCTTTAGGACAAGGAGCCCAATCTTAAATTAGCATAGATTAAAACTGCAGATTAGATTTGATTTGATGCAATAAAATAGAAGTGGTGAATGGGATTAATCTTGAAAAGTGAATTCTGTGGAAAAAAATGTAAAAAAAACCCCACAAAGGACTGGATTTTGTTCCCAGCCCACTCGGATTCTGTGGAGGGGCGGAGGGGCTGGAGAATCGGAATGATCGCAACCGCCACGGAACCCAACCGACAGGATAGTCACGCCCAATCTTCCCGGCGGCAGGGAAGATCCCTGGCTAAAATTTAAACTGCAGCGATTTTACCTTCAGTTCCCAATCCTCAGCTCAACGTGCGGCACTCACACGCCTTCACTTTCCCATCCAGGGAAAGCTGGCACTATGGAGGTGGGGAAGGGATGAGCTCTGCACTCTGATGGGTGGGGGAGGGGTGAACTCTACACTCTGATGGGTATGGGGGGGAGGGGTGAATTCTGCTCTTTGATGGGTATGGGGAAGGGTGAACTCTGCACCCTGATTGGTATGTGGGAAGAGGTGAACTCTGTGTTATGGTGTACCGTTTGCAGGGCTGGCAGCCTTTTAAAAATGGAGCCAGAATTTTTTCCTTCAACAGGCGACGCTGTAAACAGCATTGCTGAGGCTGCGCCCACCACATGATTGTGGGGGGGTGGGGGGTGGGAGGGGGTGGGCATGGCAGCTTTGGATATCTAAAATGGCCGCCCACCAGATAATCGCATTGGCATGAGTCCTGTGGGAGGCGGCCGCTATGTTCCATGCTCGCTGCCACCCCCAGCAGTGGGAATACAAAATCCAGCCCAAAGAAAGTGACAGGAAAAGAAAGAAACTAAATTCAGACAATTACTCAAATTAAATATTATTTATAGATACAGCACTGAAACAGGCCCTTCGGCCCACCGAGTCTGTGCCGACCATCAACCACCCATTTATACTAATCCTACATTAATCCCATTACCGTTTCACATCCCCACCTTCCCTTAATTCCCCTACCAACTACCTATACTAGGGGCAATTTATAATGGCCAATTAACCTATCAACCTGCAAGTCTTTGGCTGTGGGAGAAAACCGGAGCCCCCGGCGAAAACCCACACAGACACAGGGAGAACTTGCAAACTCCACACAGGCAGCACCCAGAACTGAACCCGGGTTGCTGGAGCTGTGAGGCTGTGGTGTTAACCACTGCGCCACTGTGCCACCCCAATACTTTCCCAAGCCAGGAAATTGTCAATTTATAATATAATTCTACAATAAAAATGTTTTCAAATTTAGAGCTCTTCATGTTTTACAAATGTTTTCTCTTTACTATGAATATACACTTTATGGAAGCAATATGTCTGATTACAGACTAATGGTGGGATTTCCATTCCAGGGTTGGAAGCCTGACATTGCAATGACTTACGGGTGCTGATATCGCACTTCTGTTGCGATGCACATGTGTTGCAAGTTTAATTTGCAAATTACTTAATTGGCCCAGAGTCACATTCACCACCAAATTAACAGTGGGGGAGGCAGGAAGGAGGCAGGACGCAGGCAGCAGCAGGCCCAATTTAAAGGATGGACAGCAGCCATTGATGACGTTGCCTTTTGTCCAAAAAATGGAAGGAGGGCCTGAGCAGAGGGCATTGGGTAGGAAAAGCCCCCTTGCCAGAGCAGCACCCTCGATTTTTCTGGTGGATCACTGGAGGTGCTGCTGGAGGCAGTGACCGAGCGCAGAAACATTCTGTTCCCTGCCAGTGGCAACAGAAAGCCTGCAAGGTTTACCAAGGCAGCTTGGCTGGAGGTGGCTCACGAGATCAGCAGCCAAGGAGTGGTAATGAGGAATTGAGTGCAGTGCAAGAAACATTTATATGTCTTTCTCAGGTTTAGAAAGGTCATCCAATGATAGACCAATATGGCATGCCTTCTGTTCAGCTGTCAACAGAATGCACAAGAGAGGGGAATCCTAAGAGTGCCTCGAGTTTATTTATTGATACAGCACTGAAACAGGCCCTTCGAGTCTGTGCCGACCATCAACCACCCATTTATACTAATCCTATATTAATCCCATATTCCTACCACCTCCCCACAATTCCCCTACCAATACTAGGGGCAATTTATAATGGCCAATTTATCTATCAACCTGCAAGTCTTTGGCTGTGGGAGGAAACCAGAGCATCCGGCGAAAACCCACATGGTCACAGGGAGAACTTGCAAACTCCACACAGGCAGTACCCAGAATTGAACCCAGGTCGCTGGAGCTGTGAGGCTGCAGTGCTAACCACTGTGCCACTGTGACCATGGAAGAGATGTGTGCTGAACAGCCTTGATGACCCATAAGCATAGGCCAGAACCCGAGTGCTGTTGGACAGGAGGCTGGAGTGCAGACTGCAGCAGTGTATGTGAATGAAAAGCTGTCAGTGGTGAGAGAGAGAGACTTTGTCCTAACAGCATCTTTCTTTACCTTGCAGGCAAAATGGGAGTTGAATGCCAGGGAGAATGAGAGGGCACGCCTAGATGCTGAGGGTGCCCCAGCTCCCATTGCTTACATACTTTGAGGAGGTAACCCTTGATGTGGCCAGATGTGGCAAGCCAAAGGGATGCTGGGGATGGAGAAATGGTAATCCACCACAGACAGGGTGAAAACATCTCAACATTTGCAGGTTCAGGGGATGCATGACAATGCTCCCCATTCAACAAGCTTTCAATGCATATGCAGTCATCTCATTATTTTTAGCAGAAGAGGCATCTGTCGACTGTCCCGCTCACCCTTTACCACCTTCTCCTATGTCTCCTCCATGGCCAGCTGCAGAGGGGCAGGAAACCACAAGTAGCTGAGGGCTCAGAGGAAGAAGACACTTCCGAGCCTACACCATCATATCTTACTGTCAAACCCGCCACTGGCGCAGATACTCAATGGATCTTCACGTGTTATTAGAGAGGATGGTACAGGGTGAAGCACATATCACATCAGAGCTGGAAGATTCGGGCGAGGCTGAGTCAGCTGTGGCCAGTCCTGTCTCAGCGGATGGAGGACAGGCACAGCCCTGCTAGCAGGGTAGAAATACAGAGCCTAGAGAGTCACGAAGACAGCGGCTCTACCTGGAGAATCAGCGTGAGATGTCTGCCCACATATTGGAGTTACCTGAGGCTCTGCAAAGTCATGGGATGAGAATGATGGTGTCCATTCATCCCACGTGCTCCACAATAAATCAATGCTTTGAGCGCATGAGCTTCTTTATTCAGAGAGTAGCTAACCTCATGGAGAGCCATGTGCAGCATCACTCAGAGTGGATGCAGGAACAGTGCACTGACATGCACAGAATGCATGCCACACTCAGCAGCATTGACTAGTCAGTGGCACAAATGGCAGAAAGAGACATGGAATGGATGCCAGCTGCGCCCCAGCTGGTGGTCCCCTCCAATGATCAAGGGCACTATAAAAGGGCTGAGGAGGCAACAGATGGTAATGAGGGGCCAACCTTCATGGGGCTCCATCATCATCATCTGCCCCCAAAGACCCCTCTGATGAATGAAGCATTTGTAGAGTCACACCCTGTGACAGAGGCAGCCTTTGGAGGTGCCTCCCCTCCGCCAACCACCCCAGCACCTTCCACATCATCCTCAGCCACAGAGGAAGGCACTCGTACGAGTGGCTGTCAGTGGAGGCCACCGCATTGGTAATGTCACATTGTGGGTCACTTGGATGTTTCTGATGTAAGTAATAGCGGAAAGTTAAGTGATAAAACACTGGGAAAGTTGTTGCACTAAGGCTGACTTGTGTGTTTCCATTTCACGTTGGCAAGACACAGGAGAATGGGAAGTGAGGGTTGGCAGAGCGATGGAGTGTGCTGGTGAAGATTGTATAATCTGGAGAATCTGGAGCTTTCCTGCCCCTCTGTCCTCACCCCTTCACCTGTCTATTGACCTGGGGTCTGCCTCTGCTCTGGCAATCTTTTGATCTACAAGGGAGACGAGGGTTATGGGAGCAGGCAGGAACGTGGAGTTGAGGCCATGATCTTACTGAATGGCGGAGCAGGCTCGAGGGGCCGAATGGCCTAATCCTGCTCCCATTTCTAAGTTCTTACGTAGATGCTGCTCCTCATCGCTGGTTGCAGCAAGCACGAAGCATTATCCCATTTCCTCTAATGCCCTTTCTGAGATGACAATGACATGTGTAGTCTGCCTGAATCCAACCTCCCCACCTCGCCATTAACCTGTTAGACCTGTTAGCAGAAGGAGCTGCTCCTCCCTCCCCCCACTCTCAATCCTAACCCCCCCCACCTCACAAAATGCCCTTGTCAAGAATACTGAGATATGAAAGATAATTCTTTTCACTGAGCAGAGGTGGTTGCCTGTGAATGAAGGTGTTCCCTGAGCCTTCCCTCTTCAATGGTGCCTCTTGCTTCTGTACCACCATTCCAGCTCGCTCCCCATTGTGTAACTGCCTCCCACTCTCTGTCGTGGCTCTGACGGTGCATTGAATCTGCACCTTAGAAAGAAAATCCTAAACTGGCCCTTCAGCGAGCTGACAAAAAGCAAAAAAACAAAAATAGGGTTAGGTGGCCATTTGCACAGAGCAGACTGATTGCCTCTTCTGACTCCCTGCTACCATTTATACTCAGAGCATGACAGTTTCACAATGGGAAACTGGCATGCTGACCCAAGGGGCGGGTTTAAGTGAACGCCTGCACCCTTTCCTATCCTCACGAAGGACTGAAAACCCTGCCCAATAATTCAGCATATTGTTCAATTAGGAAGATATTAAAGGGCTACCTTTTTGACTTTATGCCCCTGCAAGAAATCTTCTCCAGCCAACAGTGCACTTTGAACATTCAGGCATACACTGCCAGGAGCATGAAAAAATGTTTTCATTTTGGAATTTCTGAATATAGTTAATCTTTCTTATGGTGGTATTTATTTCTCTGAGTTGCAAATATGCAAAATTTAATAAATGATGTATTGATTTTATTATATTATTTTGATATGCCCAATTCAGCAGGACAGATGGAAGGAAAAGAAAATAATCTTTCGTAATATTTTTAGAAAGTGTAAAATTAATAAATTGTTAATAGGATTGTGGGTGTTAGCAACACTGCTCTATAATATCAGCTCAAGTACCTGGCCTTTAGAATAATAAGTTGTAATGTTATATCGTTCCGCAGGATACAGAAACGTCTCAGAACAATTTAAAATTAGTTCACCGCAGAGTTAAAGGATATGCAATTTGAATTAATTTGCTAAATTGCTGGAAACAGATAGAACAAAGTAACCCACTGTCCTTTTACCCTCTCGGACATACTTTTCTATTCAGTCCAGACAGACAGAGAAATAAAAACTACTGCACATCCCCAGAGCTGTGAATATTCCGATGGAATTAATACAAGCAGGCTTTGTCATGTTCCCAGTGGGAATATCTGTAAAATTAAACTGCCCTTAAATTTGGTACTAATGAGCAAGACCAGCATATGTGAAAAATGAAAATGTCACGTTGGTGTGCCAATGGTTAATCTTATAAAATCATGAGGTTCAAGTGAATTTTTAAGGTAATCCAGTGCTGTTGCTGATTGCAAATTACAACATTAAAGAAGCCAGACTGGGAATTCCTGGGTCATCGATGCAGTGTATGTGCTTAAGGGCAGGAGTTACCCCTGCTAAAATCGGGATCATAAGAAGAGGCTTAGGCTGGTGCTACAGAAAAGAAAAGGCAAGCAGCTAGTTTTTCGGAAGCTGATGTAGAAATGCTGCTGGCGCACTATAACGGTTGAAGTACCAGGAAAGAAGCCACGACATTCAACAGCATAGCTTGTGTGTAAAGAGGTGGCCTTGGCTGTGATTGGAACATCCATAACCCCAACACTCTTGCAACATTGAATGGAGCTTAATGACCTCACTGATTTTACAAAGGTAAGAGTATTTTAGATGAATAAAAGGGCATATTATTGTAAAATAAATGGATATTATAACATAAAATCAAGCATTTCTGTTTGGGGTGTCACAGGGCACCATGATTATTGTCTCAGAAAAAGGGCTCAATTTTCCTGGCCATGTGGTGGCAGCCTGGAGGTGGGGGACAGGAAAATAGTGGGGAGCCATGTTGGAACACCTTAGCAAATGCATTCCCGCCACCGGGGAAGTTTCCCAGTAGTGGGCCACAATGTGGATCAGCTACCTGCTGAGCAGAGGTGGGCAACCAACTTAAATAATTAAGGCCCCAATTCGGGATGATTTAGAGGGCCTGCCAGCGGCGGAGTGCTCCCCATGCTAGAAAATCTAAGAAAAGGAATGAAAACGAATGGACCACCTGGCATTGACCTAGGCACCGGAAACAACAATGGCAAACCCAGCCCTGTCAACCCTGCAAACTCCTCCTTCCTAACATCTGGGGGCTTGTGCCAAAATTGGGAGAGCTGTCCCACAGACTAGTCAAGCAATAGCTTGACATAGTCATACTCACAGAATCATATCGCCATCCCTGGATATGTCCTGTCCCACTGACTGGACAGACCCACCAGAGCTAGCAGCACAGTGGTATATAGTCAGGAAGGAGTTGCCCTGGGAGTCCTCAACATTGACTCCGGACACCATTAGGTCTCTTTGCATCAGGTCAAACATGGACAAGGAAATGTTCTGCTGACTACTACCTACTGTCCTGACCTCAGCTGATGAATTGGAGCTTCTCCATGTTGAACACCAATTGGAAGAAGCACTGAGGGTAGCAATGGCACAAAATGTACTCTGGGTGGGGGACTTCAGTTTCCATCGTCAATAGTGGCTTTGTAGCACCACTACTGACTGATTTGGCCCAGTCCTAAAGGACATAGCTGCTAGACTGGGCCTGTGGCAGGTGGTGAGGGAACCAACAAGAGGGAAAAACCTACTTGACCAATCTACCTGTCTCAGAGGCATCTGTCAATGACAGTATTGGTAGGAGTGACCACCACACAGTCTTTGTGGAAATGAAGTTGTGTCTTCACATTGAGGATACCCATCAACGTACTGTGTGGCAGTACCACCATGCTAAACGGGATATATTTGGAACAGATCTAGCAACTCAAAACTGGGCATCCATGAGGCGCTGTGGGCTATCAGCAACAGCAGAATTGTATTCAATCACAATCTGTAACCTCATGGCCCGGCTATTCACGACTCTACCATTGCCATCAAGCTGAGGGACCAACCCTTGTTCAATAAAGAGTGCAGCAGGCCATGCCAGGAGCAGCATCAGGCATGCCTAAAAATGAGGTGTCAGCCTGGTGAAGCTACAACATAGGACGACTTGCCTGCCAAACAGCAGAAGCAGCACGCGATAGATAGGGTTAAGCGATCCCACAATCAATGGATCCGAACTAAGCTCTGCCATCCTGCCACATCCTGTCATGAATGGTGATGGACAATTAAACAACTAACAGGAGGAGGAGGCTTCACAAATGTTATCAAGAAACGGCTGAATGCATTGGATACTGCAAAGGCTATGGACAATGAAAACATTCCAACATTAGAACGGAAGACTTGTGCTCCAGAACTAGCCACGCCCCTCACCAAACTGTTCCAGTACAGCTACAACACTGGCACATTTATCCAACAATATGGAAAATTGCCTAGGTTTGTCCTGTCCACAAAAAGCAGAACCAACCCAGTCAATTACCGTCCTATCAGTCTACTCTCGATCATCAGCAAAGTGATGGAAGGTGTCGTTGACAATGCTATCAAGTGGCACTTGCTCAGCAATAACCTGCTCACTGATGCTCAGGCCATTCAGCTCCTGACCTCATTAAAGCCTTGGTCCAAACATGGACAAAAGAGCTGAATTCCAGAGGTGAGGAGAGAATGGATCCCTTGACATCAAGGCAGCAATTGACTGAGTATGGTATAAAGGAGGCCTAGCAAAACTGGAGTCAATGGGATTCAGGGGGACAACTCTCCGCTGGAGGTGAGTAGAAAAGGCATTGTGCCCAGGTCCTGGATACAATGTTGTAAGTAGTTTAATGACCTAACCAGGGCAGGAAAAGTGAGTACATTCACTGAGTCAATGATATCCTGTTGTTTAAGCTTCCAGCTCCTTTTCACTCTGTCTTGTTAAGCGTTATCCATCGCATAACTACACATAACTACTCAACTTTTAGCGGCATTTCATCACCTCCCCATTTATCTATCCACAGTTGCTACTCACCCCAATATGATGCATCTGTCTCCTATATCTCCTCAGCCAATGCATTGGTTCCATTGAGTGAATTTTGCTCACCCACAGGTTTGCTTTCTCACACCTTGTACAAGATGAGCACAAAATATTAGAGAGAGGATTGGAAGTGGACCACCACAAATAATCCATATCATTGATGCAGAGGAGGATGCCATGGAGATAAGTGGCATACATGCATCCCTCTCAATTGGAGATGAAGAGACAGGGAGCTTGCAGATAGCTGGTGACACAATTAAAACAACTCTGCCATATATGTTTACTTAGTTTCATCAATGACTGAACAGTAAAAAAACTGAGTCTGGTGATTGTCAAAGTTGTGACTTTGGTATGGCTAAATCATTTCACTTTCCTTTGTCTTCGAAAGCCTTCATATGGACAGCAAGTAGTATAAGACATTCGTGAGGTAGATTCCTCGGCGGGCTTCCTTCCTTCTGATGGTGCTCCATCACAGGACAGACTGCCATGCAGCAGCACAAATACTTACGATTCACACCTCATAAGTGAGCACAAGCAGACACTGGTGGCAGGAACAGCTATGGAGAGGCCACATTGTGTGTTGCAATGCTCTTTAAGCTTGGCTTATCTGGACACAGATGCTGAACCCTGGGCAGCTATCATTGTGGAAAAATGTTGAGATCCATCAGCAACTTAGCCAGGTACTGACCGACTTGCCATGCACACTATCCACAATAATGGAGCGGATGGAGAAGTCCAACATTACTGCATTGCCAGAACATCTATAATGGGGAAAGTGACCTCCACCAGAGAGCTTCAAGGACATCTCTCAAAGTGTGTCCATGCTGGCCATCACCACAGCCATGCAGAATTTTTATACCAACTTGTCATACCTTATCGATGACCTTACAAAGTGTCATTGATCTCGATGTGCAACAGAGTGGTAGGTGTGTTGTCGTGCTGGCCCAGGAAAGGGCTGATATCAAAAGGGAACATGAAAGTGGGAATTCCATTCAATGCGTTCCCACTTCTCATCTGTCGATCTCCACCTTCCCCTCAGCCAGCCTTTGATGGGTCTACAAAACCCAGAGGGCATCAGCCAAAAGTATCTCAGTAGTTAGTGCAGAGATCAGAGCAGCCTACCCCGACTTCTCCAACCATTTTTAACAAAATATTATATTGCTCGGGTTTCTTTCATCATAATGGCACATATCTATTAGCAACAACTCCACTTCTTGTCCATTATTGCTTCCCAAGTACCAATTTGCCCTTTCACTTTCTTCCTGATGAATGTTAACACATGTTATGACCAGGAGTAGTTGAAGGACTGTTTAGTAGCCAAGTGGGGGCAGGTGGGGGGAGGGGGGGTTGTGGTGTTGATGGTGGGGCATGGTCCTGATGGGGCAGTAATGTAAGCAGCTGGAATGACAATGGGCGCCCCACCTTCATCCACCACCCCCCCCCCCCCCCCCCCACCTCCTCCTGCTCCTCTTTCTCCTATATATTTTTCTCAACCTAAGATGGGTGATGAACCCATCCATCCTCCTCCATTTCTAATTCTCTCTGCTGTGAAATGTGAAGGACACAGCACACGACTATCATTCTGATCACCCTTTCTGGAAACTACTGAATAGCATCTCCAGACCGATGGAATCAGCGAATCATAAAATGATACAACAAAGAAGGAGGCTATTCAGCTCATCATGCTTGTGCTGGCTCTTTGGTAGAGCTATCCAATAAATTACACTGCCCTGCTCTTTCTCCATAGGCCTACATTTTTCCCTTTAAGTATTTATTCAATTCTCTTTTGAATATTACTATTGAATCTACTTTTACTACTTTTTTAGGCAATGCATTCCAGATCACAATAACTCATTGTACAAAGAAAATTCCTCATGTCGACAATTGGCTCTTTTACCAATCATTTTGAATTTGTGTCCTTTGGTTAAAGACCCTTCTGCCACTGGAAACAATTTCTCTAGATTTACTCTATTAAAATAATTCATGATTTTGAACACCTCTATCAGATCTCCTCTTAACCATCTCTGCTTTAAGGATAACAATCCCAGCTTCTCCAGTCTCTCCACAAAACTGAAGTCTGTCACTGTAGCTTGGCAACTGAAGCACATCTTTGACATTCCAATAGATTGTTCGATGTCACACTTGGTGGTCATGTCGCTCTCGGGTTGTGCTCCTATGTGGTTCGTCACAAGTATCATGAGTCAATTTTCAAAGGGATATCCCTTCTCTCTTAGGAGTCAGCTTTTAAGTCTGCTTCCTGGAATGCAAAGATCTGAAATGTTGGACTGCCTCAGTATCATGACAACTCCTAGCAAATCTGGTGTCGACATGCATGAAACTCATTCCACTAATTCCATACCAGCTGCGCATTGATGGACAAATATACCTTGCAGTTTACAAAAGCTCCTGGTTGCTGTGGTTGTGCCCGGATTGCCATGTGTGTGCAATCAATGGCACCATGTACCTGGGGGAATCCAGCCAGAGGGATGAATCTGAGTGCCCACTCATTCTTGGTATATTCATTGCAAGGGGAATCAACATAATTGTTGGCCATGGCAATCATTCCATCAATAACCTGCCTTATGAATTTATGTGCAACCAACAAGGAGATCCTGGATTCATCTCCGGTAGCACCCTGGAAAGATCTAGAGGTGTAAAACCTGAGGGCAGTGGTCACTTTCATGGCCAATGGTAATGTCTAGCCACCAGGTCCAGTGGGGCTTACTCTAGGAGGCAGCAGATATCTGTCACTACCCGACATGACAACCTCAGCCTGCAGAACTGCTCTTCCAAGATGCAAAGGAATCTGAGCCTCTATCTGTAAACCTTGTGTCATGGGTAGTGCCTCCTGTGACGTCAGCTTTCCTCTTGCACGCCTCTCTCCTGTGCAAATCCCTTCTGTGCACATCTCTCGTGCACATGCTGATCCCAGTACAGCACATTTTCATTGCCCTGGATAATGATGGTCTTCCTCTTCTGATCTTCTTTATACATCCCACATGTCTCCTATTCTGATCTTATCACTTTGAATGCCTCCAATTGAAAAAAGCTGTATCCACACAGGCAGTCGCTGCCAAGCGCTTGACAGAGAAAATTGAGACATCGGCTGCAATATGTGAGGTTTTATTCAGTAGGGACGAAGAGAAGTTTAAATACCTACCTGAACTGCTTCTCAATCTCATCTCCATTTCCTGAGCCTGGGAAACCTGTGCTACACACTTTGAATTTTGAGCCAAGTTAAAAATAATTTGCAAATACCTCATTAACGTCTCTAAAGGACGTTAATTGCACCAATAAGTTCCCGCCTGCAATAATTAAATCCTTGACATTGGCAAATAAGTTTCGTACCAGCATCCAAATGCACCTCAGTTAAACCCAGAAGCAGACGTGTTGAAGGGTGCGCTCATCATCAAAATATCATAAGTTTTATCCCACACCCACTCTCTAACCACCCGTCCTTGGGGTTAAAATTCCTCTCACTGAGGTAGAGGTTGTGTGTTCAAGTCATGCTCCAGGTTCTCAAGTGTAATATTCAGGCAGACACCCCAGTGCAGAACCAAAGCAGTGCTGTACATAAAGATGCTGTGCTTCAGATGAGACATTAAACCATGTCCCTATCTGCCCTCTCAGGTGGACATAAAAGATTTCATGGCATTATTGGATGAAGATCAGAGGAGTTCTTCCGATGGCCTAGCCAACATTTGTCTCTCAACCAATACCTAAAAATCAGTTTCTCTGATATTTTATGACTTTGCTGTGTGTGGGAACTTGCTTTGCAGAAAATTGCCTACCTCATTCCTGTCATTACAACAGTGACTATACTGCAATAATGCTTCAATGGCTACAAAGTGCTTCAAGACATTCTGAATTGTGAAAGGTGCTATATAAATGCAAATTAATATTTTAGATGCATGTCACAAGTGTCTCACATCCTACAATACGCTGAAGTTTCACATCCTTGATGGTTGCTCCCTTACTCCTACCTTTACTACAATCTATTCCATGAATCCTGACTAATTGTGACTGTGGTGTCTGGCAACGGTATGGGCCAATGAACACTATGCAGGAGAAGACACCAGAAAATACCAGAGAGGAGGATGTGTCAGCACCTGGCATTTAACAGCATGTAAATGAACCAATTACAACTCTAGTTTGACAGCTGGGCATGGAGAAAATAGTGTCTCTGTAACTTCAGTGTGTTTGTGAACCATATATCTTTCCTTATTTAAAGTTTTTACATATTCTTCCCTCTCTTCAGCAGCTACCAATTGCTTCTTTACAGATCCACAAATGATTGATTCTGAAAAAATTCTGCTCAACGAGACTTTTTTTTTCCTTTAGAGGCTTCAACCCGTGAGACATTGAAAAAGCTTGCTGAAGTCTCCTCCAGTTCTGGCAACGCTGGTGACCACTCACCCACTTTATCACTCACCCTCTCCCTTGCACTCAGCAGCCATACAAGAAGGTATAGATAGAGAAGGTGACAAATAAGAAAAAGGATGCTGATGTGGAAGTGAAGCCTGATGTTGCTGAATTGAGGTGCAAGTCATGTGTGCCCCTGAGTGCACAACAAATGGATGGTCTCCAATGGAGAGAAGGATGCTACTAGAGCATTAGACATGAAAAGCCAGAGGCTTTTAGTTTGAAGAGGTACATGACCGGTTTGGTCACTCTCTTGGGGATAACGATACGGATGATTTCCTCCAATGGGGTTTCAGCTTGTAACCAGAGTATGCAAAGGTGGTCAGTCAACAAGCAGGATTTGAAAGATTTCAAGCTAGAAATGAAGAGAAAGAGAGAGGGACCCCCACTTATGTCTGCTCATGTCAGAGTCCAGTTGCTTCTCTTTTGCTGCAGAGAAAACACAAGCTTAAAACCACAAATGGGGAGGGGCTTGTCACACGACAGTCACTCAGTGATTCAAAACATAGCAGTTAGCAGTATTTCTCTCTTTCAAAAATGAACAAGTAGTTCCTTTAAACTTCTTGGGTCTTAGTTCTTCCTGGGGAATTAGCAGATATTTTGTCTCCCTTCTCACATCCATTGCAGTTTAGGACACAGTGTTGCAAATTAGGTAGCCAACTTATCTGCCAGCAAAATTATCCTTTTAGCTGGTCTTTGAAAAATCTCTTTTTAAAAAAATGTAAATTCAGATCTCCAGTGGATTAAAGAAAATTATCATCAACAAAGCACATTGGCGTAACACAGGTAACCAGAATCATCTTCCAAGTACAAAGGATAGGCTGGTGTTCATCTCTCAGAGGCTGCTTCCTCCCTTGGGTGGGGGGAGGAGTGGTGGTGGTGGTGAGGTTGCCGGGGTGGGGGTGGGGGGTTGGGTGGTGGGGGGTGGTGCTAGGGGTGTAGAAATTGCTATATGTATTTCAGCTGTAAAATGAATGGAAAAATACCAATTTCACCGTACAACAGCATGCCCAATGTGTGCAGGCATTGGTCCCACTACTAAGTTTGTGGGGCCCATGTTCTAACCGTCCCAGATGATCATTTGCCATAATTTTGGTGGAAGAACCATGGAAAACCTGGTGCAGCAATGTAACTGGTGTTTACACTATTTCTCCAGAGTTTCCACAGATCTTCTGCAAAGTTATGATGGATGATTGGGGGAACCCTGACAGAAGTTCAAACTGTTAACTTATTGTATTCTATTTCAAGTCAATTTCTGAGCTAGGAACTGAGGAATGCAGAATAGCATGATATATCTGCTGGATGAAGAGAAGCAGGAGGAAGGTGTAGGGGAAACCAAATTAATCAAGCAGTACCATTTAGAACTACCCATCCAGCAGAATGTATAAACCGAGGCACACTTTCTAAAATGTTTTGCAAGTGCTGTATCTCAGGATGCTGGGCTTTAGTCATGGACGCTCCACAACTCACACAGTTGTAACAGTGGCAGAGAATGTGACCACAGCCCTAAACTTTCATGCCACTGGATAATTCCAGGGAGCCACAGGGAACTTATATCAGATCGGTTAACTATCTGTGCAAATTACCCAAGCATTTACTTAGGCTGTGAATTTCTCACCAACATTATGTTATAAAGCAATTTATAGTCAGTGATGGTATAAGACATTTTTCTAGAATATTGAGCAGTGAATTAATTTATCACCTGGTCCTTCAGCAGATAGTTTCATATCATATGACATCCTTCTGGAGGCTTATGCTGTGTCATCATCTCTAGATAACTCAGGTACTGTCAGAAACTGTCAGATTTGTGTTAATGTGTTTCAGCCACACTCTGTGCTTAGAGGTCTGAGATTAAATATTGTGATAATATACTTCACAAGTCACTTCTGTCAGTTGAAGATGGAATCTTTATTAAGCTTACAACTTCAGCTCTTTATCCTTTCCTTTTTGGCTCGAATTAACTCTGCTTGCCTGAATTTTAGCTATCTCAGCTTGCTTCGGCTTGATATTTTTTCTAACTGACTGGACTGCTCTGAGGAAAACCCAACTGATATGCTTAACTGGTTTGTGGACTTTTCTCAATTGACTTTTCATTGACTGAGCAGTCTGCCTTCTGCTGAATGCCTGATTGCCCATCTTCTGAGTGACTTGGGGAAGAAAACGGATGGCCCTTTATTAAATTTCAGCGGTAATCCCCCTTTTTAAAATTTAAATAATGTCCAGTTAAAGGGGGTTACCTGAGTCCTTTGAACCCCTCCAATGCGCTACAAAATTTTGAAAAGTATGGGGAGGGAGGAAATTCTCCTCTTTGAGTGGAGTTTGGGAGGGGCAGGACTTCCAATTGCCCTATCATAACCATCACAATCATGACCTATTTTCTTTGTTTGGAATTACTACATATGCATGGTGCTTCCAGTGAGATTCCATCCATCAAAAGCCCGCCAGTGTAAAGAGAATCAATGCTGGTGATGCTGCAATAGGGGTTCCTCTGAAAAAACAGTAGATTGAGGGGCTGTGCTCAAGGAGAATAAGTGCCCTGATGATATGAAGAGAAGTCTCACTGAAGTTGAGACTTAGGCCTTGTGAGAGAAATAGAGTGAGAGGAGGAGCTGGATTTTATGCGGGCGCCAGGGATCCCGATGTTGGGCCAGAAAGACAAGGGGAATACTGCCTTGGTCATTCTGGGGGACCCTCGGCCACATTTTACGGTGCTCAGGCAATTAATTTCCCTGGGCCCCAGTCCCGATCCCTTTAAGGATGGTGAACCCACTTCCAAGAGCTGCCAGCCAATCAGAGGGCGAACTGTTCAGCAGACCCAGCAATACCACCAGGAGCAGTGGCCACTGCTGGTACTGCCGTAGGCCCAGGACCAGAATTAGTGCTAGAGCCTTGGTTTGCAGGAAAGTGGGGCGGGCTCACTGGGACCAGTCTGGCAGGCATGGGTGAGGGGTTGCGAGGGGTTGGGAGGGGATGGTTGTTGAGGGTGTGGGGGCAAGGTGTGGCACAGGGGTGGCCTTCGCTTCTGGGGTCCCTCCATAGGCCACAGATTGCCCAAGCAAAAGGACCCCCTCCCGCCCCAGCCCACAGGGTAGCCGCCTGGTTCTACTGCCCGATCTCCCCACCTGATGGAGCTCCACCAGTTGCTGGTAAAACACTAGCAGCAGCAGGAAGAAGCCCTTAAGTGGCCATTAATTGGCCATATAAGGGCCTCAATTGACCTCTGGGCAGGAAGACTGACAAATGGCATTGGAAAGGCAATGGACCCTCCACCACCGCGCTTTCTCTCACTATTTTATGGGGTCTCCTTCCATCCTGCCCGTCCCTAGAGCCCTGATAAAATTCAGCCTCAGATCACTGAAAGGCTCTTTCCCTCTACAGGGGACACATCTCAACCCAAATCTTAACTTTCCAGGGCCTCTCATAACTCTTCTCTAGTTTTCCTCAGGAAACTTTAGCAACCATAGAACCATAGAAAATTACAGCATAGAAGGAGGCCATTCAGCCTGTCATGTCTGTGCCAGCCAAAAAAAAAACTGGCTGCCCAATCTAATCCAACCTTCCAGCACCTGGTTCATAGCCTTGCAGGTTACAGCAGTTCAGGTACATGTCCAGGTACCTTTTAAAAGAATTTAGGGTTTCTGCCTCCAACACCGTTCCTGGCAGTTTGTCCTCATGTCCTCTCTAATCCTTCTACCAATTATCTTAAATCTGTGACCCCTGGTAATTGACCTCTCTGCTAGGGGAAGGAGGTCCTTCCTGTCTACTCTATCTAGGCCCCTCATAATTTTGTACACCTCAATTAAGTCACCCCTCAGCTTCCTCTGTTCTAAGGAAAACAACCCTAGACTATCCAATCTTTCCTCATAGCTGCAACTTTCAAGCCCTGGCAACATTCTTGTAAATCTCCTCTGTACTCTCTCCAGAGCAATTATGTCCTTTCTGTAATGTGGTGACCAGAACTGAATGCTATACTCCTGCTGTGGCCTAACCAGCGTTTTATACAGTTCCAGCATTTATTTATTTATTTAGAGATACAGCACTGAAACAGGCCCTTCGGCCCACTGAGTCTGTGCTGACCAACAACCACCCATTTATACTAATCCTACATTAACCCCATATACATCCCTGCTTTTGTGTTCTATACCTTAGCCAATAAAGGAAAGCATTCCATATGCCTTCTTCTTCACTCTATCTACCTGTCCTGCCACCTTCTGGGACCTGTGGACGTGCACTCCAAGATATCTCACTTCTTCTACCCCTCTCAATATCCTCCAACAGACACAAGAAAAATCTGTCACATTTGGCAGGTGAGGAAGGAACGACCAGTTGTGGTCTCAGTGAGGCAGGGTGAAGGAAATCCTGGTCAAAGAAGTGAAGCGAGGGTAGGCCTCACTGCTCAATCTTACCCTTTTCCTCCACTGTAATTCAACCTGAAAGCAGATAGCATCACAAAGGAAATCCCCCCTGCCCCCATCTCATATGCCTGAAACTATTGATGGTCAAAAATTCTGATAAAGTAGGTGTGTTTTAACCATTCTTTAGCATTCATAGCCGGTTAAACACAACAAAAGTCATATGTACTATGAAACACTATCTCTGCACGCCTGCTGGACTGGTTTCGCAAACAAATTGGCCCAACATCCATTAACGTCTAAAATTGCCAGAACACAGTTTTATGGTAGTTTATTGCTACAGGGTTCCTCCCCTCTTAGCCATATGCTTTTTTTTAGGAATCTCTGTCTGTCTGTGGGACAACACTGTGTCCTGGTTTCTCATGCTATTTTCCAGAATTCATGTTCCAAAATTCATAATGTGTCTCAAAAAACTATTACCATGAGAAATATTCAGCTGTTATCATTTAAGGTGATGGATAAAGGGTAATATTAGATAACTCTTTTCCCATTTCTAAATTGATGAAACAAAAAAAAATCAAGATTTTTTTGAGAAGTGTGTTAGTGTTGTATATTACAGTGTAGTGTGATGTTATAGATTATGCCAGACTGAATGAATGTTATGGTAGCTGTTTAGTATGAAACATTAGATATCAGAGCATTATAAAATGTGAAGTGATTCTGCTCATTATGCTTGGCCAATGCAATTTTTTTTAGTTGTTCATGGTACGTGGGCGTCGCTGGCTAGGACAGCATTTCTTACCCATCCCTAATTGCCCTTGAGAATCTACTATAACACAACCCAGTTAAACTCCAGAGAATATTCTATTGCCAGTTGTCCCTCACATAAAAGCTAAAACATGAAGCTGCATAACATCTAACAACTATCCATGCCTCACTTCAACTGTAGAATTTGGCTGAATCCTTCCATAGAGAGAGGCCTCATCACAATGTAGCACAAGACACATTGCTACTCATGGAAAGTATTTCTTCATCTCAATGTATATTTATTGCCACTTTCATTCTTAACCAGATATTTATTCAGAACTGTTTGTTATTAAATGTATAGAGATAGAGGGCTGAATTTTCCCAGGTGGATTGTAATCCCCACGTTGGCGTCAGTTCCAGATCAGGAACCCGAAAGTGGCCATAGCGGGATGTCAGACGTGATCTTCCCAGAGGCAGCCAAATAAGAAGCCACCTCCAGGAGCTCTGTCCAAATAGGGACAATTGCTAGGTTCCAGTGTCAGGAAGTTTGTTCAGGGTGGCCCATGGGTAGGATCACCGGCCGCCTTCACAGTGTGGGCACTACTGAGGGGCCAGCAGCTGGGACGGCCAGCAGGGCAATGGAGGTAGCTTCAGTAGGAGGGCAGCAGCTGCCATTGCAGCAAGAGTTACAGTAGCGGAGACATCACTCTCCATGAAGCAGCTGCAATGGCACGCCTTCCATTTGGGGTGACCTGAGCACTGCAATTTAATGCCAATAAATTTATAAAAAGACCTCATATAGCTTGCGGGTCAGACCTCTTGCTCCAAAACCACTTCCATTCCATTTTCAGACTTCTGACACAGTTCGGTGGTGGGAGGCGGGGGATTGGTGGGGGTCTCTGTGCCGTCGGAAAAATTTCAATCCATTTCCAGAATAGGTCCTGATTGCCCTATTAAGTAACCTAATTGGCTACCTACCACTACCAAGTGGGTAGGCGTTGCTGCTAGGAGCCCACCTCTGGAAATGGCACATGGTAATGGGAACATGTCATGGCCAGCACAAAAGATTGAGGAATTTCAGGTGCAAGTTACATTTAGCACAAATTGAGTTATCACAATCTCTTGCTTCAGTTTAAAAAAATCACACGGAACTGGCCATACCCCCGAATAAGTTAATCACCATGGTGAGTTTTCTTTAATTGCATCCGTTTGTGGGCCTTTGAAGAGGCTCTTAGATTTAAGCATTTTTTAGGTGCAAGTGGACTAAAAGGCATATTTTCGAAGCTTTTAATTTTGTTTTTAATTTGCTGCAAAGCTCTTACTGTACACAAATAAAAGTAATAAATGGTGCTGTATAGTTAGTTTTAGTGTATGTTCCTACTTTTAAGATATGAGCTTTATTCAATGTGGAATCTTTGAAATTGACTTTTCCTTTAAAAGTGGACAATGTGCTGCAAAATGGCCAGTGAAGCTCAGATGATCTGACCTGTGTATTTAAAAATTGCCTTACTGTCTTGAAAGGACAAAAAGATACATTCCAGACAAAGAGGTGTCAACTGCACCCATCCTGAAAACATCAAGAGACATTCCAGAATTGAATGGATTTCTTCTGAGATAAAGAATGTGTGAAATAGACACATCAGGCTGGATTTTAACAAGCCCATGACATTGGACAATCCGTGGTGGGCAGTTCGGAATATGAGTCTGGCAGCGGCCCAACACGGAGGCTGAAACCAGGAGGGCCTACCACACCTTGAACTATTATCCTTTATTTTCTATCTACCTTCTCTTGAAAGTGCATGTGAGAGTGAATGCGTGTGTCAGTGGTGTTGCGAACATTTTGCGGAATGAGTAAATAGTCAATTTTCGATTTTAAATCTACAAGAAAACCTGCCACTGTCTGTTTATTTGGCAAGTAAAGCACTAAGGGGTTAGCTCATCATTTTAAACAAAACATCATTGTGGTCAGCTGGGAGGTGAACAGTGGGAACCACTCATATCCCTTACCACCTGTCCATAATATTAGTTTCAGTTATTTAAAATCTGGTTACTCACAGGTGGTGGACTAGACACTCTGATTAAAATGCTTTTTATTGTGATAAACCCTTTTCAGCTGTATTGATAAAACTACACCAGGTTTCCACTCTTAAATATACCAGGGACATTGTTACATGTCAAAAAAATCTTTTTAAATATTACATTCTAATATGCTACCTAATTGTGCTGGGTCATGGAAGATTTTACGCTCAGCAACATGCATATAGGTTTAAGTTGAAAATTAAGCAAAAAATTCAATTCAGTAAACAAGCCCAATTCTGAGTGCAATTTTCAACCAGATCACTGATTGTGCCCAAAGCAGACTCTTTACCCCGTAGAGTATATTTAAAAAATCTACTCTGTTGTTTGCAACCTAACAATCACCACGCATGACAGCTTGGTTTCCTGAGTGCAGCTGGTGCTGGTAATCGGTGTACTTCCCCCTTATTCACCTTGCACTTCCTGCCCACCATATTGGAAGCTTAGGAGACATCTTTATGTCCAAAAGGTAAGTGCTGTATGGTAAAATTTCTGGTCCATCGGGTTGTATATGCAAGTTTGCAGTTGATATTGAGTTAGGGAACACAGAAAATCTACTTCCTCTGGTGGAGAATAACCTTAAAATTGGACGTAGGCCATATAGGGGTGAAATCAGGAACCAATTTTTCCATACAATGGTTTGTGAAAATTTGGAATCCTTGCTCCCAAAATGCTGTAGTTGCTGGGTCAATTGAAATTTTCATCACTGAGATTGATAGATTTTTGTTTGGTAAGGATTTCAGAGGATATCAAACAACGCTGGGTAAATTGAGTTGAGGTACAAATCAGTCAGGTTTTAATTGAGCAGGAGAAGCTGAATGGCCTACTCTTTGATCCAATGAAGTTGGGGGTGGGGGGGGGAGCGGGATGGTGAAAAGAGATGATTTCTGAAATAATTAAAACCTAAAGCCTGAAGGAATAGAGGGTATGTTTGGTTTCTGGTGGGAATGGATATCACAAGTATTGGGATTGTATTACACTTTCTGCAATTGGCTGAGTTAGATTTGGTAAGATTGTACGCCAGTTCTGGTGATTGAGAAATTGTTCACACAAGAAGCTAATTCTGTTGAGGTATCACTTGGACATGAAATATGAAAACGTAAAAAAGTTCCACATTTATGGAACCATTTGCATTGCAATTGGAGATGGATGTTTGCAAGCAATGTTTTGCAGTGAATGAGTTAAACTGCAGCTACATTATAATTAGGCAAGCTTGGAATATGGGTCAAAGATTAAAAGAGCAAGAAAAGGAAAGAACAATGTGGCTACCATATGCCAGGAAATCATTTCTTGTGATCTTACATTGTAAATGTCTGAATTATATTTAACTGTGTAGGTTGGTTATTGTTATTAGTATATGGAAGATTTTTATTTTGATTGCTTTTAGAAACAATGGGCTGAATTTTACCGTGGCTTTGGGACCCGATGTCAGGATGTAAGTGGTTTTCTCCGGCGTACCGAAAACACAGCTCTTATTACAAGTTCTGGACGATAGGGATTATATGAACAGATCAGATGCGGACCCACGTTTTTTAGGCTCAACCGTATTGTGTTTAATAAGATTAACAATAACACTCATAAACAGTACAAAAAAGTACAACTCTGGCTTGTCCAACAAGCCCTACTGTGCTAAATTACCATGGCCTAATAAAAGAACCCTCCCGTGAAATAAACTAACACAGGATCCGCAGCACAAACCCCTCTAAGTTTGGTTGGAACTTACAATCACCCCCTCTCACAGTTAAGTGGTCTTGTGGATGTGTAGGCGCAGGCAATATTCTCACCCCGATTGCCCGTTGTCTTGCTTGCAACTTCTTCCTGTACATCTCACTCCTGGTTCCATACTGCTGACACAATATCCAAGTTTCAGTTTGAGTCGAGGTCCGTTGATGAGGGATGAAGAGCAGCGTTCAGGTTCTGGTGGTGTTCCGTTGAATCGAGCCAAGCCCCACTCGGGAGACATGCTGTAGATTGATGCCGAGGAGAAGAGAGAAGAGCCAGCACCGGCTCCATATATATCCAAAACCCATCACCTTTTCTCCAGCCAATACTGATCGATGTATTGACTCAGGTGATCTGTCTGGACCACACTGCACCGCCCCCCCCACCCACCGTGGCCTGGAGTGACCTTTGACATCTTTGTGAAAAATGATATTTTGTTTTCCCGCTCCCAGGCCTTGCGCCTGGAGAGACAATGAGTGCTGATTATTGGATGGATGTCTGTCATTTCCTGAGTTGACAGCCCCCATTAGCAGGTAATGTGTTTCAATCTCAAACTGATCTTGCTTAACTGGCTTATCTCCCGGAAGACAATGCCCCGGCCATCTCCTGCCTTCCACCAGTTTTGGTTGGGACTGAGTCGTGACTGTGCTTTATTAAGTTACCTCTCGAGGTATTGTTCCCAGTAATCGTGTTAGATGGTGATGACATCAGTTGGCCTGGGCTCCCTTCCACCCAGCCTGTCAGTGTAAAATGTCTGTTTGCATATGAATGCACCTTAGGTTAGCCTGGCTCGAAATTCCTGCCAGTCAATCCTATTCCCTAAGCCACACCCACAAGTTTGCCAAACAGTACAGTTCTTTATTGGGGTTTTGGATTTAAAATATGATTCATGAAAATGGCCAGAAAGCTGGTGCTACAAGGGCAAAAAGCGGGTGCCAACTTCACACTTGCTGGCAGCAGGATCAGCTTAGCAATTTTACCGCATGCAGCTCCCTGCTACTTTACCTGTCCCCCGCCTCCAATCCCACCAGCAGGGGGTGGTAAAATTCAGCCCATAATGTTTTTCACATAGCAGAGGGAATATTATTTCCTTGCATGTATTTCTACACAATATTAACAAAGAAAAGCAAAAAGTACGCCAGACAAGTAAAAGCCCATGGCATCCAAGGGGAAGTGGCATGTTGGATCCAAGATTGGCTCACAGGCAGGAAACAAAGGGTTATGGTCGCTGGGTGTTTTGGTGACTGGAAGGCTGTTTCCAGTGAGTTCCACAGGGCTCAGTACTAGTCCCTTGCTTTTTGTGGCATACATCAATGATTTAGACTTAAATGTAGGGAGGCATAATTAAGAAGTTTGCAGATAATATGAAAATTGGATATTTGGTTGATTGCGAGGAATAAAGCTGTAGATTGCAGGAAGATATCAATGGACTGGTCAGGTGGGCAGAAAGGTGGCAAATGGAATTCAATCCAATGAAATGTGAGGTAACACATTTGGGCAGGAAAGCAAGACAAGGGAATGCATAATAAAAGGTAGGTTATTGAGAAGAGTGGAGGAACAGAGGAACCTTGGAGTGCATGTTCACAGATCCCTGAAGGTAGCAGGATAAGTCGATAAAGTAGTTAAGAAGGCATATGAGATATTTTCCTTTATTAGCCAAGGCATAGAATATAAGACCAGGGAGGTTATGCTAGAACTGTATAAAACATGAGTTAGGCCACAGCTAGAGAACTGCGGACAATTCTGGTCACCGCATTACAGGAAGAAAGTGATACAGTGGAGAGGGTACAAAGGAAATTTACGAGGATGTTGCCAGGAATGGAGAGTTTTATCTGCGAGGAAAGATTGGCTAGGCTGGTATTGTTTGCTTTGGAATAGAAGAGACCAAGGGGCGATATCATTGAGGTATACAAAATTATGAAGAGCCTAGATGGAGTGAATAAGAATGAGCTATTTCCCTTAGCAGAGAGGTCAATATCCAGGAGATGGGGGAGGGCAGGGGCCAGGGGTCAGGGGGGGCGGGGTGGTGCTGAAAGGGTGGTAGATGCAGAAACCTTCATTGCATTGTAAAAGTATTTGGATAAGCATTTGAGGTGCCATAATTAGAAGATATAGAACAAGAGCTGGAAAGTGGGATTAGGCCAGATAGCTCTTCTTTGGCAGGCATAGACATGATGTGATAAATAGCCTCCATCTGTACTATAATTTATACAATTCTAAAACAGTTACCAAGCATACAGGAGAAAACTCTGATTTATATGAACTGGTTCCCATGTAAATACTTATTACAATTTATTGCTTAGTTAAGAGTTGATTTTTTTGAATAATTTTCTTTTTTAAGCTTCCTCTTTGAATCACGTAATAGTTACAAAAACATTTGTACAAGAATGTTAGACAATATCAGTCTTGGCACTTCTTTGCTGATGAAGATTTTAGGAAGGTTGTACTCAACGGTTGCAAGCCTGCTGGTGGCTAGTCAGGCCTATCCGTGAGCGGCAAATTCTCCCACAGCGGGTGCAAGTGAAGGTGTTGTCACTGCTGGGGGCAATTGGATCTATCGTTCTCCTCCTTTTCTCTTTCATGCGGGTTCTTCGCTCAGTCTCCAAGTTATCTGTAGCACTTCCAATGTAGCATCTCCAGGCATCACAATCTATGGCATGCACTTCCCACTGGTGATGGTCAATGTGGCGCACAGAGAGGAACTTCTTCAGGAAGTCCTTGAAACATTCGTGTGGGGCCCGCCTGTTCCTTTTACCCGTGGTCAGCTCTCCATACAACATGATCTTGGGCAGGCGACTGTTGTTCATCCGGGGCAACATGACCTGCCCAATGCAGTTGGCTTTTCAGGAGGATGGCCTCGATACTGATGATGTTGGCTGTTTCCAGGACTTCAATGTTCGTGATGTGGTCCTGCCAGCGGATCTTGAGGATGCAATGGAGGCAGCATTGATGCAAGTGCTCTAGAAGGCATACATGACAGCAGTATAGGACCCATACTCATGCCATACAGAAGGGTGGTGAGGATTCGGCTTTGTACACTTTGAGTTTGGTCTGTGCTCTGAGGCTGTGGTTGCTCCACATTCGTTTGTAGAGTCTGCCAAATGTACTGTTTGCTTTTGAAAGCCTATTGTCCACTTCCTTGTCTATGGTGGCATCAAACAAGATGACACTCCCCAAATAGGTAAATTGCTTGATAGCATTCAGCTCAGTTCCCTCGATGACAATGCTTGGTGATCTATATTCTTCTTGGGATGCAGGCTGATGCGGGACTTCAGTTTTCTTTAAACTGATTTCTAGTCTGAAGAGTTGTGCCACCTCAGAAAAAGGTGTTGTTATACGTTGCAGGTCTGACTGACTGTGGGGCAAGACAGCACAGTAATCGCTGAAAAGAAGCTCACGGATGAGTTTTTCTTGTGTCTTTGTGTGAGCCTGAAGACGCCTGAGGTTGAAAAGGCTCCATCAGTCTGGAAGCGTATGTAAACTCCCTCCTTGAAGTCTTCCATTGCCTGCTGCAGCATCATGCTGAAAAAGATGTTGAAGAAGGTCAGGGCCAGCACACGTCCCTGCTTCACACCATTGGAGATACAGAAGGGACGCGAGAGGTCGCTGTTGTGCTTGACTTGTCCGTACTGATTTTCATGAAGCTGCTTCACCATGGCCAGGAACCTAGGTGGGCATCCGAGTTTTTCAAGTATTTTTCAAAGTTCATCTCTGCTCACATGGTGCCTTGGTGAGGTCTACGAAAGTGACGTACAGGTCTTTGTTTTGCTCATAGCACTTTTCTCGTCATTGTCTGAGTGCAAACACCATGTCTGTGGTTCCTCTGTTTGCTCTGAAACCACACTGGCTCTCTGGGAGGTTTTCCTCTGCAATGGTAGGCACAAGCCTGTTCAGATTTATTCGAGCCAGGATTCCACCCCCCCCCCCACCCCCAAACCCTGGAAAGGAGGGTAATCCCACGGTCGTTGAAGCAGTCTGACATTGCTCCTTTGTTTTTCTACAAGATGATGATAATGGCATCGCAAAGATCCTGTGGAATCCTGCCCTGTTCCCAACAGGCCATGAAAAACTCATGAAGCTTGGTGTATAGGGCAGGGCCACCATGCTTCAAGGCTTTGGGTGGAATTCCATTGACTCTAGGGGTTTTGTTTCTCTTCATCTGATTGATGGCGGTCACAGTTTCCTCCAGAGTTGGGCTCTCATCCAGTTCTTCTTTAACAGGCTGTTGTTGGATGCGACTGATGGCAGTATCATGCACTGTGCACTTGGTGCTGAAGAGAGTTTCAAAGTGCTCTGACCAGCGATCCAGGACTGACTCCTTGTCAGTGTGTAGGATCTTGCCATCGGCACCTCTCAGGGGGTTTTGGGTTTGATATGCTGGTCCATAGACAGATCTTAGTTCTTCATAGAAGCTTCTTATGTCACCAGTATCAGCGTACAGTTGAGTTTTTTCTGCAAGTACGATTCACCAGTCATTTTGGATGTTTCTCAGTTTACATTGGAGGGTGCTGCATGCTTGATGATAGGCTGTCTTTTTCTCTTGGCTGGCTGTCTGAGCCAGGTGAGCCTGATCAGCTGACTTTTTTTATTGTTAGCAGATCTTGAACATCAATACAACTGCAAATAACATTTTTATTATGTGCACAACTGTCCATTGAGAAGAAATTGAATTAAATTGTCCTTTTCTAAAGTGCTGTGCAATTAGTAACAATGCAGATCGTTATTTGTAAACAATGTTTCGGGTGGTGCCTAGCTTGTCTGTATCTGGCCTGGATCACAATCTGTGATCACAGGGGCATGGAATTAATCCAGGATTGGCACAGTAGCCATGGAACATTTCCAAATAATTTTCACAAATTCTTGATAGATGTAACTTTCCAGGAATTCTCAATCCAGATGAAGCAAGAGTTTAAATGTAGCAAACTGAGGGGCTCTCCAGTATACTGTTTAAATAACTTTGTCTTTCAGTGCACTTGATGTATGTTTCTGGTTATCATTAATCAGGAATGTGTGTTGTCTTCCAGCCAGCAGGTATGCACATGCCCTTGTGTTAAAGATGTGTCTATCAAAGCTCCAATATTTGAAGTTGTGCAAACAAGGGTGATAAATTAGTTCATGAACTTCTTTCATTGCATTCTACATTCAGATGAATACCACCATCGGCATCAATTTTTAGGAGACAGTGTTCTTTGAGACAGCAATTATGGACTTCTGCAACTCCA
Organism: Heterodontus francisci; assembly: GCF_036365525.1. Lineage (NCBI taxonomy): Eukaryota > Metazoa > Chordata > Chondrichthyes > Heterodontiformes > Heterodontidae > Heterodontus > Heterodontus francisci. The sequence goes on from NC_090376.1 coordinate 140,690,577, forward strand.
CTCAGTTTGCAGTCCATTACCCTCTTTATCACGATATGTCTTTTCAGCAGGGCTGCCCATTTTATGAGTTTTGGAATGTCACCACAAGCATTAGAAATTTTAACCATATGTTTCGCAAGATGTCCTCTGGGTGCAAAAAGCTGTAGGTAGTACTCAGCCTCATATAACAAAATGGCCTTCACTTCAGAATGTCCTGAAGTATTTAACTTGCAGGTGGTATATAATCAACAACATAAGATATTGGGTATACCTCCTAAATTATTGCAAGTGCCACAACACCTTAATCACAAAGAATTCCTGCCTTCTTACTCTTTTCTAAGAAGAAGGAGATGGGTCTTACGTCGCTCCTTGAGACATGGGTTGCACCCTGCTACTGTGACTTATGACTTCAGCCTGTATCATCTGTACAGTTGTAAAAGAAAGAGAGAATGAAGCCCATGCTAGGTCTCCTATCATTAAGGAGCACACCATTGACATTCTAAACTGGTGCTCCCAATGCATCCATCAGTCAGGAGGAGAACATCATTAGACCACATCACTTGTGCTGGTTCCTGGATCTGGGTATACACTGATCAGCAGGAGAGAAGACCTAATGGCACCCGCTGACCCTGAGATGTGTGCCCCTAAGCTCTCAGAAACAGCTCTGCGTACACCACTCACAACCACCCACCACCCACCCACTCCCATCCCCCCAACACCCCAGTCATCCTCCAAGACAAGAAGATTATGATGGAGATACTGACTTGTTTGATAGCCTCTCAATTTTGGTAGGGGTGGTGGGGGTGGTGTACAGGGGTATAGGGGTGCGGTGGATACAGATGTTCCTGGTACTGCCAGGAATCTACTCACTCCAGATTTCACTTCATTGTTTGAAACCCATTTTGGATATGAGCAGAAATGATAACTTTGAACTCCACTGTGACCCTTGCCTTTGTCGCCAGTTCTCACTGCCTTCACATACATGTGATGCTCATCCAGCACCTTTTTTTTTAAAGCAGTGTCCACTGAAATCTAAGCTCGAGACTGACTTGTGTGAAAGCCTCTGCTTCCTACTGTCAGACTCCACCTTCACCTCTGATTCTTTCAGCTTCATCAAGTTCTGTGTGTTATTCACGAGAAACCTTCATCAGAAATATCTATTCCACTCCACCCCCTGCGTACGACAGTCCCTCACTCCCTCCCCTCCCCCCTATCCAACAAAACACAACCCCTTGCCAGTGGAATTCTGGAATTTTATGGCTTACTTGGATATACCATTCATATAAGATTCACTCTACATCAATCCTTTGGTACAGGCCCTGTATTTACAGAGCTCAGAAAATATTTTCCAGAATCTCATCTTTATCTTATCACTGTTGAAGATTCTACAGTGAATACCATCTGGCCAAGGTACTCAATGGACCTTTCGGCCTGCAAATTGCTGTTGGCAATATTAGTGGATGAAGGTTTAATGCCTTTTCTGACATTCTGTTGACCACAATTTTAGCAGAGGTATTAATAGTGAAAGAAACAGTGTTATATTCAGCACCTGTTTGCTAATAGTATCCATGGTAATTTCTAGGCTTTGACTCCCTCTTAACAAATCATGTTGATTTGCGTATGTTTGTGTGATCCTCAGAACTCTTGGTCTGTTTAGTTTTTCATGTGAGTATGAACTCCTCCAGAATGTCCTTCCTCTTCAAATGAAACAAATAGAGGGTGCATCAGCAGATACTGTTCTGCAGATAGAGAGGTTAAAATTAAACTTTAACAAGAATTCCTTGTGATTCCTTGGGCTGCTTCTCAAAAACAACAATATCTATGGATTAGCAAATAAAGACATTTGTGAATACTGGAAACACTGATATTGGTCTTCCACTTTTGTCTCATTACACTCCTGTAGAGCACCTTAAGCCATTTTACGACTTTAAATGCAAGTAATTGTTGCATTAATAGCAAATAAATGGCTTTATTACAACACTAGTATATTTAATATATTCAGTTATGATAAGACCAGCTAAAGTCAACATAATCTGCTTACCAAGGCTGAATTAGTGTTTTAGTTCACGAATGTTGATCACTTACCATTGCGTTAAACCTATGTTTGAATACCTGTGCGATAATAGTACAATAATCCGAAAATTACCTATATGTTCTCAAGTGTAATTTACCATTTTGAGATATTTGAGTACCACAAGCACAACCTGAGGTGATGTGAAGGAGATTGTTTCTGCACTTATTTTTTCAAATTCCAAAATTGCCCTGATGCACCTTTCTGTTGGTTTGAAAATTCATTGTTGGGTCCACCATTGTGCAAACAAACTGTTAACTTTGTTATGACCTGCTTGTGTTCTGTCTGAATTTTAGCAGATTTTAAGTGGCTCGTATTAAGTGCAGTGCACTGCACCCAGCCAAGACTTGTTGCAACATAATGTTTGAAGAGATGTATGGAGTACAATGAAACCGTATCAAAACTATTGCTAAAGGCTCGCAGATTAGTTTTTACACAAGAACAAGTTGAACTGGATTTTAATTTCAACATTTACAGAAGTTTGTTCCTGCCACTGTTTACATGTATTTGCACTCCAGGTTAGGCTGTTTGTATATGGCAAGGTCCGTGTCTCAGACTCTTGTTTGACCAGAACGTAGATCAGAGAATGAACCAGGAAGATCAGCATGGATGATTTGTGACACTCAGAATTTTTCAGTGAACTTCATTAATGACCGTAATAACAGGTATGCTGCAAATCAGGTTTGCTGACCTCTGAGCCTATAATGAGCAAAAAATGTGCTCTCATGTGGGTAGGAAGTACTAACAGGTCACTTCATCTGTATGGAGTACTGATCTCAATATTGCAGCCCCTCACACTTGTTTCGGTCTTATCAGTAACTTCTGTAACATCCCAAAGATATTTACAGCCTACAAAGTACTTTTGAAGTGTAGTTACTGTTGTAATATTGGAAACACACCAGCCAATGTATGCACAGCAAGGTCAAATAAACAGCAATGTGATAATGACCAAATAATTTATTTTTGTGATGTTGGTACAGTGATTGAGATGAGTTCAGACACCAGGGAGAACTCCTCTGCTCTTCTTTGAAATTGTGCCTTGGGATCTTCTATGACTGCCTGCGAGGGCAGAAGGTTTAACAACTCATGCAAAACACCTCTGACGGTACAGCACTCCCTCAGTTCTGCACTGAAGTGTCAACCAAGTTTTCATGCTTGAGTCCATAGAGTGGGAATTGAACCAACAACCTTCTGACTCAGAGGAGAGAATGCTACCACTGACACTTAATGAACTTAATGGGAACTATGTTGACTTTTGGGGGTGGGGTTTCAGTTCCCGGTTCGGCACCCCGGCACCGCAAAGAGGTCTAGGTCCTGACTCTGTACCCACGGGATAACAGGTGTCCAACACCATTTCTGGATGCAAATCTGCTAATTGGACAAGAGTCGCATTCACCGCCCAATTAGCAGTGGCGGATGCAGGAGGGAGGCGTAACCAGTTCTGGAGCGGGTCCAATTTAAAGGGTGAATGCCAGTCATTGCTGAAGCTGCTGTTCATCAACATTATGGAGGCTGAGGCAGGACAGAGGGCAGTGGGCAGTGCTCAGCCTCCTCTGTTCGAAGGAAAATAACCCTAGCCTATCCAATTTTTCCTCACAGCTGCAATTTTCAAGCCCTGGCAACATTCTTGTGAATCTCCTCTGTACTCTCTCCAGTGCAATTATTTCCTTCCTGTAATGTGGGGCTGAATTCTATAAGCCCGCTGCCGCCGGAACAAATGTTGGCCCGCCTATGTGGGCCGCATGGCAAGCTTGGCTGCTCATTTAAATAGCCGGGGCAGGCCGCGCACACTGATCACATGGAGGGAGCTGCTGTCCATCCCCGACAATGGTGTCAGCTGCCTGTGTGCAGACGCTGACGCCATTTCTAAAGGGCTGTTAGCCCGACTGGCAAATTTAAATATTGAAAGAAAGATTAAATTACATTAAATAAATACATCTCTTTTGCCCCTCTCCTCCCCCCATTACAAGTAAATTAATAATCTGCCCTTCCCCGCCCAAAACACTTTGCTTTTCCATCTGCCCTCTCCTCCCCACACAACTGCACAAACTTAAAACTATAACCCTTCCCATCATCCCCTACCCCCATGATATTAATGTCACCCCATTCTCCCCCCTCCCACACTGAGAAACCTACCTCCTCCGATCTCTCCACCAGTTTTGCACCTCATTTCCCTGGATGATGATCCTAAGGTGCGGCAATGCTGGCTGTCATGGTGACGTACGCGGCAGAACTTCAGGAGGCCATGGGAAAGTAATTAATGCAGGTATTTTAATTTATTATATATTTTAAATTGCGGTCCCATTGCTGAGCAGTGGGGGAGCGGACACGAGGCCTCGCCGCTGCCAGCAATTTCGGGCCAGGCCCTGCCAGCATCAAGGTCAGTTGCGGGTCTCATCCGGGGCCATCTTCATGCCGCCGACCGCCCCCCCCCCACCACCCCCACATGGATTCTGATGTCGAGTGCTCTATAGAATCCAGCCTGTGGTGACCAAAACTGTCCGTAATACTCCAGCTGTGGCCTAAACAATGTTTTATACAGTTCCAGTATTACGTCCCTACTTTTGTATTCTATACCTCGGCCGAACAAGAAAAGCATTCCATATTGTTCCAACTGAGGTGGGAGGAGTGCGCTGTCTTTTCTAGTCCCATTTCTTCGCAGGTCACAACATATATTTTAAAAATGTTTACCCAGTTACCGGTTTGGTCAATCATAGACTCTATTCTTTATCCCAGAATAAAATACACCAACCAGGTTTCTTTAATAAACAGCAAAATTGTCAGTTTATTATCAAACAGGACTTATCCAGTAACTAGGAAAAACATTAAATGCAGATTGAAATATGACAATTCCCTTTTTAATTTCACACACACGCACACACACAAACATACAGAAATTCTCTCTGCAGAAGTCTGTTACAAAAAAAGGACAAAAAAGAATACTTTGGTCAAATACTTGCTAATTCTTGAAGAAAAAAAGAGATATGGAAGGAAATCAGTTGTCCCTTTTGGTCTGGTGTCCGGGTATGCGGTGACAGGTCACTGGGATCTTTTCGAAAGCAGTTCTTTTCAGGTGGTGTTGGAAATTAATCTGGCAGGTTTTTCCAGCATCTCATCAGAGATGCAGCACTAAGGATTTTAGCTTTCCTACACTGGATCTTTGCAGAGTTTCTTCAAAGAGGTAGAGAAAGAGGTGAGCTGGATGGTTTCTTTTGCCTTGGCAGGCAAAACACCAACTGTCCTCGAAACAGCTCACATTCCAAACAGACAGTCAACCTCCTGACCTCCATAAATCTTGACATTTGGCTTCTCTGTAAACATCATACTCAGGTCACTAAGGTTTCTGTTGTTTATTAAGCTTAAAGCACATGATTTCCAGCAAATGATGTTTTCAAATAACATCTCAAGTGTCCTTTCAGTGAACTTGGTAAAAATAACACATCCTTGGAATCTTTTCAGTATTAACACAAGTCCTTAAAAAATAAAATATTTTAAAAATGGAAGCACTTTCATAACAATATACCTTCTTCACCATTTTTTCTACATGTCCTGCCATCTCAGGTACCCATGAACGTACACTCCAAGGTCTCTCACTTCCTCTCCCCCTCTCAATATCCTCCTGTTTATTTTGTATTCCTTTGCTTTGTTTGCTCTCCCCAAATGCATTGCCTCACACTTCTCCAGATTGAATTCCATTTGCCACATTTCCACCCACTCAACCAAACCATTGATATCAACGCTGTAGTTTAAAATTGCTGATTGTTTTCAACCTTGTAATAGAGATTAAAAAGAAGGGAAAATTCCAAAGGCTGGAAATAATTTTGAACAATGCTGAAGAGTCTGTTGTAAGCTTGTAGCATTTTCAGTTATTATTTCACGATTATGATCATTAATTTACTGCATGACATGGCCAAAAATGAATTCCACTGTTGGCCTAAAACCAGATTTGCAAATAAAATTCTTCTCATCTAGTTAATAATATGGACTGGATTTGAAGGTGTATTACTCTAACTTATATAAACTTTCCCTCATTTTGGATTGCTCGACATCAAGGGCAGAAGTATTTCAACACATGGCTTAGTCCTAACCTTGCATTGCTCCGAATTACGCAGTCATGCTTATAATTGTATTGTAATATTGATAAAGTTATCAATATAACCAGTGTGTACATTCCACAAATCAGTTGAAATTGCTTATGTTCAGTTTATACAGGTTTTCATTTGATTACATAAAATTCTACTCAACATATTGAACCTAAGTTGGCATAATTTTAAAATAATAAATATGTATTTCCTCTCCAGTGAACAGAAGAAGGTATACAGTGCAATCTGAACATAGGAATGTAGAATAGAAGTACTATTTTCTCTTGTGGAAAAGTCCAGAACAAGGGGGCATAACTTCAATATTAGAAACTCCTATCTGAGTTTCAATTTTTCAAACAAAGAACGCAGTTATACTTCACAGACCAAGTGTTTACAGAACCAGAAAAACAGGCTGTAAAATATACTAATAGCAGTTGGGAATGAGGGATTATACAGAATCAATACCCCTGGCTTATCTGAAGAGGACCAGAAAGATCCTGCAAAGATATGGAAAGTGCTAGATGATCAGCTCCAATTAAGAGTGAATTTTAGAATTCAATGCTGGAATTGATTTCCTACAGGCAACAGACACAGGAATCAATAGAACAGTTCATCAGTAGATGCCGTAGCAAAGTCAACGAATGTGATTTTTCAGAAACTGAGCTGTCAGAGCGACTAATGGAGCTGGTGATTGTCTCAACATCCATTGGAGCATTCCAGAAAGACCTCTTGGGGAAAAAGAAAGGTCACAGCATTGATGCACTGCTGGAAGATGGCAGGAAATATGAAGCCATTGTAGCTGGACAGCAGCATCTGCAAGCACTAGGTGAAGCCAACAGTATTGGCATGATAACCAGGTCGAAAGCTGTGTGATAAGTGTTGATGGTGCCACTCACCGCGAAGTTGCCCTGCATTTCAAGAACTGTGCAAGGCGTATGGTGCAAAAAGACATTGGGCCCGCCTATGTAAGAATTCTGGCTCCAAAGACGCAGCCAGAAGTCACAGTAGGACACCAACAAAGAGAAGACTGGTGCAGCAACAGGGCAACAGCAGCAAAGAAAGCGCCAGAGTAATGTGCAAATGCAAGTTGATACACAAAGTACACAGCAAAACAGACCTGAGACAAGACACAGAGAGAAGCAATTCTTAGCCAAAAGACGCTCAGGCGATTCACATTGTGACCCTGACACATCGGGCTGAATTTTATCAGCGCACCGCGCTCCCTGGCAGGGCACTTTGAAGTCAGCGGCCTTCCGACACGGAAGCGCCACCGCAGAGCACCTGCGATATTTCGTGCGGGGGCCCATTTAAATGGAGGGGGCATCGCGGCCGCCCCCGATGACGTAGAGAGGACGGAGCGGCTGCTCCCGATGAGGTAGAGGGGGCAGCTGCCGTGTTCTCGGCAACAGCGCACGGCACCACCGCACCGACGCGGGCGTCATTTTTAAAGGGCTTCAAGCCCTTCAGGTAAATTTAAATTTTTAAAGCAATGTCAATACACATTTCATGCAAATAAAACAAGAGTACATGGAGGCCCTTTCCCAACCCCCAGAATGTTTTATTTTTATTGTCAGATGTGATTGAAATGTATTTTGGTTCCAGCACAAACATCCCCCCTCCAACCTCACCATATTTGCCCTTCAACTCCTTCCCACCATCCCCACAGCCAATGATTGTTGTTTTTCCCAGTTCCTCCCTCCAGCCCTGATAATTTCAATCCTCCCCCCTTCCCACCAGTGTCTCGCCTCGGAACTCTGTACGGAGGTCCTAAGGCACAATAGTTTTAGCTGGCAGCTGTAAAATAAGCTTGGATGGCCACCGGGAACAGGTCAGGCAATTTGCACTAATTTAACTTAATTTTACTATTTAAATGATGGCCCTGCCTTTTGGTGAGGTGGGGGAGGGGGGCCGCACTGAGGCCCCACCGCTGCCGGGAATATGCAGAGGGGCCTTCTTGGCGTTGTGGGTCGTGGCAGGCCTCTTCCGCAAGCATTTTATGGGCCACGCCCCACGATCCACGATGTCCAGCCCATCATGTTGATGAAGTCAAACAACTGGAAGCTTTCACCACTATTAACATCGCGTGCACAAAGAAAGCTGGCAAACATACACTAAGGGTCAAGATTGACACCGGCGCTAGTGCAAATATCCTATCAGTCTGAATCCTGAAGAATATGTACCAGAGCCTTTGGAAATTAATGATACAACCAACAACTACAAAGTTATCTGCATACAACGGGTCACCCATCCCTTGCTGTGGCACATTAACAATGCCATGCAGCTATGGCAAGTCAGCATGGAAACCACAAATATTTTACCTGGTAAGACATAAGTGGACCAGCAGCAGCAGGACTACCACTGTGTAAGGACCTCAACATCATAACTATCAATGAGGTCACCAAGGTACCAATTACAGCAGCCGAGACCAAGGGTACCTGCATTGAGTCACAGTTCCTCCAAGATCTCAGTGGTTCTGTTTTGGAAAGTATCAACTCCTTCTCAGAGATGCCACACCAAGAGCATAAAGATCCAAACACAGATGATGAAAGTTCTTTGTCAACAAGCAGTGTTTCCTCGCACTCCAGTGACTCAGAGGAAGTGATTGACATTGTCACTACTGAGAAGTAAAAGCTGATAGTGGGAGCATTGCCAAGAGGAAATCTCCAAGGACAGGAATCCACTTGCAGACTCTGGCCAGCATCAAATGGTGCAATGTAGAAACCCAGCAACAGCACAATTATGTCACTTCCTCACTTCTGCTCTCTAGAGAACCGCCAGCACCACAACGACCCAAAACAGACAGGAACCTCCATGAGGCCAAGACATCCTCCCCCAAAAAGTCCTCAATCATGAGCCCCAGGCCTTCAGATGCAGAGGATGAGGAGAGGTGAAGAACGCACAATGTCCTGAAGAGCCAGAGTATGAATGAGTTAAAGCATTGTCTGTTGGCTCTTCGAAGTGAGGTGCGGAAACTTTCCAAGAATGACAAGGCCTCAAAAGTGGTCTTTTGAGAAAAGCAACAGAGTATATTAGCATAATAATATAAAAGCAAAATACTGCAGATGCTGGAAATCTGAAATAAAACAAGAAATGCTGGAAATACTCAGCAGGTCTGGCAGCATCTGTGGAGACAGAAGCAGAGTTAACGTTTCAGGTCAGTGACCCTTCATCAGTAGATTAGCAAACTGAATGCAGAGAGGGAGAAACTTCAAAAAAAAACAGCGACAGCTGAGATGCAAATTCCCCGCGCAAGAGTTGTCAAACCAACTGAAACGTTATACGGACTTTTAAGCCTCTGCACTTGTAAATTTGACAATCCCTCTCCTCATACCTGTAAATTTTTTAGTCTCTACCCTGCATAATTAATTTTGATGTGTTCTAATTTTATGTGTTTTTACTTGTAGCATATGAGTCTTATCTTAGGAAAAAAAGGGGATGTTGTCTGATTGCCTGAAGAGTGATGTCCCTTTAAAAGCTCAGTATGCTAATGAACTAAGTACCAAGATGTAGTCATGTAATGACAAGCCAGGACCACTCTGCAACTGTAACAGCTAGACAAAGGTTTTGTAAATAGTTTGCTCTGTACTGCATATAGTAGTTTAGCTATTAATAAACCTGTTAGAGATCTTCAACGAACTGGACTCCACGCATCTCATTTATGTTGTATCAGACAACATAAGAACTCATTACAACACTTTTACATGTGTTTCATTATGCCTTTATACTGAACACTTGATACATTTTCTTGGGAAAATAGTGATATGGATTGATACTCTGTGGTCTACTGTTGTTGTCGTCTCCGTTTTTTTTAAATCTGTATTTCAAATAATTAAATCATTGTTTTTTATTCCATGTCACTTACAACTCCCCTCTGATTTTCAAACAATGCATTTTACTGGAGGCAGGACCTAATGGGTCTCCTGTTCCAGCTGGTGTCAGTCAAAATGATCTTCAACATGAGTACAGTGCAGTTTCCAGGGGTAATTTTACAAACCCTCAGCTCTACCACTGGGTCATCCATCCTGATACATCATGGACTTTGTATTTATGCAAAGTCTGTGCTCCTTTGTTAAGAATGCCCGAAGGAGCTAGCTGATCTTTGTGACCACATTCCTGAATTGTGACCCATCCCTCCTCTCCACCTAGACTGGAGTGCAATAATTTGAAATATTCACCCTTCACTGTAAAACAGTACATTTGAGTCCTGACATTAGTCAGAACTTACATTTTAGCACTGTGTTTCTCTGCTTCCTTGACCTGCAGTTGTGGTTTTGCTTGAAACAGTGCTTTAGGTTAACCTTTTCCATTTGATTTATTATGTTATGTACTATGGCCAGAACTTTACACAGAGGCAGAGGCCCCGCCCACCAGCTGAACAGTCAGAGGAGAGCCCGCCTCCACTGGGCCTGGAAGCCACACAGTGATTTTGCATGGCCCAGGCCCTTAATTGCCGTCAGTCAGAACTTCCGCCCATCTGAGGCAGGAAGTCCCACCTGGAAGAGCTGCTGTTCAATCGGCAGGCTGGCTGCTCTTCAGTCCCAGCAGCGCCACCGGGAGCAGTAGCCACGGCTGGGCTTGTAGCCAGCAGAAGTAACAGCATGGATGCCGGCCCCGATAAAGGTAAGTGGGGTTTCGGGCCTTGCTGGGGGCAACCAGCTGGGCCCTAGCAAGGAGGGTGGGGGTGAATAAGGAAGGCGGGGGGAGGTCCTCTAGTGGGGGCAGCTTGTGCTGCTGGGGGTGGGGCCCTCCATGGTGCACAGGTTGCCCAACCAGGAGGGACCCCTCAGGGCCTGCAGCGAGGTTGCCAGTTATTTCTGAGCGGCCTTCTCAGCTGTCCAAGTGCCTGGCCGCCGCTGGTAAAATATTAGCAGCGACGGGAGGAAGTGCTTAGTGGCAATTAATTGGCCACTTAAAGGCCTCAATTAACTTGGGGCAGGCGGGCCATTTGCCACCTCCCCTGCTGCTGGTAAAATGGCAGTGGGGTTGGGTAGGCTCAATTTTACGCCTCCACCCACCTCCAGCCTGCTTCTGAGAGGAGCGTAAAAGTCCGGCCTCTCGGTGTAGAGTTTCGACTTTGGGTTCAATTAGGATATTGTAGCATTAGCGACTGGATCTGAGGGGAGAATTTTTCCAGACAATGGAAGGCAGGTTTCGGTATATGTGTGGAGTTAAGTCCTCTGAAATTGACATCAGGTGGGGATCCCAACATCATCCAGCCTGCTTCTGACTTTCCCCAGGGTAGTGTCTGAGTCCAGCAGGGAACTCCCATGGGTCTGGCAGGAAGGCAATTGAACCACATAAAAAACAACAATTAAGAACCTTTTTAATCCTGGATTCCTTTTTTTTCCAAAAATATACTTTATTCATAAAATCTGTGAATGTACATTACATAACTGTTCAAATTTGACAATACATAAAGCGTAATAGAGATCAATTTCTTTCAACACAGTATGTTACACTCTGAGGTGCCTGACTACACTTACAATTACAGGTTATATTTACAATACCTATTTCAGGCCAAAACATACAGCCCAATGGGTTCCAGCCCCCTGGCATACTACGGCAGGAAGGCCTTAGAATGTGGCCTTTCTTCATTGAGTCTTTGCGGCTGCTGCCCCAGACTTTAGTGCATCCCTCAGCATATCGTCCTGGACCTTGGAATGTGCCAGTCTGCAATAATCGGTTGTGGACAGCTCTTTGCATTGGAAGACCAACTTGTTTTGGGCACACCAAAGAGTATCTTTTACCGAGTTGATGGTCCGCCAGCAGCAGTTGAAGTTTGTCTTGGTGTGTGACCCTGAGAACAGCCTGTAGAGCAGAGTCCTCTGTTACGCAGCTGCTTGTGATGAACATTTACAAAAACCCCTGCATCTCCTTCTAGAACTTCTTTGCAAAGACACATTCCAGAAGGAGGTGGACGACAGTCTCTTCCCCACCACAGCTGCCTCAAGGACAGCTTGCAGTGGCATTGCGATTCCAGGTGTGCATGAAGGATCTGATGGGGATGACCCTTCTCACCACCAGCCAAGCTATCTCTTGGTGCTTGTTTGAAAGTTCTGGTGATGAGACTTTGACAGTCTTCTCTGGGAACCATCCAACAGGATCCACCATGTCCTTTTCCCATTGGGTCTAAATGGACATTACGTGTGGACCATTGTCTGATGGACTTATGGTCAAATATGCACAGACTTTTCCATGAGGGACAGGTGATATCGCACAGTCCAACTGAATGGAGCGTTCTGCAGCAACGTGGCCAGAACCATCCTTTGTAACATTAGGGACAGATAGAACCTCAGCACGTAGTGACACTTAGTGTTTGCGTACTCAAGGTCTACGCACAGCTTGGTGCAGCTGCAAACAATGGTGTCCATCAGGATGAGGGCGGTTTTTTTCCCCTTATCTAGAGATTTGTACATCGTGGCTCTGCAGACACGGTCCATTTTCAATCTCCAGATAAAGTTGAACATTTCATGCTCCAACAGCCTTCCATATAAAGAAGTACATCTTAATCTGGCCCCTTACCCACTTAATGACAATTTCAACTTGGTGACTACTCAGCCCTAACACCCCGACCAAGTTCTACGAGCTTTACATTAATATCACTTCAAATTTAAGTTTTTATCTTTCACAAAAAAGCTTCCAGAGGGAAATAGCTAAAAACAAAACTGGTTTATTTTAGCTCTGCTATCTATGACTCTTGCGAGCAAATTAAGGTTTAATTGTCTTGTACACAGTCCCCATACATCGAATGCATTGTTCTTGTGTAATTACTGCACCAGGTATAAACTCACTGTATAACTACAGGGTAGACACCAAAATGGTTTTATAGTTTCTGGAGCTCTAGTGATCCAATTTCAATATAGCTCTTGCAATGTAAAAGTACCAATCATTATTATGCAGGGTATTTTTTAATTCAATGAACTTCACGGGGTTCAGTATAATTCAAAACAAAAGTGGCAAAACCATTAATATCGAATGAACTTGCCAAAAACATATGGAAACAATAAAGTAACTTTAAGATTTTTTGAAATATGGAGTTAATTTGAAATAACTGCTATTGCTGTGATACATTTGTACCTGGCATTGAGACTACTATTTAAATTCATGAAGGCATAAACTTTACATAATAGCAATTGATGAATCTGTGGGCTGGATTTTGTGCTGGAGGTGGGCAACCCCTCCTCTGCATTTTCGTGGACCTCCGGAGCGATCTTCCAGTCTTTTTGATTCAAAGTTTTAGGAGGCGGGATCCCCATCCATTTAAAGACTTTAATGGAATGTGGATCCCGCCTCCAAGAGCTGCTGGCCAATCAGAAGGCCAGCACCTCAGCAGTATTGGCAGCGCCACTGGGAATGGTGGCCACTGACGGTACTGCAGAGGCCTAGGACCAGTGGTGGAACCTCAGAACAGAGCTGGGTGAGGTGGGGTTGCCCGGGTCCATTCCGAATGGCCCCAATGGGGGTGCTGGTGGGAAAGTGGTCGTTCAGTTCAGGGGGATGGGGGTCCCGGGGGGTAATGTTGTTCCGAGTGGGGGTCCTCCATGGGCCACAAATTACCCACGGAGGAGGGACCCACCCTCATTTTACAAGACATCCTCCCTGAGTGGCAGAGGCACCCGCTGCTGCTGGTAAGATCCCAGCTTCAGTGGGAAGAGGCCCTTAATTGGCCTTTAATAGGCCACTTAAGGGCCTCAGTTTACCTCTGGGCGGGAAGGCTGTCGTCGGCCTATCCCGCCCTCAGGAAGATTGCTGGGTGATGGGGAGGTGACGGGCATCCACCACGCCACTCTTTGTGATACTCAGTCCACCCCTGTCTCTGATCTCACCTCAGGGGGGCCTGTAAAATGTTTTAAAAATAGTCATTAAGCTTATTAAATATATATAAATATTTATGTAAATTAAAGTAAATGGGAATGAAAAATTAAACAGTATTTCCCAGTATTCGAGGTCTCATGTCAGATTTGCATACATATTTCTTGTTATTTTGCAATCCTGTTCTCAAAGGGAGCATTAATTGGGTATAGGCCTGCAACATTGTAGCTCCAATTCTCCAGCCTGCAAACTTTGCTAGCATACCTGCCCACTTGGAATTACCCCCTTCATCGTATATAATTAATTTAAATTGTTAATTACAATTTCTCCAAAACCACAGTATTTGGAGCATCATAGCAACAAACCAAAAAGCATGTAATGCTCAACAGTTGGTTGTGGGACCACTGACCACCTCCAGGCGCGTATCCATTGTCTCTCGAGATAAGGAGGCCCAAAAGAAAAGAAAAAAGAAGGTTGTGGGATCACATAGCTCTGTCTTTAGCAGGCTGCTTCCACTGTTTAGCATGCATTTGGTCCTGTGTTATAGCTTCACTAAGTTGGTACCTGATTTTTAGGTTATGCCTGGTCCTCCTCCTAACTTGTTCTTCTACATGTTTCTACACTCAAGCTGACTGCAGCCACAGTGCACCTCCCCTTTAAAAGATGCTGGCTGGCTGTAACAGATGCCAGTAACATCCATTAGACGAGCTGCTAATGCAGCGCTGGTTGTTTGCTTATTTCATGCTAAGCAAACAAAGAGACCAAATTCATGAGGTTCCAAACTCATATGAACAGGCACACCTTTGGAGTGTGACAACCATTTGCTCCCATGTTTGTCTGATAACAAATTTAGACTCCATGGTTTTATATGCTACACTTAATGTTGATGTAATTTAACATGTTAATATCCTACTTACCTATTGACTTTTTAAAACATTTTATAAAGAAATTAATTTTTGGATTATTGGTAAACATGTAGAATAATTTCCAAACTTTATTGCTACATGAATACTATGACAACAAACTGTCCTTTCCCACTGCACAACCCTATGCTGTGCAAGTACAAAATGCAACAGAACATTGGCTTTCCTACCATTCCTGATGAGTTGGTATTCTCAGACCAGTTGCTGAGGTGAAGTGTCGAGAAACAGATTGGTGCTTCCTCGGATGGAGGAACAGGAAGCTGAAGAAAAAATATTTTGTTCTGCTTTTCTGTGGTTCCTAGCAACAGGTTTTGAGTACCAGCAGATTCAGCAATGTAACTAAGTATCCTATTCACATTGTTTATTGTCTCCTCAAAGGGTTTTTCAAGTAACTCATTCATGACAGGAAGTTGAAGGAGAGCATCAAGCACAAAGTGGGAGTGTCCGCCTCACAGGAGTACATCTCACAGTCGTTCTCCTCTCAAAACTTAGAAACAGTGTGCTAATTTACACTTTGGAAATGAGTAGAAAAGTTGCAGCAGCAGATTGACTGTACATTATACACCCCACCTAATTATCCTTTCCACAGACTTCAAGGGAATGACAGATCAAGCAGGGTCTATAGTGGATGGCCAATTTGCAACCCTCAGTTTTCTACTCCCGTCCAAAGTGAAAATTACCCTCAGTGAGTGATAAGTCGACTGACAGTCCAAGTCTCTCTCAACTTTCCTCTTTGCTGTTTCTATTTATCACTGGAATATGACAATAGAACGTGACATTATCAAATCAAATGGAGTAAGGATATACAATAAAATATAAATGGCACTTGGAAAAAATGAATCAGTGCGGCAAGATGGAAAAAAATACCAAAAGTGGAATCTGGCGTTCTTCTTCTTTCTTCTTTTGGGCCTCCTTATCTCGAGAGACAATGGATACGCGCCTGGAGGTGGTCAGTGGTTTGTGAAGCAGCGCCTGGAGTGGCTATAAAGGCCAATTCTGGAGTGACAGGCTCTTCCACAGGTGCTGCAGAGAAATTTGTTTGTTGGGGCTGTTGCACAGTTGGCTCTCCCCTTGCGCCTCTGTCTTTTTTCCTGCCAACTACTAAGTCTCTTCGACTCGCCACAATTTAGCCCTGTCTTTATGGCTGCCCGCCAGCTCTGGCGAATGCTGGCAACTGACTCCCACGACTTGTGATCAATGTCACACGATTTCATGTCGCGTTTGCAGACGTCTTTATAACGGAGACATGGACGGCCGGTGGGTCTGATACCAGTGGCGAGCTCGCTGTACAATGTGTCTTTGGGGATCCTGCCATCTTCCATGCGGCTCACATGGCCAAGCCATCTCAAGCGCCGCTGACTCAGTAGTGTGTATAAGCTGGGGGTGTTGGCCGCTTCAAGGACTTCTGTGTTGGAGATATAGTCCTGCCACCTGATGCCAAGTATTCTCCGAAGGCAGCGAAGATGGAATGAATTGAGACGTCGCTCTTGGCTGGCATACGTTGTCCAGGCCTCGCTGCCGTAGAGCAAGGTACTGAGGACACAGGCCTGATACACTCGGACTTTTGTGTTCCGTGTCAGTGCGCCATTTTCCCACACTCTCTTGGCCAGTCTGGACATAGCAGTGGAAGCCTTACCCATGCGTTTGTTGATTTCTGCATCTAGAGACAGGTTACTGGTGATAGTTGAGCCTAGGTAGGTGAACTCTTGAACCACTTCCAGAGCGTGGTCGCCAATATTGATGGATGGATCATTTCTGACATCCTGCCCCATGATGTTCGTTTTCTTGAGGCTGATGGTTAGGCCAAATTCATTGCAGGCAGACGCAAACCTGTCGATGAGACTCTGCAGGCATTCTTCAGTGTGAGATGTTAAAGCAGCATCGTCAGCAAAGAGGAGTTCTCTGATGAGGACTTTCCGTACTTTGGACTTCGCTCTTAGACGGGCAAGGTTGAACAACCTGCCCCCTGATCTTGTGTGGAGGAAAATTCCTTCTTCAGAGGATTTGAACGCATGTGAAAGCAGCAGGGAGAAGAAAATCCCAAAAAGTGTGGGTGCGAGAACACAGCCCTGTTTCACACCACTCAGGATAGGAAAGGGCTCTGATGAGGAGCCACCATGTTGAATTGTGCCTTTCATATTGTCATGGAATGAGGTGATGATACTTAGTAGCTTTGGTGGACATCCGATCTTTTCTAGTAGTCTGAAGAGACCACGTCTGCTGACGAGGTCAAAGGCTTTGGTGAGATCAATGAAAGCAATGTAGAGGGGCATCTGTTGTTCACGGCATTTCTCCTGTATCTGACGAAGGGAGAACAGCATGTCAATAGTCGATCTCTCTGCACGAAAGCCACACTGTGCCTCAGGGTAGACGCGCTCGGCCAGCTTCTGGAGCCTGTTCAGAGCGACTCGAGCAAAGACTTTCCCCACTATGCTGAGCAGGGAGATTCCACGGTAGTTGTTGCAGTCACCGCGGTCACCTTTGTTTTTATAGAGGGTGATGATGTTGGCATCGCGCATGTCCTGGGGTACTGCTCCCTCGTCCCAGCACAGGCATAGCAGTTCATGTAGTGCTGAGAGTATAGCAGGCTTGGCACTCTTGATTATTTCAGGGGTAATGCTGTCCTTCCCAGGGGCTTTTCCGCTGGCTAGGGAATCAATGGCATCACTGAGTTCCGATTTGGTTGGCTGTATGTCCAGCTCATCCATGACTGGTAGAGGCTGGGCTGCATTGAGGGCAGTCTCAGTGACAGCATTCTCCCTGGAGTACAGTTCTAGGTAGTGCTCAACCCAGCGGTCCATCTGTTTGCGTTGGTCAGTGATTATGTCCCCCGATTTAGATTTGAGGGGGGTGATCTTCTTGATGGTTGGCCCAAGAGCTCTCTTCATGCCATCATACATTCCTCTGATGTTTCCGGTGTCTGAGGCCAGCTGAATATGACTGCATAGGTGTTGCCAGTAGTCGTTTGCGCAACGCCTAGCTGTTCTTTGTGCAGTACTTCTGGCTGCTTTAAGTGCTGCGGATGTTAAATCGCTGGGGGCTTTCTTGTAGTTCAAAAGTGCAATGCGCTTAGCGGCTATGACAGGTTCCAGCTCTTCATTATGAGATTGAAACCAGTCTGCATTTCTCTTCGCACTTTTGCCGTAGGTGGTCAAAGCTGACTCATAGATGGCGTCTCTGATGTGGGCCCACTTGGTCTCAGCATCCCCTGTGGGAGTGTTTTGAAGGGCTGTTACAAGTGAATTTAGAAATTTTTGTAACAGCTGTGGGTGAGAAATTCTGCTCGTGTTGATGCGCGGATGGCCCTTCTGCTTGGAATGATGCAACTTCTTTGGTCTGAGTCTAACCTTGCTGCACACCAGGGAGTGGTCGGTGTCGCAGTCCGCACTGTGGAAGCTGCGTGTGATTTGAACACTGTTTAAGGCGGCTCGCCTTGTGACAATGAGGTCTAGCTGGTGCCAACGACGTGATCTTGGGTGCCTCCATGAAACCTGGTGACAGGGTTTAGTGTGAAAGAACGAGTTGGTGATGCAGAGGTTATGATAGGTACACAACTCAAGCAGTCTCTGCCCATTCTCATTCATCCTTCCAACGCCATAGCGCCCAAGGCAGGAGGGCCATGAGTCATGGTCGGCCCCAACCCTGGCATTAAAGTCCCCCAGCAGGAATAGGTGTTCGGTGTTGGGGATGCTGCTAATGATGTTATGGAGTTGTTCATAGAACTGGTCTTTAGCTTCAGGTGCGGAGCAGAGTGTTGGAGCATAGATGCTGAGTAGGTGTACTGGATCCAGAGGTGGTGAGCAGTCGGATGGACAGTATGCGTTCCGAGCCATTTGAGGGAGGCTCTATCATGCTGAGCAAGGAGTTTCTGATGGCGAAGCCCACTCCATGCTGTCTTGGTTCTTCAGGATCCCTGCCCTGCCAGAAGAAGGTGTAGTCTTGCTCTGCTAGAGAGCCACTCGCGGGGAGGCGAGTCTCCTGAAGTGCTGCAATGTCCACATTGAATCTACTGAGCTCGTTGTTAATGATGGCGGTCTTCCTAGAATCGTTGATTTGTGTAAGGTCTTCCGACAGGCCAGGACACATAGTTCTGACGTTCCAGCTTGCAAAGCGAAGGGCTGGTACCTTCTTTCCTTTTTTCATGTTGTTTGGTGCGGTGTATCAGTCCACCTTTCGGGCAATGACCCTGAGCTCCAAGCACCCATTGAAGCAGGCAGACTGTGGCGGGACAGAACCTTATTGACCGGGGGCTGCCCGGTTTGAGGCGGGCGGTAGCTGTCCAGTGAGGTGCAATGACCTCTCCCACCGACAAAGGCAACCCGTGGCGCCCAGTTTCTACGCCAATTTATCTGGACTTATAACCCGTAACTGCTGCCTTCCGTGTTGTTTTAGTCGCTGTGAGGCAACTATGGAGTGACCTCTCCATGGCGCATGCCTGGGCAAATTTATGGAGGTTGAGAATTGCCCAGTCGTCAAAACCCCCCTCTCGGCCTTTCTGGTGGGGTCCAAAGGAGTGCAGGACACGACGTTTGGCACCAGTATGGCTGCAGGAACTGCCGGAAACATGCCAAAGGTGACACATGACCGCCTACGGGGTTCCGCTCCGGATTTTCTGTTAGGGTTTACTCCCTTAGCCTTGGTCTCTCCCGAGACGCCCACAAGGCAGTGGGGTTGTTGGGGCCCCTACACAGGTGTAGGATGGTGCCGGTGGGAGGAGGGGATGCAAGGGGGAGGGGTAGAGGGAGGGGGTGGGGGGGGGTGCAGGGGAAGGGGGTGCGGGGTGAAGATGGTGCGAGGGGGGTGCGGGCTGGGACGGGGTTGTGAGGGGGTGAGCTGAGAGGGTGGAGCAGGGAAGGGGACGGGGGTGGGGGGGGGGTGGAAGGGGGGTAAAAGGGGGGGGGAGGGGGGGTGGAATCTGGTGCAGGTAATAAGCCATTTCCTCAGTGCCCACCATCGACGTCCGGAAAGCTCATCCACGTCCTTCGGGAGGTGAAGCATCATTTGGCAGACTTAGAGGTGATTACATTTGCTAAGGGTTTTTTTTTTTTGCAGTGGTTTAAATAAAGGCATGCAGCATTGCCGACAGTGCGCTGCAGATGCTCTCCGAGCCATCTCCCGCGGGCGCTTTGAAGTTGCGGCCGGGGGGGCCGTTCGTGGATGTTTTGGGTGTTCGGGGCACCTTTTCACAGGACTTCTCTCGGGTCCCGCAGCTCCTTCTTCACCTCAATGGACTTACCGCATGCCTGGAATATATATGACTTTTATTGTTTCTTCCAATGCACTCTTAGTGGGTGAAGCTCCTTGCGGAGAGTGTAAAGACAGAAAAACAGCTTCTATAATGTGAAAGTGCAATGCGAACTTTTAATTGATATAGCACCTCCACTGGGCGTATGTCAGCGTCATCCTTGGCTCAGTGGCAGCATTCTCCCCTCTGAGTCAGATCGTTGTGGACTGATATCCCACTGGAGACCCACAGAGGCTTTTGGATTCAACAAATTTTCCTGATATTTTTGAGGTAAACATAATTTATGATAAAACAATATCAATGTGCCTTTAATCTCTTCCTGCTCTTTACCTGTGTGAAGTATTCCAATATTCACATAGTAGTTCTGAAACTTCACCTGTTTCCTGATTTTTTAAAAATGTAAATCAGGGAAAGTATATTTCCTGTGCAGCAAGTTGGGCAGAAGCTGCTCCCACCAGTTTTCTACCATAAAAATCAATCCCCCCAGATTTCTAATTGCTTTTTTGGCCCTTCCCACAATTTGCTGACTGAGACTAATTTTAATGCATGATAATGGGGCCCAGCAGTGCTGCAACCAAGCAGTTTCTGTTTCTACACTCACTGTGCATTAGGACTAAGTCAGAGTGAGAAATGTAAGAACATAAGAGCATAAGAAATAAGAGCAGGAGCAGGCCATTTGACCCGTCCAGCTTGCTCCGCCATGCAATAAGATCATTGTTCATCTTCTACCTCAGCTACACCTTCCTGTTAAATTCTGGAAAGCTTGTTGTGGAAGAATGATGCTGGAGCCTATCTTTGCTCAGTTTCACATTTATTGTATCGTGTAAAAGGATTACAAACATGTAGCTCCTCACTCAAAAACCTATACCAGTCTCCTTATAAGGGCTCAAGTAAGACCCCAATTAACACCTGCCAACTGCATAAAATTAAGCAATTGATACACAATGAACAGATTCCATTTATCTTAGAAATAAAACTTAGATTAACATGCTCAAACAACATTTCAAAATAAATCAAAATAAATTCCACATCAGGTACAAAGGATTACATTGCAAGATGTCCCTCCTCCAGCACCTCAAACAATTTCTTTGTACCAGCATTTCTTTTTGAGAAACAATCTGATAGCTGATGACTTACATCTACACATTTAAGTTTGGAGATTACCTTTCTCTCCAGCATTTGTTTCAATCCAGAAAGGTCAATAAGTAACCTTTTCTCACTCTCACTTTTTGTAGAGTGTAACATTGCCCCACAAAGAACGATTGTCCTTAGAACATTCAATGGGTATCTTATATTCAGTATGTCCATTGTTCAGAATTTCACCTAAAATATTTGACAAATAGAACCCTGTATCCACTGCCTCCTCAAGAATCAGTGTTTCCGCAGCTAAAGTAAGCTGTAAGGAGGATAGTGTAGAACTTCAAAAGGACATAGATAGGTTAGTGGAATGGGCAGACAGGTGGCAGATGAAGTTCAATGTAAAGAAATGTGAGGTGATTCATTTTGGTAGGAAGAACATGGAGAGACAATATAGAATAAAGGATACAATTCTAAAGGGGGTGCAGAAGTAGAGGGACCTAGGTGTATGTGTGCATAAGTCATTAAAGGTGGCAGGACAGGCTGAGAGAGCAGTTAATAAAGCATACTGTATCCTGGGCTTTGTTAATAGAGTGTCATGCAGGCCTGTATCTGCCAAGAATGAGGCACATTGGCTTTGTCATATGAATGTTGATTTTTAACTGTTGCTGGAGCGAGGAAAAGCCTTATTGAACAGATCAGCCATGGCTGGAAAAAACAATTGCATACTAACAGACAGTGCTTGTGTAGACAAAGGACCATTCCCTGACACATTCAACCCACAATAGATGTTGATCACCGACAGTGAGAGGGTGGGGAAGCACATTCCAGGGCCTACTGTGATGATGCAAACCACAGGGGCCAGGACTGGTTGGACCAGCTGGTCACATGACTAACTGGATGTTCCAGGGTTTTCTTTTGAACTAGCGACACAGAGTTTGGACTGAGAAAGACTGTTTGCTCCTGGACTAAGAAGACCTCTCCTGTCTGCTCCCATCTCTTTCTCACAAGCCTCTGAATCCACTGAAGACACAAGAACCCCAAGAGAGAAAAGTCTCCTGCAGTGAACAAGGTTTAAGAAGAATACTGGGTCCCAACGAGAAGCAAGATCTACCTCCAATCAAGGACATTACAGTGAGCTCGATGAACCATAACAAAACCTCTTCAGACATTGCCTCAAACTTTTCCACTTTATTTTTCAGCTGCTATTTTCTGTCTCTATTTGCATGGATCGTGCATGCATGCTAGCGTGGGTGCTTCGTGTATCAGTAGGCGTCAACCGAATTAGAGTCTAAGTTTAATAAATTTCAACTTTTCTCCTTTAAACCTAAGAAAACATGTTTGTGCTGGTTTCTTTGCCTTATAATTGAAAAGCAGTGAACAAGGATTCACCAAGGGGGAGCTAGAAACACAGTGGGCTGAATTTTATGCCGCCCCAGCAGGTCGGATGGTGGCGTGGGGGCAGTGTAAAATTGAGTGGCAGGCTCCGGGAGGCCTACCCGCCCTATTTCTGCCTCCGGACAAGTTTACAGTGTGGGCGGGGGCGGTGGAAAACAGCCCGCCTGCCCAAGGCCAATCTAGGCCCTTAAGTGGTCACTTAACGGCCATTTAAGGGCCCTCGCCCACCTCCACGGGTATTTTACCCGTGGCAAGCGGCTGTGCTGGGGACGTGAAAGGCCACCCAGCGACAGCTGCCGGCCTTTCCGTGCCCCAGGGAGGGGGGCATAGCAGTCGGGCACAGGGTGCCTGATTGAGGGCCGCCCCCACCTCCCAACCCGCCCCCGGAACCCAAGACACCCCCCTCCTCCCAAACGCCCACTCCAGCCTCACCAGGGAAGGACTGATCCCACTGGTGAGGCATGCCCCTACCTACCTTCCCTCCTGGATCCATGGCATTGGCTGGGCTGCAGTCCCAGCAATGGACACCGCTCCCGGTGGTGCTGCTGGAACTAAGAGCTGCTGACCTGCTGATTGGCCGGCAGCTCACTGAGGCGGGACCTCCTCCCTCATGTGGGTGGAAGTCCCGCTTCGGGACAATTAAAGCCTGGGGACCCGTAAAATACAGGACGGATTCCTGGGCTAGGCAGAAGCGGGTTCACCACCGACTTTCACGCGGAGTCTGGCTCCCATCCATCCACCATAAAATTCCAGCTGGTGTGTTTAAAATTAAACCCTGTTAAGGTAAGACCAGGTGAGGGCTGAGAGGGACCCCGAGACCCCTTTCTCACCTGGTTGTAACAAGAGACATAGAGAACAAGAGCAAGGAAGTTATGTTGAACATGTATAAGACACTAGTTTGGCCTCAGCTGCAGTATTGTGTCCAATTCTGCGTGCCACACTTCAGGAAAGACGTGAGGGCATTGGAGAGAGTACAGAAAAGATTCATGAGAATGGTTCCAAGGATGAGGAACTTCAGTTATGAAGATCGATTGGAGAAGTTTTCCTTGGGGAAGAGAAGGCTGATTTAATAGAGATATTCAAAATCATGATGGGTCTGGACAGAGTAGATAGTCAGAAACTGTTCCCACTCATGAAAAGATCAAGAACGAGAGGGCACAGATTTAAAGTATTTGGTAACAGAAGCAAAAGTGACATGAGGAAAACTTTTTTCACACAGCGAGTGGTTAAGGTCTGGAATGCGTTGTCTGAGAATGTGGTGGAGGCAGGTTCAATTGAAGCATTCAAAAGGGAATTAGAGAGTTATATGAAAAGGAAGAATATTCAGGGTTATGAGCAGAAGGCAGGGGAATGGGAGTGAGGGAATTTTTCTTTCAGAGAGCCAGTGCAGATTTGATGGGCCGAATGGCCTCCTTCTGCACCGTAACGATTCTGTGATTCTGTGAGATCTCTAATTCAGTGCTACCATTTAAATTGCTAGATTATACTAGGGTGTCGCATATAGGCAGGCTCCTGGTGCTAACTGGGGTTCGTTTCTTGGAAAAAGACTCCCTGTTAGATGAGATGTCTGTTGTCTTAAAGAAATTTCTCGGGAAACTGCCATTTCCTGCAGGCCTGGTAGAATATTGGGTACTGTGCGGTGACACAAATAATGGGGAAATCAATGTTTACTGGATTTCAAAATAGTCTAGATACTGAAGGCAGGCACAAGTATAATGGAAGAGTTATAGGCAGAAGCATGGCAGATGGAGTTCAATGCAGAGAAGTGTGAAACGATGCACTTTTGGTGGGCTGATATGGAAAGATGGTCTCCAATAAATGGTACAATTTTGAAAGGCACAAATGGGTAGAGAGTCCATTTACGCAAATCCTTAAAGGTGGCATACCAAGTTGAAAAGGTGGTTTAGAAAGCATAGGGGTTACTTGAGTTTATAAATAGAGGAATAGAATATAAAAGCAAAGTGATCATGCTAGAACTTGAGAAATCACTGGTTAAGTCTCAGCTCGAGTACTGTGGACAATTCTGGATACCACGCTTCAGGAAAAGATGTAAATGTCTTCGAAAGGGTATTGTAAAGGTTCACCAGAGTGTTACCAGTGATGAGGGGAGGTTGGAAAATTGAGAACTGTTAAGACTGTTAGGTTAAGAAGTGACCTAATAGGTGTTTTCAAGATGATGAGAGGTTTTGATAGATTGATGGAGCAAAACTACTCCTCCTGAGAAGTGGGTCAACAACCAGAGGTTATAGATTTAACATTGTCTGCAAACCCCCACCTGCCAAGACTGAGGCACACATTATTTTGCCACGTGAACAGAAATTTAAAATCGCAAGCCCTGAGTAGAAGGACACTTGCACAACACCAGACAATGTTGGAACAATGGGGGCCCCAGCAGTTGCTTCCCAATACACAGATGTGGTCAGACCAGTTTTAGTCACATGACTATGGCTGTTCAGAGAATTTGCACTTCCCACAAAGGATTTTTGAACAGACTGTTCCATATAAGGAGCTAGTCTCATGACTAGCCTGCTGGGCAATTTGGGAGTTTTTTTTTATTTGAACTCCCAAACAAAGGAATTGCCAGGCAGAATGCCGTGCGCTCCTGGAACTGAAGCAAGAACATTTCTGCCTGCCAGCTCATCTCTCAAGGAACTGAAACCATTGACGACACGTGAAACTCAAAGAGAGAAGGCTTTGCCACGTGAACAAAGTTTTTCAGAAGATTACTGGGCCCCAACAATTTGCAAGATCATATTTTCAATCAAGGACTGCAGTGAGCTTGAGAAACAGTATTAAGATATTGCCTCAAACCATTCTACTTATCTTTTATTCTGTTCTTTTCTGTTCCTATTTTTGCCTGTTTATATCATGTATGCATGCTAGCATGCTCGCATCATATATCTGTAGGCACGAAATGTATTAGAGTTTAGTTTAAGGTTTAATAAATTTCCTCTTTCTGCTTTCAACCAAAGAAAGCCTGTCTGTGCTCATGTATCTGCCTTATAATTGGAAAGTTGTGAACAAGGATTCACAAAGGGGGAGCTCAAAACACAATGTGTTTAAAAGTAAATCCTGTTACAATAAGACCAGGTGAAGACAGCAAGAGACTCCCCTAGACACATTGCTTACCTGGTCGTAACAAAATTCTTTGGTAAGAGATTACAAGGGGAGACAAGGAGAATTTTATTTTCAGCCAGAAATTTGTGAGGGTCTGAAACACCCTACCTGCAAAAATGGTGGAAACTGATTCCATAAATAATTTTAAGATGGAGTTTGACAGGTACTTGAGAATGAGGAACTTACAGGGTAATGGGAAAAATGCAGGGATGTGGGACTAAGCACAACCACTCTTTTTAACAGCTAGTACAGGATCAGTGGCTTTCTGTTCTGTAAATTTCTATGATCCTGTGATAACAATTATTATGTAACACATAGGGAGGGAAGAAGTGGGTGCAGTAGCTGTATTAATTAGAGTGTCTATTGCCAATGCTGTAAATGCAGCCAGTGCATGGGAAAGCTCCAATGTCATCCAAGTGTGTCCCCAAATTTGCCACCTTGCCAGGATAAACTTGCATATGCGCACTTTGACGTCAGCATGCACCATCACCTGTGCTGTGTCCAGCTGGGAGCGAGAGTTACTGACTGACCAACTGACCAGGCAAGTGGGGGTGGGGTTGGAACAGGGGAGAGAGTGACGAGGTGCGGGGACAAGTGGTGACTAAAGCGGCAAGTCAGCAGGAGGGAGGAAGCAAGCAAGTGGGCGAGTGGGCAGGAGAGAGCAGGGAGACAAGTGGCGATTGAAGTGGCAAGCAGGTGGGCGGGAGGGAGAAAGGGAGCCAATGGGCAGGCGGGAGCCAGCAGGGGGGACAAGTGACAAGTGAAGCAGTGAGTCCATACAGGAGGGAGCGAGTAGGGGTGAAGCAGCCATTGAGAGGGGGAGGGGTGTTTGCGCTTTTTTGACTGACTTTCAGGCTCCAATGCGTGCCGATGTTTGCCAATGTAGAATTAATTCACTTTTCTGCGTATGATTGAGCAGTGCCATCTTTATTCCAGGCAGCGGCCTGAGACCTCATTGACAGTGTCATTTCAGTCAATGACACTGCATTTGCGCGTAATCCGTCATCTAGTGGTTGTGTTCTGATCAAATGCGTCCTTAGAGATAACATGATGGCAGTAGAAAAAGTGGCATAACTAACAAAAGGAAAGAAATAGAATCCATATGGATTTTCATAAAAAACAAGAAAGGGTTACATTATACTAATAGGGGTATAACACAGACAACCTAATAGTGGAAACAAGGTGAAGGATGAAGTAAGTAAGCAAAAAGGCAAAGAATCATAATTGTGGTAGTTTTTAACTACGCCATATAAACTAGCAAGAAGAGGTACAGGGATTGTGGCTTTTACAAACATGTGGAGGACTCCCTTCTTACCCAATAGGTAAAAAGTCCATCAAGAGAAAGAGTATTGCTGGATCTAGTGATGGGAAATGAATTAAAACAATTAAGAGAAATAAACATAGGGGTACATCTAGGCAACAGCAAACACAACATAATGGCATTTAAGATAAAGATTAAAAAGGACACAAGTAAGACAAAGACCAAATTTGTGCATTGGAAAAACATTAACTTTAAGGGGATCAGAAAGAAACTAGGGAAAATAAACTGGAAACATTTACCGACAAACAAAGAAATGAAACTACAGTGGCAAATATTTAGACAGGAGAAATATATCCCACTAACAAGTAAGGACAAACTAGCCTGATGAATAAAGAAATAAGGGCAAAATTAAAGCAAAAGAAAAAGCTGCCATACACTAAGTACAGAGACAACAAAGGAGTGACAAAAAGAATATGAAAAGGTTAAGAAAATAATCAAAATACAATAGAGAAGGCAAAGAGGAATTACAAAATTAAATTATCAAGAAAAAAATAAAATAAAGTATTCTACAGACACATAAATATCAAAAGAAAAATCAAGATAGGGATAGGGCCGTGAAGGGATAAGGTACAATAAATTCAGAGGCGGTGGCAGAAATGATTATGATTATGATTAGAGATACAGCACTGAAACAGGCCCTTCGGCCCACCGAGTCTGTGCCGAACATCAACCACCCATTTATACTAATCCTACACTAATCCCATATTCCTACCAAACATCCCCACCTGTCCCTATATTTCCCTACCACCTACCTATACTAGTGACAATTTGTAATGGCCAATTTACCTATCAACCTGCAAGTCTTTTGGCTTGTGGGAGGAAACCGAAGCACCCGGAGAAAACCCACGCAGACACAGGGAGAACTTGCAAACTCCACACAGGCAGTACCCGAAATCGAACCCGGGTCCCTGGAGCTATGAGGCTGCGGTGCTAACCACTGCGCCACTGTGCCGCCCAGTAATTATTTAATAATTACTTAGCCTCAGTATTTTCCAGGGAGGAACATGGTGGACATACCATTGGAAGAAGATATTAAAAAAGATATAAAGACATTTAAGACAAAAAGAGATAATTGATAAACTGATCAAACTTATAGAGGATAAAACCCTGGTCCAGGTGGATTGAATAAGAACGTATTAGGGAAGAGATAGCAGAGGCACTATTACACATTTGTGAAAATTAATCAGAAAATGCAATAGTGCTAGAGAACTGGCAGACATCTAATGCGATTCCTCTATTTAAAAAGGAAGATGGAACAAATCCATGGAATCAGAGACCAATTAGCATATTGTCGATGGCAATAAAGATAATGGAATCCTTATTTAAAGCTGTAATAGAAAGATAACTAGGAACTGAAAATAAGATAAAGAATAGTCAGCATATATTTCAAAAGGGAAGTTCATGCTTGACCAACATTATTGAATTATTTTAAGTAGGAAGAGAAAAGGGTAGACAAGGATAATACAATAAATGTATTATATTTGGATTTTCAATAGACCTTCGAGAAGCTACTGAGTGGCAAACTCATGACCAAGGTCAGAACATGTGGAGACAAGAGACAAATAGCAGAATGGATAACAAGCTGTCTACAAAACAGAAAACAGAGTAAAAGCAAAATACTGCAGATGCTGGAAATCTGAAATAAAAGAAAAAAATGCTGGAAATACTCAGCAGGTCTGGCAGCATCAGTGGAAAGAGAAGCAGAGTTAATGTTTCAGGTCACTGGCTCTTCATCAGAACAGAGAAAACAGGAGTTAATGGTGGTTACTCAAACTGGCACAATTCCACAAGGATCAATGCTGGGACCAGTATTATTCACCAATTACTTAAATGATTTGGATTTGGGAATCAGAAGCACAATTTCAAAATTTGCAGACAGCAATAAATTTGAGGATATAGTTAATATAGAGAAGGACTGCGACACAATACAGGAATACAGGAAGACATTAATAAACTTGCAGAATGGCCATGTAATTGGCAAATGAACTTCTATATATACATATATATATATATATATATATATGTGTGTGTCATGGTACATTGTGGTAGAAAGAATAAGGAGGTCACATACTCCTTGAAAATAGTGGGCTGGATTTTACCATGGTGACAGGGGTCCCAACGATGGGCTGGAAGGCAGTGGGTGACCACTACTCAGCCATGTTTCGGACCCCTTGCCAAATTCCAGGATGGGCAGCCAGTTACCTTTAAGGGACAAACTCCGCCTCCAGAGGTGCCGGCCTTTCAGAGGGCCAGCTGCTCAGCAGAACCAGCAGTGCCACTAGGAGCAGTGGTCACTGCTGGTACTACAGGATGCCTGCAGTAGCAAACATGGAGGAGATCCCAGAATCCAGGTATGTGGGGTCCCATCATGGGGGTCCAGCAGGTAGGTCCCAGTGAGCGGCTGACGGAGGGGGAGGTTGGTGAGAGCAGGGAGGTGGGTCTTGGCCCAACTCTGGCTACTAACACAGGGTGAGGGGGAGGGGTGGCCCTCTGTGGGCCATGGATTGACCCCAGTACAGTGATCCCACCCACAAGCCCACCAGGAGGCCATCAAGTCTCACCTGGTGATGTCTCCATGCGGTGGCAGGCCCCTCCGATGTTAGTCTTATGGGAGCAGAGGAGGGAAGCTGCCCTTAAGAGCCTCAATGGGCCTCTGTGCATAAAATTTGTCCTTGGCCTTCCTCGCCCCGGACTAAATTCTATGGCGTCAGGAAGGCGACGGTCACTCCACCCCTTGCCTTCCCTTACAGTTTTATGGGCCCCTCCGCCTCCTTTCCCATCCCTACAGAGCTCATAAAATTCTGGCCAGTGACTAAATGGGGTAGAGGAGCAGAGGGATCTTGGGGAACAGATACACAAATCACTAAATTAATGATGCAGGTGAATATAGAAAGCAAAAAGAAATACTGGGGTTCATTTCCGGAGGAATATAATTGAAAAACACTTGTATGAATCCTTGGTTAGACCAGACTTGAACAGTTCTAGGCTCCATATTATGAAAAGGATATGGAGGGGAAGGTGTAAAAAGGATTTACTAGAATAATACCAGAACTAAGATGTTAAAACTATCAGGAAAGATTCTATAGGTTGGGGCTATAGTTTTGTGTCATCTGCAAATTTGGAGACTTACATTTAGTTCTCTCATCTAAATCATTAATATTTATTGTGAATAGCTGGGATCCTAGCTCCGATCCCTGCGGTACCCCACTAGTCACTGCCTGCCATTTGTAAAAAGACCCATTTATCCCTACTCTTTGCTTCCTATCTGCTAACCAATTTTCTATCCATTGCAACACATTATCCCCAATCCCATGCGTGTTAATTTTACACGCTAATCTCTTATGTGGGACTTTGTCGAAAGCCTTCTGAAAGTCCAAAAAATCACATCCACTAGCTCCCCCTCATCAACTAGTTACATCCTCAAAGAACTCGAGTAGATTTGTCAAGCATGATTTCCCTTTCATAAATCCATGCTGACTCTGTCCGATTCTACCGCTGTTCTCCAAGTGCCCTGCTCTAAAATATTTGATAATGGACTCTAGAATTTTCCCCACAATCGACGTCAGGCTGACTGGTCTATAATTCCCTGTTTTCTCGCTACCTCCCTTTTTACATAGTGGGGTTACATTAGCTACCCTCCAATCTGTAGGAACTGTTCCAGAGTCCATAGAATCTTGGAAGATGACCACCAATGCATCCACTATTTCTAGGGCCACTTCCTTAAGTACGCTGGGATGCATACCATCAGGCCCTGGGGATTTATCAGCCTTCAATCCCATCAATTTACCCAGCACCAATTTTCTACTCATACTGATTTCCTTCAGTTCCTCTCTCTCACTCAACCTTGTGTTCCCCAACATTTCTGGTATGATATTTTTGTCCTCCTTTGTGAAGACAGAACCAAAGTATGCATTCAATTGGTCAGCCATTTCTTTGTTCCTCATAATAAATTCCCCTGTTTCTGACTGGAAGGGACCTGTATTTGTCTTCACTAATATTTTTCTCTTCACATAACTATAGAAACTTTGACAGTCAGTTTTTATGTTCCTCGCAAGCTTGCTCTCGTACTCTATTTTCCCCTTCTTAATCAATCCCTTGGTCCTCCTTTGCTGAATTCTAAACTGCTCCCAATCTTCTGGTCTGTTGTTTTTCTGGTGAATTTATATGCCTCTTCCTTGGATCTAATGCTATCTCTAATTTCCCTTGTAAGCCATGGTTTGGCTTCCTTTCCTGTTTTACTTTTGCATCAGACAGGAATAAACAATTGTTGCAGTTCATCCATGCGCTCTTTGAATGTTTGCCATTGCCTTTCCACCATTATCCCTTTAAGTAACATTTCCAATCTATTATAGCCAACTCACGTCTCATACCTTTGTAGTTTCCTTTACGAGGATTCAGGACCCTTGTCTCAGAATCAACTGCATCACTCTCCATCTTGGTCAAGAATTCTATCTTATTATGGTCGCTCATCCCCAAGGGGTCTCGCACAACTAGATTGCCAGTTATTCCTCTCTCATTACACAATACTCAATCTAGGATGGCCTATTCTCTAGTTGGTTCCTCAACGTATTGGTCCAGAAAACCATCCCGGATACACTCCAAGAATTCCTCCTCTACGGTATTGTGACTAATTTGATTTGACCAATTTATTTTTCCTATCCTGAGTGGTGTGAAACAGGGCTGTGTTCTCGCACCCACACTTTTTGGGATTTTCTTCTCCCTGCTGCTTTCACATGCGTTCAAATCCTCTGAAGAAGGAATTTTCCTCCACACAAGATCAGGGGGCAGGTTGTTCAACCTTGCCCGTCTAAGAGCGAAGTCCAAAGTACGGAAAGTCCTCATCAGAGAACTCCTCTTTGCTGACGATGCTGCTTTAACATCTCACACTGAAGAATGCCTGCAGAGTCTCATCGACAGGTTTGCGTCTGCCTGCAATGAATTTGGCCTAACCATCAGCCTCAAGAAAACGAACATCATGGGGCAGGATGTCAGAAATGCTCCATCCATCAATATTGGCGACCACGCTCTGGAAGTGGTTCAAGAGTTCACCTACCTAGGCTCAACTATCACCAGTAACCTGTCTCTAGATGCAGAAATCAACAAGCGCATGGGTAAGGCTTCCACTGCTATGTTCAGACTGGCCAAGAGAGTGTGGGAAAATGGCGCACTGACACGGAACACAAAAGTCCGAGTGTATCAGGCCTGTGTCCTCAGTACCTTGCTCTACGGCAGCGAGGCCTGGACAACGTATGCCAGCCAAGAGCGACGTCTCAATTCATTCCATCTTCGCTGCCTTCGGAGAATACTTGGCATCAGGTGGCAGGACTATATCTCCAACACAGAAGTCCTTGAAGCGGCCAACATCCCCAGCTTATACACACTACTGAGTCAGCGGCGCTTGAGATGGCTTGGCCATGTGAGCCGCATGGAAGATGGCAGGATCCCCAAAGACACATTGTACAGCGAGCTCGCCACTGGTATCAGACCCACCGGCCGTCCATGTCTCCGTTATAAAGACGTCTGCAAACGCGACATGAAATCGTGTGACATTGATCACAAGTCGTGGGAGTCAGTTGCCAGCATTCGCCAGAGCTGGCGGGCAGCCATAAAGACAGGGCTAAATTGTGGCGAGTCGAAGAGACTTAGTAGTTGGCAGGAAAAAAGACAGAGGCGCAAGGGGAGAGCCAACTGTGCAACAGCCCCAACAAACAAATTTCTCTGCAGCACCTGTGGAAGAGCCTGTCACTCCAGAATTGGCCTTTATAGCCACTCCAGGCGCTGCTTCACAAACCACTGACCACCTCCAGGCGCGTATCCATTGTCTCTCGAGATAAGGAGGCCCAAAAGAATATGCAGATTAATGTCACCCATAATTACAGATGTTCCTTTATCGCATGTGTCTCTAATTTCCTGTTTAATGCCATTCACAGCATCATCACAACAGTTTGGGATCTATATACAATCCCCACTAACGTTTTTTGCCCCTTAGTGTTTCTCAGCTCTACCCATACAGATTCCACATCGTCAGAGCTAATATCTTTCCTCACTATTGCGTTAATTTCCTCTTTAACCAGCAATGCAACTCCACCACCTTTTGTTTTTTTCTGTCCTTCCTAAATGCTGAATACCCCTGGATGTTCATTTCCCATCCCTGGTCATCTTGCAACCATGTCTCCGTAATCCTGACTATATCATACCCTTTTACATCTATTTTCACAATTAATTCATCCACTTTATTGCGAATGCTCTGCAGGTTAAGGCACAAAGACTTAAGGCTTGTCTTTTTAACATTACCTGTCCCCTTCCCACTATTTTTCACTGTGACCCTGTTTGATTCTGGCCCTTGATTTTTCTGCCTATCACTTTTCTTATTCCCCTTACTGTCTTTTGTTCTTGTCTTTGATCCCCCCCCCTCCTCTGACTCCTTGCAAAGGTTCCCAACCCCCCTGCCATTTTAGTCTAAACTCTCCCCGACCACTCTAGCAAATACTCCCCCTCGGACATCAGTCCCGGTCCTGCCCAGGTGTAACCCGTCCAATTTGTACTGGTCCCAACTCCCCCAGAACCGGTCCCAGTGTCCCAGGAATCTAAAATCCTCCCCCTCACACCATCTCTTCAGCCACGTATTCATCCGATATATCCTGCTATTTCTACTCTGACTAGCACGTGGCACTGGTAGTAATCCTGAGATCACTACCTTTGAGGTCCTTCTTTTCAACTTACTTCCTAACTCCCTATATTCTGCTTTTAGGACCTCATCCTTTTTTTTAGCTATGCCGTTTGTACCAATGTGTACCACGACCATTGGTAGTTCACCCTCCCCCTTCAGCATGTCCTGTAACCGCTCTGAGACATCCTTGACCCCAGTACCAGGGAGGCAATATACCATCCTGGAGTCTCTTTTGCAGCCACAGAAACGCCTATCGATTCTCCTTACAATTGAATCCCCTATAACTTTTGCATTCCCACACTTTTTACTCCTCCCGTGTGCAGCAAAGCCAACCGTGGTGCAAAGAATTGGGCTGTTGCTGCTTTCCCCTGAGAGGCCATTCCCCCCAACAGTATCCAAAGCAGTATATCTGTTTTTCAGGAGAATAGCCACAGGAGATTCCTGCACTGACTACCTAGTCCTCTTGCTTTGCCTCGTGGTCACCCATTCCCTCCCTGCCTGTGGAGTCTGAGCCTGTGGTGTGACCACCTCTCTATACGTGCTATCCACAATACTTTCCGCCTCATGGATGCTCCACAGTGTCCCCAGCTACCACTCCAGCTCCTAAACCTGGGCTTCCAGGAGCTGCAGCTGGAGACACTTCCTGCACACATGCTGGTCCCGGGCACTGGAATCATTCCAGGCTTCCCACATAGAGCATGAGGAGCACACCATGGCTTTGAGCTCTCCTGCCATGACTTAACCCTTTAAATTAACCTTTTGGAAGATCTTAATTCAAATAATACCAATCACTCTGGGACCCTTCTTCCCTGGTCCTCGTTAACTACAGAACTCCCTAAAAAACACCACTTATTATATATGAAAAAAAAACTGCAGCCCTTTCTTACCTTAGATACTTACCCAGCTATTTAGATCTATTCCCTAAAAGCAGTGACTCACCAACCAATCACCTTGCAGCTTTCCTGTGACGTCACTGTTGGCTTTTTTTTTCAAAACTCCAGCACGCTGGAAGAGGTCCGACTGCTCTCCGCTCCTAAAGGTAAGTGAAGGCCCCAAGCCCCGCGCTGAATTTATCCACTCCCGGTTCTGGTTGTTTCCACACAGGTCCGACTTCTCTCCGCTCCTGAAGGATGAGTAGAGATAGTTTAATGGTCACAGTCACATAGGATGTCATTTGTGACTTTGATAAGAGCCATTTTTAGGTACTGTGGCAGGGGTGAAAACCCGGTTGCAGGGATTCAAATATGGATTTTGAGTTTTACGGCCAGGTGGTAAGGGATGTGGGCGGTTCTCACTGTTCACCTCCCAACTGGCCGTATCAAGTGTTTTTGTTACTGGGCTTTTAACCCCCTTGTGTTTCATTTGTCAAATAAATAGACAGCGACAGATTTTCTTGTAGGTTTAAAACAGAAGATTGACTATTTATTGAGTAATATTTATTCCTGAAATTGTCGCAACTGCACGCACACACGCATTCACTCGCACACACATGCAGGCACAAGAAAAGGTAGATTGAGAGAAAAAGGTGTAAGTGGTTTGAAGTGAGGTAGATGTTCGGGGTTCATGGTAAACTTGTTCAATCTTCTCGGAGGTCAATTTCTCTTTTAAAGTTACAGGCCTGGATTTGTAGATTTTTCTGATTGTTGAGATTTCAATCTTAAGATGGTGATCGCTTTCAGTTCTCTGCTACAAGTTGAAGTGTAGAATTATTAACAGAACTCCTTCTTTGGCTTCTGCTGGCTCTCTCAGCTCTCTCTCCAGAGAGCTACTTTTTAAGATAGAAGTCCCTCACATGTTGCCTTTGTTGGGGGATGCAGAGTCCCCTCCCTGTTGTGACCAACAATGAACCAGGATGTGGCTACTTTACACCTTCATTGTTTCAGAAGAACCCATTCAATTCAAAAGTGTCTCTTGATAGGTTTAGGAGGGGTGTGATTGACACCTCTTTGCTTGGAATGTATCCTTTTGTCCTCAGCAGACAGTAAGACAATTTGAATATACCGGGTCGGGTCGTTTGACCTTCGGCGGCCGTTGTGCACCACCACTTACACTTTTTTAAAAAGAAAAGTAAATTTTTATAACTCTTCAGTTTGTGTTCTATATTTTCCATCGCTGCACTCCACATGAGCATGACACAGGAAAGATGGGCACTGATTTGGAAAGGAAAGGAAGGTTAGATGTGGGGCTGAAGTTTACAAGGACAGAGAGGTCAAAGGCTTTTTTTTAATAGGAGACTTGTGATGATGGCAGATGTTGAAAATGCAAATACATTACATCTACTCGTCCCCCTTTATCCACCCTGCTCATTACCTCCTCAAAGAACTCTATTAAATTTGTTAAACACTATTTTCCTTTCATAAAACCATGTTGACTATGCTTGATTGTATTATGATTTTCTACATGTCCTGCTACTACTTCCTTAATGATGGATTACAGCAATTTACCAATGACAGATGTTAGGCTAACTGGCCTATAGTTTTCTGCTTTCTGTCTCCCTCTTTTCCTGAATAGGGGCGTTACATTTGCATTAATCCAATTCCCTTGGAGTTAACCAACATGGTTATCCATTGCTTTGGATTTGATACCATCCTTAACTTCCTTAGTTACTCACGAATGGTTCTTCCTTCTCATAGAGTCTGGCCTGAATTTTACCTTCGGGAATCGGGTCCCATCGGAGGCGTCCAGAAGGTAAAATGGAGTGCGATGACGTCGGGCCGGGTCCCCAGCATCATGATGCACAGACACCATTTAACAAATGTAAGAAGTCGGGCGAGATCGAGTCTGTACTTGCCGCCCGACTACAAGCAATTGAAAGATCATTTAAGGTACTCGAGAAAACAATTGACAGTAATATTACGTGTGCCGTCTGATTTAACGGCCGTAAATTGGGTCCTGGGGTGTCTCTGGAACCCGGCAAGTTTAAAAGGGTGGCAGGCATTGAATCACCATGGAGTTGGAGGTACAATTTTTCTTTTTGCTGTTTATTAATTCTTTTGTTATTTGTGTGTCCTAACAAGGGGTGTTATTTGCAGCTTGTGCAGAAGGGTTCACCTGACTGTTATTCACTGCTGCTCGGGCCCCAGCTGTTCTGAGTAATTGGGTGAAAGGAAGGGGGTTTTGTTAACCTGTCCTAACAGCTGGAAGCTAATACCTGTGGTCATTGCATCTGGTCTGCTGTACAACAATGGGAATTGTTCACTCTAGAGGTGGATCATCAGATGAGGAGGACGATGTCCCAAGGAGGGGCAGAAGAACAAATGAGCAGGGGAATGTGCAACCAGCTGGCCCAGTGCATCATCATAATGTGGGAGGGAAAGCAGGTGGCAGAGTGCCTGGGGTGCAAACACATGTCAGGAGATGTGCCTACTCAGCAGGCAGGGTATACCGCCCGCATGTGAGCTTCCTGCAGCTGTCAGAATGCCAGTGCAGAAGAAGACTGTAGCTATCACAGGAGACTGTCACATCTCTTTGTGAGATGCTGGCAGTGGATGTTGCCTCAAACTGCATCGATGGATATCCAATGCCAGTCACTCTGAAGGTTACAATAGCTCTTAACTTCTATGCGTGTGGCTTGTTCCAAGCCTCAACAGCAGACATGTGCGGTGTCTCACAAGCAGCAGTGCACCACTGCATAAAGGTTGTGACTGATGCATTGGTTCCGACATGCTAACAATTTCACCACGTTCAAGACGGACAACACTAGTCAGGTTGAGAGAGCCAGAGGCTTCAGCACCATAGCTGGGTTCCCAATGGTACAGGGCATGATAGACTGTACTCATGCGGCCCTTAGAGCACCAGCTGGACAGTCGGGGGCATTCATGAACCGCAAGGGATTCCATTTAATGAACGTTCTGCTCGTCTGTGATCATCGGAAGAGAATCATGCAGGTGTGTGCACGTTACCCTGGGAGTTGTCATGATGCTTTCATTCTCCGAAACTCCCAGGTGCCTGCACCTTTTAGTCCTCCTGACAAACTGGAGGGATGGAAACTTGGCAACAGGGGTTATCCTCTGAAGACAGGCTAATGGCACCAGTGAGGAACCCAAGGGGTCATGCAGAGGAATGTTCCAATGAGAGCCATGCGGACACCAGAGTGACATTCGAAATAACAATATGCCTACTAAAAATGAGATTTAGGTATCTTGACTGCTCTGGTGGAGCCCTGCAGTATGCACCATTAAGGGTTTCATGAATTATTGTCGTCTGCTGTGCCTTGCATAACCTGGCGATTATGAAAATGGAGAGGCCCTGGAGGATAATCAAGGTCAGCACGATGCGTCATCAGACGATGATGGAGTTTCTGATGAGGAAGATGGGCATCAGTCACATGATGATCGGGGAGAGGAAGCTGAATGTAATTTGGCATTAAGTGCGAGGGAGACCCGGGAGTCTCTAACAGGCAGACGTTTCTACAAAGAGGAGATAAATTTTCAAAGACTTGACGTTGCAGTATGAGATGACTCTTTGTGAGGATCTGATTGGGCAAATACACCCACCTTCGGGGGAGAGATAATCTGACGATACACTTCTTCATATCATGAGGAACCCAACCCAAGTGTGTGACCTTGCATATAAAACTACTCGTGTTGAGCAATGATGTTGGGTGTAATTTCAGGAATGACATGTAAAATTGTCATAACACAAAATTTATTACATTTTTTTCTCATACAGATCAAATAAATAACTGACAAGTAACCCAGTGAACCAGGAGTGATGTTAAAATAATTTCTTAATTTGTTTGCGAGTGCTCCTGCAGGTAGACGATCCCTCGCCATCAGACTCACCAGAGGCAGGTGGCTGATTTGGTTGCCGTCCCGCCTGTGATGACTTTGGTGGACTTCCTCCGCCTGCTCGCGGCCGTGCAGGCAGCGGAATATCAGGGTTCTCATGAGAAATATCATGAGCACCCTCTAGCACACTGAGAGTTAGCGGTTCACATGTCACTGGCAGAGGGAGCAAGGAACTGCAGGATGCATCGGGGCGCTCTGAGAGGAGCTCCCATATGTGACCTGCTGCTGCCCCTGTGCCCTCCTGAGGCTCGTCTGTCCTCAATGGTGACCTCAGAGGGATGAGCAGCCTCGACCTGTCGCCTGCGCACCTGAGTCTGCTCTCTGGTGCTCTGGTCCAGGGAGGCCACACTCGCTCTGAGGTCATGAATTGCATCCAGTACTGGCCCCTCCACTGCAGCCGCTAATCTTTCAATGGAGGAAGCCAGATGTACAAATGCCTGAGTGTTCGCAGCACTCAAACACTGGATGGATGTTTCCAGAGTATGAGTCATAGCTCGCAGCGTCTCTGGCAACTCCACCAGATCTCCATGCATCACATGCTGCACCTGCAACATCTCCCGACAAATGGCTGTTGTCAAAGGCAAGTCATCAGCTTGCGGCTCTGCACTGGCTTGGCCTCCCACACTCCTCCGAGTGTGTGAGGCATCGGCCAGTTCTGCCTCTGGTGGCTGGCCCGGTAACTGTGTTGTGCTCACACCTGTATGTGAAGTCGACTCTGCAGACACACTAATCCCAACTGTGGTAGAAGTATCTGCGCTGGTACTTGGTGCAGTGCGAGGATGTGATGGTGCACCCTCTGAGGCGCCCTCCTCTACCTCAGAGGTGGATGGTTGAGCAATGGAGATGCTTCCTGGCTGCTGCTGTGTTTCACCTGTTGGGAAAATCAAATTGATCAATTTGATCAGCAATCCAGACTTAAGCACATGTTATTGACTCCATTTAGGTCACATCTGTGTGATTCAACTTTAGAGAGCACACTTCAGTGCATTAGACAATCACCACACCCCTAGCCCCCCCCCCCCCCCCCACCTCTCCCCCTCCCCCCCACACACTCTTACACCACATTCTGGGTCACTCACTCTAATGGCCAGGTCCACTGTCCATCTGCAACGGCGAGTCCTCCGTCCTCCCCAGCTATCGTCAAAGCATCTTCCTCATTCTACTCAGGTATGCCTGAATGGCCACGCTACCACTGGTCCAGGACCTCTTTTGGGCATTGTGTGCCCTCTTTTCCTATTTAAACAAAAATACTCAGTTTAGACATATTAGTTGGCATATCACGCACTCACCCAAAGGGGTTGATGTTGCATTTCACTGCTATGCCAGTGCAGTGCCCAACTTGAACACTTCCGCATCACCGTGCATCTCAGACTTGCCCATCTTGCATCCCAATGCAAGGCAGCAGCCAAGCAATGATCATACAGGGCTTCCACATTGCAGTGTGAGGGCACATAGACCCTCCCTCGACACATTAACGATTAGGTTAATGAGGAATGCCCCTTACCCGGGCAGAGCGAAACAGGTCATTGAGGCGCTTGCGGCACTGGAGCCATGTCCTCCTTACAACGCAGCAGATGCTGACCTCCTCCGTGACCTCCAGCCAGGCCCTCTTGGTCACTTGGGAGGGTCGCCTTCTGCCGTCTGGATTGAAGAGGACCTCCCGCCTCTCCTCAACCGCCCGGAGGAGGACCTGCAGTGATTCCTCCGAAAATCGGGGGCTGAGTGAAAGCTTCTCCCCTCCATCACTGCTGATTGTTCTTCAGCTTTTAGATGTATCTTTCTTACTTCTCCTGTACACTGCCAGTCCTCCTTCTCTCCTTGCAGGTGTGGAGCCTTTTAATCCTCCGTACTACTTCCACAGCCCTCTTCCTCTGATGCCAGGTAAGAACTAACTGTTCCATTTCATTGCTTAATTCTTTTTAAAGGGCTTACAGCAGCCTTTCCCGGATGTGGCCTTGCCCCCAATGCTGATCATCATCCCGCCTGCGTGCGCCCTTTCACTTCACAAATACGCCGTGGGGCCACTAAATGGCTGCCCCACGCGTGATGCTGGTGGCCAGGAGGCGCGGAGCGGGATCGGAGCCCTCATCTGCTTCAGCCGCGTCGGCCCTGGAGCCACAGAGAGCGGCAAAATTACTGCCTCTGTCTTTGTCAATGGAATATATCTTTGTTCAGAGTTATGAAAATTCTCCTTAAATGTCTGCCATTGCTTATCTACCTTCTTACATTTTAACATATTTTCCAAGTCCACATTAGCCAACTTTGGCTTTATACCTTTGTAATTGCCTTTGTTTAAGTTTAAGACACTAGTTTCAGACCCAAGTTTCTCACCTTCGAACTGAATGTGAAATCTTATCATGTTGTGATCCCTCTCCCTGACAGGATCCCTTACCATGAGATTATTAATTAATCTTGTCTCATTACAAATTACCAAGTCTAAAATAGCCTGTTCCCTGGTTGGTTCCACAATGTATTGTTCTTAGAAACTGTCCTGAATACATTTTATAAACTCATCCTCAAGGCTACCATTGCCAATTTGATTTATCCAATCTATATGAAGATTACAATTGCCCATGATTATTGCAGTACCTTTCTTACAAGCCCCCATTATTTCTTGATTTATACTCCATCCTACAGTGTAGCTACAGTAAGGGGGCCTATAGATTACTTCTACCAGTGACTTCTTTCCCTTGCTATTTCTTTTCTCCACCCAAATGGATTCTTCATCTTGATCTTCCAAGCAAAGAGCATTTTTCACTACTGTACTGATCTTATACTTTATTAACAGAGCGACCCCATCTCCTTTATCTTTCATCCTATCCTTTTGAAATATCAAATACCCTTGAATATGCAGTTATGTGTGCAACTCAGTGCTGTTGTGGAGAGATGGCTACACATGTCAGAATATACCTAGTTTCTTCCTCCTTTAACCGGAGTGTAGTGTGAAAAATTTGTTGCCAAACTCTTAACTTTGAAGGGTGAAAAGTGTACTGGTGCCCAGGGTGTCCAAGAAACAAAAGGGAGACTAGCCAGTGTGTTACCTAGTCAGTATGGTCAAGTCACTGACCTTGCTCAACAATGAAATAAGTGACCCAAACACTTTCATGCTTTTTTGCTGATACCCCAGCTTGCTGCTGCAATCTTTCGCTAGATTTGACTTTTTAAAGGTTGTATTCTAATTTTTAAGCACCTTCAGCATTGTGCTCACATTTTACATGGGATTTGTACCAGAGATGCTCCAACTGATATGCAAATGAGCACACCCTGGAAATTGTGACGGACTCAGCTCCGCAGAGCGTTAGCAGGCACTAATCCTGATTTATCGGTGTAAATCCAGCAGAGCATACCACATGGAATTTCAAGGCCAGCATTTCTACATTTCCCTGTTAATGCCAAGTTGAATAGACTTGCATTAAGCAATTATACAAACTCGCAATTGGGTTGAGGCTGCCAAAAGTCATAGGAGTCTTATAGCTTGCAAACAGAGAAGACTTTCTTCCCATCACTCTGAGCCTGAGTCGAAACTAGGCTCTGGGATGAAAATTTTTTGTCTGGCCCACTGCGCTGATTCTCTCTGAATATTTTAGTATAATGGGGCATAAGCTCAATTATACCCACATCACTTGTCTTTCTTCTCCACTCCAGTCACTGCTTCACCCTAACCTACCAGTTGCCCACTGCTTATTTTACCTTCCATAAAGCGATCCAGTGTGGGATCAGTATTAATTCAGAACAGCAACTGACAAAGCTTTATTATGACAGAACAAGTGGGAGTGAGTGCGAATGGAACTGAAAGGAAAGCCTACAAGAGCAAGGAGAAAAGCTATGATTTTATTAATAAATAAAACTAAATAAATTATTAACGCTGACGCTGACAGCTATTACAAGTGTTGAAAAATTGTTAATTTTAGCAAGCTGATTAAATGTTGCCTTAAATTTAATGTTTTTTAATTCTGATGTACATTTTTCATTTCAAATAAGATGCACAGTAATTCAAATGATTTAAGTATCTATTATACAGTGATATAATCAACCTGCTACAATGGAAGTTTTAAACTTTAGACACATGCTATCAGATTTTAAAGAGACCAATACAATGATTTAATCAAGTTACATTTGACTTTGTAGATATTACTTGCTATGCCTGTCAGTGGGGGAGTATCTGACCCACTTGCCAGCAGAGGCTGAGATTCAGGCTGAACATGGCTTCAGAATACTGAGACCCCAAACAACTACTTGTATTTATTTATATAGTGCCTTTAATGTAATAAAACATTCCAAGACTCTTCAGAGGAGCATTGCAAGCAAAATTTCACACTGAGACACATAAGGCAATATTGGAGCAGATGGCCAAAAGCTTGATTAAAGAGGTAGGTGTTAAGGAGCATCTTAAGGTAGGAAAGAGAGTTAGAGAGGCAGATAGATTTATGGAGGGAAATCCAGAACTTAGGGCATTGGCAATTGAAGGCACGATCATCGATGATGATGCGATTAAAATCAGGAATGCTCAAGAGACCAAAATTAAAGGAGCAGAGATATCTTGGAGATTTGTGGGGCTGTAGGAGATTACAGAGATCCGGAGGAATGAGGCCATAGAGGGATTTGAAACAAGGATGAGAATTTTAAAAACGAGATGTTGATTAACTAGGAGCCAGTGTAGCTCAGTGAGCATAGGGGTGCTGGGTGAACAGTATTTGATGCGGGTAAAGACATGGGCAGCAGAGTGAATTCATGGTCACCTGAAAGTAAAGATATTTGTGGTATATCATACCTATGTGCGGGTTTTGAGGACAATCTTCTGGGATATGTGACCACTGACAGGTGTGACTGGGAAACTGCGGCAACAGAACGAGCACATTGGGTGGAATTTTCCTAGGCAAGGGAAAGCGGGTTTGCATGCTTGCACAGTGTTAAATTGCCTGAAAGTTGCTTCTGGTTGGGATTCCGACATCATCCCGCC
Organism: Heterodontus francisci; assembly: GCF_036365525.1. Taxonomy (NCBI): domain Eukaryota; kingdom Metazoa; phylum Chordata; class Chondrichthyes; order Heterodontiformes; family Heterodontidae; genus Heterodontus; species Heterodontus francisci. Next base: position 140,734,022 of record NC_090376.1, read on the forward strand.
CTATTCTGAGTTTCAACGGGGTGAGATTGAAGGTGGGTGGGGAAGCCCCTTCGTTCTGTCATGTAGGTAATTAATGGATCTGGGGTTCATAGATAGAGGCATTGAATATAAAAGCAGGAAAGTTATGTGGAACCTTTATAAACCTCTAATTAGGCCCCAGCTGGAGTATTACATCCTGTTCTGGGCACCACACTTCAGGAAAAATGTGAAGGTCCTTGAGAGGGTGCAGAGGAGATTTACCAGAATGGTTCCAGGGGTGGAGAATTTTAGTCACAAGGTTAGGCTGGAAAAGCTGGGTTAGTTCTCCTTAGAACAAAGGAGATTGAGGGGAGATTTAATAGAAGTGTACAAGATTATGACAGCTTAGATAATTTAGACAAGAAAAAGCTGTCCCCATTTACAAATGGTACAGTGACTAGGGGACACAATTTGAAAGTTTTAGGCAAAAGATGCAGGGGGAATATGAAGAAGCACTTTTTTACACTGTGGTTGGTAATGACCTGCAACTCGCTGCCCACAAGGGTGGTGGAAGCAAAGACAATCAATGGTTTCAAGAAGAAGTTGGATGGCCATCTGAGAGAAATAGACTTACAGGGCTCTGGGGATCGATCTGGTGAGTGGGACTGACTGTATAGCTCCATGAAGAGCCGGCATAGACTCGACGGGCTGAATGGCCTCTTCTGTGCCGTAAATGACTCTATGATCTAAGGTAGTTCAAAAACCAATCAAGAGCAGTTTTAACCCCCAATTCTGGATTTCCCATCCAGGGCACCTGTTTCCCAAACTATCAGCAACTCACCCAGGTCACCAAAGCAAGTGCACAGCTGGAAGAGCTTCTTCAATGAAGTTGCACTGAGGAGCTCCAGCCATGGCCATTGAGAGACTGCTGTTCAAAGCACTTCTTCTCTCAGAGAGTGCAATCACTGCTTGACAGATGATTGCCAACTTGTTGGAAGGCACTTTACCTGTCTATCAATTCACTCACCTTCAAATGCACTTCCCTGCTGCCAGCTTTTGCAGCTCCACCCTCCACCTCTGAAGAAGAGCAAGAACAGTAGCAGCACCACCACCAACAATACTAGCAGCAGCATAAGAGTCTGATGGTTGAAATAATGGAAGTTTATTGAACACTTCTTGCATCTATGGTTTCCTCTACAACTGAGCATAAGATTCTGGACAGATTGTATTACATCACTTCCTGTGATGATGCACATAATCTATTTATGTAATCTGCCCAATAACAACCCAATGTCCACTATATTATGTTATACTACATTGCCCCACAAGACTCTGACTTCTCTTTTCAAATTGATAATCGCTGTGACATTTTCACCAGTCTGCCACAACGAGTTCATTGTAGTTTCAAAGGGGTTTGAGGTTTGGAGTCTTCTATTTCCTCCTTCTGACTCTGCAGTGCTTGAGTAGAACTGTTAGATGACTCAAGTTCTTCATTCGGGTTGTCCTCTGAGTTGATGGATGATTGCAGCATCACTAGTTCATCAACCCTTTCAGGTGATTGGTTCTCCTGTACTTTCTGCTTCTTTGGTATCACCACCAATGACCTTCTATTTCTTCTTATCATTCCTTGGTCAGTTTGGACAATGTATGTTCAGGGATGTGGTGATTGTTCATTACTTCTCCATATTGATTTTGGTCTTGAACTCAAACTGATTCCCTGGTTGCATGTCTGATAAGTTCCTTGTTCTATGATATCTGTCATAATTTTCTGATTGGTTTGATCGGTCACTATCCTCTCTCTCCTTCACTTTTTCATAATTGTGGCTTGAGTGTATTTGTGAGTATAGCAAGTTAGGTCTTCAACTTTCTTCCCATTAACAATTAGTATTGTGCTAAACCATTCTGAAGCGGTGTTGATCGATAACTTAGAAGGGCTGGTTGAAGATCTTCATTCTTTTTCAACAATAGTTTTACAGTCTGTACACCTCTCTCTGCTTCACCACTAGCCTGAGGCACCTTGGTGAACTTGTGATGCGGACAAAGCCGTATGCTTCTGTAAACTCTCTGAAGCATTCATTTGCAAATTGTGGTCCATTGTCAGATGTTACAATATCTGGAATTCCATGTGTAGCAAAAATTTCTCTCAAGGATGTGATGACAGCTTCTGAACTTTGACCTTGTAGTTGTTTAACTTCAATCCACCTTGAATAATAATCGACTACTGGTAGGAACATTTTACTTTTATGCTCAAAAAATCCATTCCTCAACTCACCCATGGTACAGATGGAAAAGAAGACATGAGTGACTCTTCGTCTCTTGACGATTGATAGCATGCCTTTCGCTATACCTGGCCAGCATACTGAATGTCTTGCCCTAGCTCTACCCTTTGTAACACCCAGATGACCTTGGTGCAAACTCTCCAAGATATCTTATCTCAAAGCTCTATAGGAATAACTAATCTCTCATCATGGATCAGCAAATCATCAACTATGCTTAGATGACCCCTCTGTTAGTAATACTGTCTTAGAACAGGGTTATATGGCATGCACGCTGGCGATCCATTCAAGCAATATTCCTTCACTTTCACACATACTTTGTCTGTTTTCTGCACATTCCTGATCTCACTCAGTTCTGAGCTGTAGCAGGTTGTTGTCATCAAAGCAAAAATGTCTACTTCTTCAAGAACCAAAATATCTCCTTTTTCTGGTCCTGCTGTTGAAATACATGATAAAGCATCTGCTGTGATCTACTGTTTTCCTGGAAGCTCTTCAGTTTTTTCATCAAATATCATCAATCTTAACCTAAACGTCTGTACTCTTGGAGGCAATTTCGCAAGCTCCATTGAGTTTAATAGAGTAAATGGTTTATGATCTGTTTCGATTTTGAATTGAAATCCTAGGATGCAATCCAAAAATTTTTCACATGCCTAAGTTGCTGCCAAAGGTTCCTTTTCTATTACTGCATATCTTTGCTCGGTTTCTGTTAATGAACGAGAAGGAAAATATACAGGTCTGTGTCTCCCTTCTGTCTGCTCTTGAAATAGGACTGCTCCCGCAGGGTTTCACGTTTGACCCATTCTAGGTGCTGTTTTAATGGTGGGCTGGTCCGGTGAGGTTGAAAGTGAACACCTGCATTATGACGCCAGGGAAAAAAAAAACATGGCGTACACAAGTATAAAACCTATCTAGAGCCAGGTGCAGAAACCTCAGTTCCGGAATCAACTCAATATTGGTGGAAAGCGGTGCAACATAGCAGAGCATGCAGTCAAGAATGACGGCGATAGCTAGATACAGCTCGAACAGCAACATGATATGGCTCAACTGGAGCCTGAAGCGATGGACATTAATCACAACAACAGCAGGACGAGATATTGGAAGGTGACACATCAGACCTGAAACATGGAGCTTCAGTGGTATCATCTATTTCTTCGATACTGCAGGTATAACTATGATTAGCATTGGAAGTTATGTTAGCCATTGTGTATTCCATGTTAATTATCTTCTTCACGAACTGCTTCCCATTCAGGATGATGGAGAAAGAGGTGCGCTGCATCATCAGGAGGCAGTTGCCGAGAATGGGGTTTGTGAAGGATTAGTCACAGAGGATTCAGATACAGGTATATCAGACTTCTTATGTGGCTCAGTCTGAAGAAATTGGAAACAATGACATTAGCCTTTGGGAGAGCTTAGACAGCACCATTTTGTTTTCCTTGTCTTCATTCCAGATCTTCAACTCTGCCATCTCACCTTCACTGTTTTCCTTTGCAGATGGGGCTACAAATGCACTTTTTTTTTATTAATTCATGGGATGTGGGCGTCACTGGCAATGCCAGCATTTATTGCCCCTCGCTAATTGCCCTTGAGAAGATGGTGGTGAGCTGCCTTCTTGAACCGTTGCAGTCCATGCGAGGTAGGTACACCCACAGTGCTGTTAGGAAGGGAGTTCCAGGATTTTGACCCAGCGACAGTGAAGGAATGGCGATATAGTTCCAAGTCAGGATGGTATCTGACTTGGAGGGGAATTGCAGGTGGTGATTCTCCCATGCATCTGCTGCTCTTGTCCTTCGAGGTGGTAGAAGTCGTGGGTTTGGAAGGTGCTGTCAAAGGAGCCTTGGTGCATTGCTGCAGTGCATCTTGTAGATGGTACACACTGCTGCCACTGTGCGACGGTGGTGGAGGGAGTGAATGTTTGTGGATGGTGTGCCAATCAAGCGGGCTGCTTTGTCCTGGATGGTGTCGAGCTTCTTGAGTGTTGTTGGAGCTGCATCCATCCAGGCAAGTGGAAAGTATTCCATCACACTCCTGACTTGTGCCTTGTAGATGGTGGACAGGCTTTGGGGAGTCAGGAGGTGAGTTACTCACCACAGGATTCCTAGCCTCTGATCTGCTCTTGTAGCCGCGGTATTTATATGGCTACTCCAGTTCAGTTTCTGGTCAATGGCAGCCCCTAGGATGTTGATAGTGGGGGATTCAGCGATGGTAATGCCATTGAATGTCAAGGGGCGATGGTTAGATTCTCTCTTGTTGGAGATGGTCATTGCCTGGCACTTGTTTGGTGCAAATGTTACTTGCCATTTATCAGCCCAAGTCTGGATATTGTCCAGGTCTTGCTGCATTTCTACATGGACTGCTTCAGTGTTTGAGGAGTCGTGAATGGTGCTGAACATTGTGCAATCATCAGCGAACATCCCCACTTCTGACCTTATGATTGAAGGAAGGTCATTGATGAAGCAGCTGAAGATGGTTGGGCCTAGGGCACTACCCTGAGGAACTCCTGCTGTAATGCCCTGGAGCTCAGATGATTGACCTCCAACAACCACAGCCATCTTCCTTTGCGCTAGGTATGACTCTAACCAGCAAAGAGTTTGCCCCCTGATTCCCATTGACTCCAGTTTTGCTAGGGCTCCTTGATGCCATACTCGGTCAAATGCTGCCTTGATGTCAAGGGCAGTCACTCTCACCTCACCTCTTGAGTTCAGCTCTTTTGTCCATGTTTGAACCAAGACTGTAATGAGGTCAGGTGCTAGTGGCCCTGTCAGAAGCCAAACTGGGTATCACTGAGCAGGTTATTGCTAAAGCAAATGCTGCTTGATGGCACTGTTGATGACACCTTCCATCACTTTGCTGATGATTGAGAGTAGACTGATGGGGCGGTAATTGGCCGGGTTGGACTCGTCCTGCTTTTTTGTGTACAGGACATACCTGGGCAATTTTCCACATTGCTGGATAGATGCCAGTGTTGTAGCTATACTGGAACAGCTTGGTTAGGGGTGCAGCAAGTTCTGGAGCACAGGTCTTCAGTACTATTGCCGGAATATTGTCAGGACCCATAGTTTTTGTAATATCCAGTGCCTTCAGTCATTTCTCGATATCACGCAGAGTGAATTGAATTGGCTGAAGACTGGCAACTGTAATGCTGCGGACTTCAGGAATGGGCTGAGATGGATCATCAACTCGGCTCTTCTGGCTGAAGATTGTTGCAAATGCTTCTGCCTTATTTTTCGCACTGATGTGCTGGGCTCCCCCATCATTGAGGATGGGGATATTTGTGGAGCCCCTCCTCCAGTTAGTTGTTTAATTGTCCACCACAATTCACGGCTGAATGTGGCAGGACTGCAGAGCTTAGATATGATCCGTTGGTTATGGGATCGCTTAGCTCTGTCTATTGCATGGTGCTTATGCAGTTTGGCATGCAAGTAGTCCTGGGTTGTAGCTTCACCAGGTTGACACCTCGTTTTGAGGTATGCCTGGTGCTGCTTCTGGCATGCCCTCCTGCACTCTTCATTGAACCAGGGTTGGTCTCCTGGCTTGATGAAAATGGTGGAGTGGGGGATATGCCGGGCCATGAGGTTACAGATTATGGTTGAGTACAATTCTGCTGCTGTTGATGACCCACAGCGCCTCATGAATGCCCAGTTTTGCATTGCTGGATCTGTTCGAAACCTATCCCATTTAGCACGGTGATAGTGCCACACAACACAATGGACGGTATCCTCAATGTGAAGGCGGGACTTTGTCTCCACAGGACTGTGTGGTGGTCACTCCTACCAATACAGTCATGGACAGAGCCGTCTGCGGCAGGCAGATTGGTGAGGACGAGATCAAGTATGTTTTTCCCTCGTGTTGGTTCCCCCACCACCTGCCGCAGACCCAGTCTAGTAGCTATGACCTTGAAAATGAAGAGAGTCAACAGCTTCCTGAGGCCAGTGAGCGAATGGAAGGAAATTTCATCCAAGAATCCTTCAAGGAGTCTCTCTTTCATGGATGTCAGAGCTCAAAGGCAGAAGCAATGTTGTTGGTTTTAACATTTGCCATGAGATACTGTTTATCATCTGTTGCTGTAATGCATCTCCTTGAACTTGTAAATACATTATGCATGCATTGATATTTAAGCCCACAAAGTCAATTCTCAAAAAAATCTTTTGCAGCAATGTCGTAAACCTACGGTTCCATTTCTATTGTCTGTATTGCTATAGCTATGTGATTTCTTTCAGAGTTCTTGATGAGGAAGCAGTACCATGCCCCAACTGCAAACGCGAAAGTGTTGTTAAAGATCTAAGCAGTGGCAATCTTTTTCTCACTTCAGATCTTACCTCACAAGTGTGAACACTCATTCAGAGAGATGACATCAAGATAATCTGAAGTGCAGAGAAAACCGTAGACATTTTGGTAGAGGGAAATATTGAGGACATATATGATGGAGTGAACAACAGGAACATGGCTGAGGATGGTCAACCACTTAGTGCTCGAAATAACTTTTTATACATAATCAATTCTGATGAGTTTCCAGTATTTAAGTCTTCCAAATATTCATTGCGGCCTAGATTCGTAATGATTAATGAACGTTCCCCCCCCCCACCCCCAAAAAACTAAAAACTAGTAATTTTATTCTAGCTGGAGTATGGTTCATAAAATGCGAACCCAAAATGGAAATGTTCCTATATGAATTTGTAAATGAGATAAGAAAACTGTCTGATGAAGAAGTGGTTTGGAATCAAGTGGGGGAAATAGTTACCAGCTGATTGTTTCTACTTTGCTGTTGCATGGAGGCTTATGCTACCATCCTGGGAAGACAGTAGACTGGGTTGTCAAATACCCAAAAGATGTGTGTGAGTATGAAGACACAGCAGATAATGAAATTCTGCACGACGTGTCAAGGGAAGGACAGTTAAAAGGGACCTAGTGCCTTTGTGAACTTATTACATTTTCCGTTATCTTGGGGATTTCCCCCAGACTTCATGCCTTCTATTGGGGGTTGTCAGACAGCTAACTGAATTGTAGCTCTCCTTACCGGCAGAAAGTGAATTTTGCGTTGGATCTCCCCAAACTTTAGCTGTTCTGGATGAATGTCTGAAATCTATTAAGCCACCAAGTTTTGTTGCAAGAGACCATTAGCCGAAAGGCAATACTGGAAGATATCTGAATGGTACATGTGGCAATTGGTCTGCAGTTTGTCATGTTCCAGATATTTATTTTAATCACATCTGTGGAAAGAGGAGCAGAGTTAACGTTTCAGGTCAGTTACCCTTCTTCAGAACCAGTTCTGAAGATGGGTCACTGACCTGAAATGTTAACTCTGCTTCTCTCTCCACAGATGCTGCCAGACCTGCTGAGTATTTCCAGCATTTCTGGTTTTTATTTCAGATTGCCAGCATCCGCAGTATTTTGCTTTTATTTATTTTAATCACTGGGTAGTCCTTGCGTAAGTTTCCTTCCTCGTGCTACAAAAATCAGTTTCTCCTGTTGAGGTGCACAAGTGTGATGCTTTGATGTAGTCATTTGTCGGCAGGGTGTAAAGTCTATACGATGATGCCGCCATGATATTTAATATTGTTGACAGATCTTCCCAAAAGTGTATCCATGTGGGGTCCCTGTTTGACCCATTCATGTTTTCCATTTGAGGCATGCAATTGGCGAGTGAAGCAACAATTAAAAAGGTATAGGGGAATTATCTCGTAGGGAGTGCATAAGTTCCTTCTCATGCAAAATTTACCACACTTGATGGATGAGTTTGCAAGCTCACCATTTGTTGAAAAATTTTGCCATGCAATTTTAATCCCAAGGAAGGGAGAAGAAAATGCTCTGGAAAATTTCAGAGGATAGTCTTTTTAGGCAGAGGTGAGTTGCGAACGTTCAATCCCTAAGAAGTTGCAGCTTTATCTAGAAAAAGTTACACCATTGATAGGGATGATATGGCACATGAAAACCACAGAGTAGACAAGAATGGGATGTTTGTTTGGTACACCGCAATACAGATCTAAGACTCTTGGCAGAAATAATTCTCTTGTGTTATTGATAATTCTGGAGAGAGAGGAAGATTGGAGTTACAAGATGTGTTGTTCTGTGGAGTGCTGTACAGGAGAATGCTGTGAAGGTCAGAGTGTGGGGCTTGGCACCTGTAAGTGTTGTGTAACTCATCTTTCCCACCCTCCTGAGGCCTTGGATCCTCTTGGTAAATGGTCTCCAGGATGAAGGGACCATATGGCTGCTGCTGACTTCCTTGGCCACTTCCATCCACACCTGCTTTGTTGGAGAGATTGTCCCCATCCTCCCATCATTGGGAGAGCTCATCTCACTGCAGTTCCTCAGATCCTGCAGCAGGTTCAGGAAAGAGTGAGAGACCTTGGGAGCAGCTTTTTCAGGTCTCCTCTTCATTCCTATTGTTGCTACATCCAAGTGCTAGTGAGCCCTTGTAACCCATGTTGTGGTCCTTTTAATTAGAATTCTTTCCTTTGGCAGAATGGACTCATGATCTCACCCACCCTCGCTGATTGGCTGTGGAGACCGGAGGCAGCATGTTAATGGCATGGCTCAGGGCAAAAGCCTTGTTAAAGTCCACTCCTTCACCATTCAGGTTCCCAACTTACCATTTGGCCAGGGACTAAGTCCACAAAATTCCACCCTTTATCTTCCTTTCAGATACCAATGCAGTGCATGGCAGCTCTATTGAGTGTCTGGCAGTTTCCGAGATAAGAGGAGCCAAGGACAAGTTGGGGCCTCCACCTCCATGCCAGCATAGATTTCATTCCAGACTAGTGCTGGCAGCTGACTGTGGCTTATGATTTTTGTTCAGTTGGCCACAGAGATAGAAATTTGGAGAGGCAAAACCTTCTGACACAGAGCTTTTCGGAGGGATTCTCGTGGGACCTTTGCTGCCAGTAGAATCTTTAGTGGGGAGTAACATCTAGTCAGCTGCTGTCTCTGCCATACTGCCTGTTTCGCCTTCTCTTCAAATGGCTGTAAGTCTTCTTCCACCTCCACAATAATCACATAGCGACATAAGCTCCTGAGTTGGTGAGTTCAAAAATCTCTCAGCAACTGAGACAGAAGCACTCAGTCATAATGATGTGCAGGTCGCAGTAAGTGCACACCAAAAAATAACAAGCTGAAGCTGTGTTTCCACAAACCAGTAACTATTAAGTAAATTTTGAGGCTTCTTCAAAGTTCTCACATTCTTAGTTTCTTCTTGGATCAGATGATCCAGTGCCTCTTTTACTTGCATGTAAGTCACCCAGAGTGCAAACAAGGTGCAAAAGCAGGAAACTGGCTGATTGGCACTGGAATACAAATGAGTCCCACAGGGACAGATTTCATGAAGGGCCAAAAAGATTGAAGAAACTTGGGGGAAGTGATTTAAAGGTGTCCTTGTGGCACAAATTACTTCTATCCATGTTTCCTCAGTTGAAATCAACCCTACACTGTTCCAGTACTGGGAGTAGATAAGGAAATTCCCTTAGCCTTTCTGAAATGATGTAGATTATGCCCAGGACAAACCATTATTATGGAATCTGAGGGGGGAATGGTAACTTGAAAAAAATGGGTGTGTTTGTTAGCAGATGGCAATCTACAGGTATGGGAAGCGTCCATGGGCCAAGTGGGCTGGTAATTTAAATATGTAAAGTGCTCATTATCAGCTGCTGTAAAAATGATTTTTGAATTTAACTGTGTGTGCGTGGATTTCCCGGGATTCGTGGATCTCGACAGGGAAAACAAGGCAAAAGGACAGTGGGATTTGAGGGGACTGAGCAATTGATAGGCAAGTAATGCTTTAAATACTGAGATCTGACACCAGCTTCCTTGTCTAAATGAAAGGCTTTTGCTCACATGACTTATTCTGGGGGTATGCTTTCATTGCTTTTGAGGTGATTTTCAATGCTTTAGAGGTCATTCCTATTACTTTTGAGTTTACTGCTTTTGATTGACACTTCCCAGCTGTCTGGATAGAGAGGGTTGGTTGCAATTGCAAGGTGTTGTTGGTATGAGGAGTGTTGTGTTGGAGAAGGGTTGGGAAGGCAGAGAGAGGGCGGTAGGGGTAAGACACACATCAGAATCTACTTAAATGTGCCATGCCCCTCACCTTTCCTGCCCTAATTAGGTAATTAAACCTCTCCCAACACTGTATCCAGGAATTTGGTACCACACTGCTGCTGCTGACCTCAGCAACTTCCAACCGTACCTTCTTGTTTTCTGAGGCAGCCTTCTTCCTCCCATCAGCAGGGAACAGAATCTCCCTGTGGAACCTAACAGCTTGCAGCATCATCTCTGGAGTGGCATCATTGAAGCAAAACGCTGCATTGCTATGTTGTGTGCCCATTACTCTGTTTAAACACTAATACAATGATACAATTCTCATCCTCCCGGCATCTCTTAAAATAGCTGAACTGAAATAGACTGATATGGGTTATCATCATGCCCATTTCCTCTAATTGGTCCCAAAACACAGAAGTCAGATGCTAATATAGTGACTCTGTTAAAGAGCCACTGGCAAACGTGCTGCTAAAAGTTTTCAGTTTCCCAAGTGCTGCCAGGCATCCCCGCTGTGAGCGGATCAGGAAGTTAAAATCTGTGATTTCTTACTTCGTGATATATATTTCTAAAACGAATAAAACCATACAATTGAAAATTTTACGGAATAGTGGGAAATGATAGAGGTGGTTTCCCTTTTCACTTCTCAACTGACCGAATGCAGCATGTTTTGATTAGAATTGTGTTTTAATCCTGAAGCATTTTAATGGTCAATAAGCGGACAAATGATAGGTTTTCTTGTAGGTTTCAAGAAAATGTTTATGAAAAAAAAAGAATCACAACCTCACCCATTCACATACACACACATGCGCATACACAAGAAAAGCTGGAGATTAAAAAATAGCATGCATTTAGGTCGGATGGTTTTAAAGAGAGTTTATTGTGAAATCTGTTCTGATGAAGGGTCACTGACCTGAAACGTTAACTCTGCTTCTCTTGCCACAGATGCTGCCAGACCTGTTGAGTATTTCCATTATTTCTTGTTTTTATTTCAGATTCCAGCATCTGCAGTATTTTGCTTTTATTATTATGTTATGAAAGCTAGTTTGTTTCCCTGGGAGGAAGATTTTAAAATGGTGCAGGCCTGTTTTTCCTTTTTCCTGGTTCACTGACGTCAAACTTTGGAAAGTTTCAGGTGAACGGCTGCTTTGGTTGCAGACCTCTTTGGTCAAATCTCAGTCACATCCTGTTACCATTTCTCGGGTAGGGAGTTTAGATGGTCACCTTTTGTCTGTGCATCTAGGTAGTTTAAAGATGGTATTTTGGCAGGGTCCTTCTTCTTGCTGAGATGGGTCTCTCTTCCTTCTGGCTTTTGGCTTTCTGCACAGAAAATGTCACTTATTAAAATTCCTTATCAGAGACTTGTGTTGAATTTTGTTCTGTTGTCAGAGGCAGATTTGTTGGTGGTGGTGGGGGGGGGGTGGATGGTGGGTGGGTGGTGGGGGTGGCAGAGAATCACCACGTAGCCTCCTGCCACAGAACGTGGTGCTGTAACACTGTTTACCAATTTTGTCAGAGGCAGGGAGGTACTGCGGCGGCACTGACGGCCTGATACAAAGGCATCATCATTTAAACGTTATAAGTACTCCTTTAACTAAATTTGAATCTCATTCCCTGCAATCCAACGAAGGGTTCTCAATTTTGTGTGTGACGTGCGATACACACGTCTTCAGTTTCGCCACTTTCAAAAGCTGTCCCCACCGAGGCGAGAGTCCTTGGTGCCTTGAAAAGGAAAATAACCTCATCAGAATCTTTTAGGGGAAGTTGGCTTCGCAGCAGCCATTGCAGCTATGCTGATCTGCAAGGGGCCTGCGTGTGAATAGGGGGATGAAACACCCTTGTTCTGACATCTGACATGGTCAGAAAGATGCCCGGGGGGCTGTTTGCTGAGTGACAAATTTATTGCAAACCACAGAGGTTTTCAGTTAATGATCTGTTTCTCGATGCTCTGAGAAACTAAATGCCGGGCTGGCCCCGACATGTGATTGGGGGTGGCGGCTGCCTCCATCATGCAAAATGGCCACTGCCTTGTAATTGCGGGAAATGTACATCAGGTCAGTCAGCAACTGAGGGAAAATGTTGGACCATTGTATCCTTAGCATGTCACTCTTCAGTAGAATAACTCCAATTCTGATTTTTCAGGAGAAATTTGAAAAATGGAATGTTGAAGAAAATATTTTCGATATGGAGCTCACGACTGAAGATCAACATCAGTTAAAAATGAAATGTAATATTATGGACCCTTTCCAATGAATTCCTAATTAATATAATTAACAGTACAAAGAGTTCATTTTGAACCTTTGCTTATGCTTCCAAAAAGCTACATCAGTTTCCAAAATTAATTGAAGCAAAAAGCAGCAATTATTGTTCAATAAAATGTGAATTCATAATGTAGGTAAGTTTATTATTTTTAGCATTTGGGAATAAGCTCCCATTAGTTGCTTGCATGTAGGCTGAACTGTGAAAGCTTCCCATTACACACAATTGTACACATGGGATCCCATTCTCATTCATTTGAGAACAGTATTTGTGTTTACTGAATGCAAGATCTCAGATGGAGAGAAGAAAAGTTGAACACATCTGGTCAGTGACCTGGCCTTACTCGAAGTTGAAAATAAGAAAAACCTGTGTGTTTGATACATCAGCGAAAATCAGGGACAGGATTGGACTCAACTGTCACGTCATCCATTCTTAAAAAGCCTGTTGCCACTCCTTGTCCAGAATCACATGAGTGTAGAATAGTCACTTGGATAATACATCTGAGAACTGCCAGTCAGTGTGGAATTATACCCAGAAAGATTTGGCAGTTCCAGGAAAATATGCCACAAAATGGAAGAGGTGAATATTAAAAGCGAGCTTTCAGAAAAGTTCACTTTCTTTCAATGACCAGCAGACAAATCAAGACACTGCTTGCTGATTTTTCTATTGCAAATGTTAGTTTTTCATTTGATTACAGGATTGACCTGTGTTAACAAAAGGAATATCTTGAATTGATCTGAGGATACTGAGGGAAGTAAGAATGAAAATTGCGGAGGTACTGGTCGTAATCTTCCAATCTTCCTTAGGTACGGCAGTGGTGCGAGAGGACAAGAGAATTGCAAATGTTACACCCTTGTTCAAAAAAGGGTGCAAGGATAAACGCAGTAACTGTGGGTAGTCAGTTTAACCTCAGTGGCAGGAAAGTTTTTAGAAATGAAAAACTGGGGCAAAATTAACAGTCACTTGGACAGGTGTGGATTAATTAAGAAAGGCCAGCATGGATTTGTTGAAGGCAAATCATGTTTAACTAACTTGATTGAGTTTTATGAGGTAACAGAGGTTGATGAGGGTAATGTGGTTAATGTGATCTACATGGACTTCCAAAAGGCATTTGATAAAGTGCCACCTAACAGGCTTGCTGCAAACTTGAAGCCCATGGAACAAAAGGGACAGTGGCAGCATGGATATGAAGTTGGGTGAATGACAGGAAACAAAGAGTAACAGTGAGTGGTTGTTTTTCAGACTAGAGGAAGGTATGTAGTGGGGTTCCCTAATCGTCAGTACAAGGACCACTGCTTTTCTTGATATATATGAATGACCTAGATTTTAGTGTACAGGGCATAATTTCAAAATTTGCAGATGGATAAAACTTGGAAGTATTGTGAACTGTGAGGAGGATAGGGATAAACTTCAAGAGGACATAGATAGGCCGATGGAATGAGCGGAAATGTAGCAGATGAAATTTAATGCAGAGACGTGTGAAATGATAAATTTAGGTAGGAAGAGCCACATCATGTCCTGATCAGAGATCTCCTCTACCCTGATGATGCTGTGCTAGTCGGTCACAAGGAAACTACAAAGACTCATGGACTGTCTCTCCCATGCCTGTAACTTGTTCTCCTTGACTATAAACATCAAGAAAACCGTGGTCATGGGACAAGGTGTTGCATCTCCACTCCTGATTACACTAAATAACACCCCACTGGAAGTGGTTAGCAAATTCTACTACCTTGAGACCATGATGACAGACAATCTGCCCTTGATGCAGAGCTCAATACATGCATGGGGAAAGCAGCTACCACCTTTGGTCAACTTGTGAAACACAAATGGGATAACACCAAGCTGATGGTTTATAAGACCTGTCTTCTCAGCACCTTGCTGTGTCGCTGTGAAACATGGGCGACTTACAGCTACCAGGAAAAGAAGCTCAATAATTTCCATCTTTGCTGTCTGTGGTGTATTATGGGTATATCCTAGTAGGACAAAATCACAAATGTGACAGTCCTGTCAAAGGCAGAGCACCCAAGTGTGTTGGCACTAATCAAACAAATGCAGTTTCGGTGGATTGGACACGTCCGCAGGATAGAAGTCAGCTGCGTACCCAAAGACTTTCTGTATGGCGAGGTAGCCAAGGCTAGATGTCCAGTGGGGCGCCAAAATCTCCTCTTCAAAGATGCTTGTAAGCTTGACATGAAGGCCCTAAATGTTGACTATTGCACAAGGGAGTCACTAGCTAGCAAAAGAGGGAAATGCCGACACATCCTGTGGACTGATGTGCACTACCACGATGACCAGTTGCTACAGCAGCTTGGCAATGTTTGCCAATGTCAAAAACCACAACTCACAGCATCACTTGGAACCTTCACGTGCAGCACCTGTGGCAGAACCTGCCTCTCAAGGACTGGCCTTTACAGCCATCAGCAAAGGTGCACTAAGAGAAGACACCCCACCTAAATGGATTGCTTGCTGCGTGTCTTTTGTAGATGGAAGGATACCAACCAACCAACCAGTAGGAAGAGCAAGGTGAGCCAATATAAGCTAAAGGGTAAAATTCTAAAGGGTGTGCAGGAGCAGAGAGGCCTGGGGGTATACATGCACAAATCGTTGAAAGTGGCAAGGCAGGTTGAGAAAGTGATTAAAAAGGCATACAGGTTCCTGGGCTTTATAAATAGAGGCATAGAGTACAAAAGCAAGGAAATTATGATGTGCTTCTATAAAACACTGGTTCAGCCTCAACTGGAGCATTGTGCACAATTCTGGGCATCACACTTTGGGAAGGATGTGAAGGCTTTAGAGAGAGTGCAGAAAAGATTTACAAGAATGATTCCAAGGATGAGGCACTTATGTTATGTTGATAGATTGGAGAAGCTGGGTTGTTCTCCTTAGGGAAAGTTGTGAGGAAATTTGGTTGAGGTGTTCAAAATCATGAGGAGTCTGGACAGAGCAGATAGAGATTGTTCCCATTGGTAGAAGGGTCGAGAACCAGAAGACATTAATTTAAAGTAATCGACAAAACAACCAATTGCGAAATGGGGAAAAACCTTTTTACACAGCGAGTGGCTAGGACTTGGAATGTATTGCCTGAGAGTGTGGTGGAGGCAGATTCAATCTTCACTTTTAAAAGGGAATTGGATAAACACTTGAAGAGACAAAATATGCAGGGCTACGGGCAAAGGGTGGGGAGTAGGACTAACTCAGTTGCTCTTGCAGAGAGCTGGCGGGAATACAACAGGCCAAATGGCCTCCTTTTGTGCTGTAACCATTCTTAATTTTGTCATTCTCTACCATTAGGAAGTGAGTATTTGATCTTCTCCGAATGGGCAAAAACCATGAGAAAAAGTCATCAATTCATGAATTATCTTGAAGCTAACTATGCCATAAGATCTGGAGCAAAAGACTGTACCAGAAAATCTCTGGGCACTTTACCAAACTACACATGTTTTCCCATAGTGAAAGAAAAAAAAAACTACCGGAGCATTGTAACACAATTTATGTAATCTCATTTCCAAGTGATGAGGTGCCACATCACAGCATAAGGGCATGATTAATCGGTGATTCACCTCTGTGTACATAAACTATAATTAACTTTAATTTGTGTGACAAAAAAATAAATTACACAAGGATACTTCAAGGCTACTCGAAAATCTGAAGGCAGCTCCTTCATGAATCTCAAATGCGGCCCATAACCAAATAATTGCAGCAATTTTTAGAGTAGCATTTAAATACACAAATGTAATGCAAGTGCTTCCATTTTTAAATATTTTTTGAGGAGTTGTATTTGAAAATTGTGGAAATTGATTCATTTGAAAGATTGAAGAGATTCCATAAAGGCTGGACTTTTTTTTTAAAAGGGTCACTGGAAGGACTTGGGACTTGGTTTAAAAACAAACCCTAACTAGAAGTCACATGTCATAAGCTAAGTAAACAGCAGGAGCCTTGATGATCATAGGACTTGCTTACAGAGAAGTGACATGTCAAGATTTATGGTGCTCAGGAGTGGGTTTCATTTTTTGAATACTGTTTTGAATCAGCTTGGAGGTCAGCCTGCTAAAAGAGAAGAGCAGTTCATCTTTTCTCCACCTCTTTGAGAAACCCTGAAACTCAAGTGTAAGAAATAGAGAAACCGAAGTAGCATTTCTCCTGAGAAGTTTCTGGAAGATTTCTTCTCGGCATCTCCTTAATGAACTGCTTCTGAAATGATCCCAGTGACCTGTCTACGTGTACTCGGATGCTAGACTGTATGCCATTTGCAACATAATATATTTTATCCTTTACCTTCAAAAATTAATGAGTACTTTGGCTAAAGCATCTTTATTTTTCCCATGGGACTTATTGGGGTATACAAGGCCAATGCACAGAAAGGGGCCCTGACCGAGAGTATGACAGATCGGGCTGTAGCTTGGGCTGCACCTGTAAGGCAAAGTACTAAAACTGCTGTTAGTGCAGGGGATGTGAACAAGATACATGAGAGCGATAGGGAATTCTTGTCCAAAGAAAAGTAACTCCTTATTCCTCAAGTGAGGCAGGTAAACCTATAGCTATACTTAGGGATACAAGAGCAACCAAACACTTTTGCTGGGGAAAGGCATAACTTCTCCACCAGAGAGTGCATTGAATGCCAAGGTTTGAGTGAATGGTATAACCTGGGAGTATATACCCGTACCTTTGTATGGGGCGCACCTGGAGTGTGAACTAATGTCTGGAATGGTAATCATGGGAATTGTCCATAGTTTGCCTGTAGACAGAGTTGACCTTCTCCTGGGGAATGATTTGGCCGAACTGAAGTTAGTAGCTTCACTAGTAGTCACGGAAAGACCAAATGAAGTCAAAGAGACAGAGCAGTTGCAGGAAAAGATTCCAGGAATTATTCCTTCATGTGGAGTGACCCGAGCAATGGCTAAACAAGTTGTTGGAGGTCAAATTGGTACCAGACAGATAGACAAATAACTGAAACTTTCTTTGGGGATATGGATAATCTGAAGGAAAGGTTCAATATGCCTTCGCTGATCAAGGCTCAGCAAGCTGATCCAGAGCTGAATCAGCTCTAACTGAAGCTGAGGCAAGGGAGTTCCAGAAAGCTACAATATTAAAAATGGGATTCTGATAAAGAAGTGGAGACCTCCTCACAGATCTCTGGATGAACAGTTGTTCACCAAGTAGTGGTACCTCCCAGGAAATATTGAGGATAGCCCATGAAATTCCTATGATGGGACATGTGGGGATCCGGAAGACTCAATCACATATAAGTCAACATTTTTACTGGCCAGGTCTTTCCAAGGACATGGTGCAGTTTTGTAAAATGAGCCATATGTGCCAGATTGTGGGAAAACTGCAAACTGCCATAAAATTGGCACCTCTAATTCCCATAACAGTTTTTGGGGAACCATTTAGTAGGGTAGTGGTAGACTGTGTGGGATGTTACGGCCGATGAGAAAGGTGTACCTTTCAGCCTTCACCTGGTCTTACCATAACAGGGTTGAATTTTAAAAACACTGTTTTTAGCTCCCCCTTGGTGAATCCTTGTTCACCACTTTTGAATTATAAGACAAAGAAACCAGCACAAACCGGCTTTCTTAAATTTAAAGTGGAAAAGTTGAAATTTATTAAACTTAAACTCTAATTCGGTTAATGCCTATGGATACACAATGCACCCACGCTAGCATGCATATGTGATACATACATGCAGATAGGGACAGAAAAGAGCAGAAGAAAAATAAAGTGGAAAAGTTTGAGGCAATATCTGAAGAGTTTTTGTTACGGTTCTTCGAGCTCACTGTTGAGTCCTTGATTGTAGGTAGTTCTTGCTTTTTGTTGGGGCCCAATATTCTTCTTAATCCTTGTTCGCTGTCGGAGACTTTTCTCTCTTGTGATTCATGTGTCTTCAGTGGATTCAGAGGCTTGTGAGAAAGAGATGGGAGCAGACAGGAGAAATATTCTCAGTCCAGGAGCAAACAGACACTCTCCGTTCAAACTATTTGTACAATTCAGAAAAACCCAGGTTGCCCAGCAGGTTAGTCATGTGACTAACAGGTCTGACCATGTCTTGGATTGTATCACCTTAGCAGTCTCTGGAATGCTCCTCTTACATACAATACCTGGTGATCAAGGTCCATTATGGGTTGAATGTGTCAGGGAATGGTCCTTTGTCCTTCCAATCACCGTATGTTAATATGCAAACATCTTTTCCAGCCACGGCTGGTCTGTTTAACAAGTCCTTTCTTCACTCCAGTAACAGTTTAAAATCAATGTTCATGACAAAATTAATGTGCCTCATTCTTGACAAGTGCGGGCCTGGCATGACACCTCCACACCCAGTGGAATGAAATGCGATTTCAGAAAAGGCGCATTTCAATAAAAGGGTTGAGAGAAAATATAAGACATAGAAAAAACCCAGGCATTTCTCTCATGCTTTCACAAATCCTAAAACTTATTAAAATCTCTCCTTTTTTGGCATCCCAATAAACATGTGTTTTTTTGGGGGGTGGGGGGGAATGATTCTCTTCCATTTGCCCATTTCCATGGCTGCCTAGGGTCTTTCTTCCTGCTGACATAATTGTTTTCAGGAGAGTCAGCAGTGGGCGGGTCTATCCTGAACTCTCTTTCAGTGTTTTGCTGACTTTGGGGGATGGGTAGTTATTTTTTTATGACGGGGAGGGGAAGATTCTTTGCTAATCTCCCCTTTGTCCCTGAGGACAATCCTGCCTGCAGATATTTGTGCAGACTCTACTGCACTGCCCTGTGGCACTTTGACTAGTTGAGGCATCACCCTCATGGTTTCTCTGCCCCCTAGAGGTCTTTCTTTGTCTTTACAGGTTCCTGTAAATGCTGTTAGCAACTCTGGTGAGGTGCTTCTACTGTTTGCATTTACATAGGAGGATGTGGGGTCTAACCTTTCACATGTTTCGCAGTTGGCTAACTGGACAGTAGGGGTTTTCATCTGGGATTCCTCCCGGGCATCCTTTAACCTGCTCGCTTGGTCAATTTTTCCCTTCTCTTTATAAACTTTTGCCAGACATGTGCCTGTCTGTCCCCTTTTGTTATCGGTGGGGCTCCCTTACAGTTCACCAGCCCTCTGCTGAAGGGTCCTCCTAACATGGGTACTGGACGTAGTGGCGCAAGTTTCACTGTAGTTTCCCCTCAACCTAGCATATGTTGCAACTCCTTCAGTACTCCACCACATCTTTGTGGGGTTTTGGCCAGTCAAACTGCTGTCTTACACGGGCTTTGGTCTTTCGTATACTGGCATGTACAGCCACTGTAGTCTTGTGGGCCCTTCTTAATATTTCTCTCCTGTACCTCTGGGGCACCACTACTGTCCACTCCATGCTCTCAGGTCTGTGAGGAGAACTCCATTTCTTCATCAGTATCTCATTCTTTAAATAGCAGCAATCAGGGACTCTCTTCAATTTCAGACTGGGCAGCCTATGCTAACTCTTGCAATACTGGGTCGACTCGCTGAGCCTCAGCTAGGGAAAATCCATTTAATTCATTCTCTGGGTTTCCTACCTTTCCAAAGAATGTCTCGGATAGGCAGACCTCATGGTCATCTGCCTGCAGTGCCAATGCATTCTCTTCTTGGGGAGCTGGTTTGATCATGGCCCAATCCACTACACATTCAGGAAAACTGCAGGGGTCTGTTTCCTGCCACTGCCCTGTCTGTCTGACTTCCTGCAGTCTTTCTTTCACTACTGGGGGAGCTACCACCTTGACCCCCACCAGATCATTACCTAGGAGCAGGTTAACCCTGTCCACAGTCAAACTAGGGACAATCCCTATGGTCACCGTTCCTGAAACCAGGCCGCACTCCAGGTACAGGCATACACTGACCTCTAATTCCATTCACCACCATTCTGGTGTTCACTGCACTCTCTGGGGGAAAGGTCAGGCCTTTTCCCAGTAAAAGGGATCTAGTGGCCCCTGTGTCACTGAGAATTATTATGGGCTTGCTGGCCCCACTCAAGGGATATGGGTTACTCTCCCTTCAGATACAAAACCCTGAAAACCTTCAGGAATCCTGAATTATGCTCCTCCATATTGGCCATGCTTTCATTGGGGTTACTCTGTCACCCCCTAGTTAACAAGCCACCTCAGCTCTCTTTCTTTGCATTTTTTTTCTGGAATATTCTTTCTCTCTTTCTATCCCCTCTCTCTCTTGTTCCTTCTCCCGTCTTTCTCTCTCTCTCTCTCCTCTCTCTCTCATTCCTTCTCCTTGCTTTCTCTTTATCCCTCTCTCCTCAAATTCAAGTTTCCTCTGTTCCAATCGTATCTGCTAACAATAGCCTGTCAGAGTCTGCTTCTAACTCTGTTTCTGCTTCTTCAGATTGAAGGGAGAAATGGTTGGCCACTAGCCTTAAGAGTTCAGACTTCCTAGCCTTGCCATGTTCAGTGATCCCACACTGCTCAGCCATTTTCCTCAACTCCTCCATAGACAGTGCTTTTATCTTATCCCAAGTTACTTCATCCTGACTTGGGGAGCTACTAGCTTCAGTCGCAGACATGTTAGTATTCAAGCACACACAACCACAAGAAAACCTGTATGGAAATCTTGCTCTTTTTTGATTGGGAACAATTTTGCTTCCCACTTCCAATTTCTCTTGTTTGTCTGTGAGTAAATCCCAGACACTAGCACCCAAATTTATGCTACGACCTGGTGAGAAAGGTGTCCAGGGGTCCCTCTCAGCCTTCACCTGGTCTTACCATAACAGGGTTGAATTTTTAAAACACTGTGTTTTCAGTTCCTCCTTGGTGAATCCTTGTTCACTGCTTTCCAATTATAAGGTAAAGAAACCAGCACAAACAGGTTTTCTTAGGTATAAAGAAGAAAAGTTGAAATTTATTAAACTTAAACTCTAATTCAGTTAAAGCCTACAAATACACAACGTGCTCACACTAGCATGCATACGCGATACACACATGCAGATAGGGACAGAAAAGAGCAGAGAAAAATAAAGTAGAAAAGTTTGAGGGAATATCTGAAGTTTTTGCTTCAGTTCTTCGAGCTCACTGTTGAGTCCTTGATTGTAGGTTGATCTTGCTTTTCATTGGGGCCCAACATTCTTCTTAAACCTTGTTTGCTGCAGGAGACTTTTCTCTCTTGTGATTCATGTGTCTTCAGTGGATTCAGAGGATTGTGAGAAAGAGATGGGAGCAGACAGAAGATATCTTCTCAGTCCAGGAGCAAACAGACACTCTCCGTTCAAGCTGTTTGTACAATTCAGAAAAACCCAGGTTGCCCAGCAGGTTAGTCATGTGACTAACAGGTCTGACCATGTCTTGGATTGTATCACCTTAGTAATCTCTGGAATGCTCCTCTTACACATAATACCTGGTGATCAAGGTCCATTGTGGGTTGAATGTGTCAGGGAATGGTCCTTTGTTCTTCTAATCACCATCTGTTGATATGCAAATGTCTTTTCCAGCCATGGCTGATCTGTTTAACAAGTCCTTTCTTCACTCCAGTAACAGTTTAAAATCAATGTTCATGACAAAATTAATGTGCCTCATTCTTGTTAAGTGAGGGTCTAGCATGACAGGGACCTTTACCAAAAGCAAAAGTGGGACATCAATATATACTCACAATTTTGGATATGGCTACTTGGTTGCTAGAGGCCTTTCCCTTGAGAACAATTTCCACTAAGGTAGTGGCAGAGAAGTTAACCCAGTTCTTCATTTGAAATGGATTACCGATTGAGTTCCAGTCAGAGCACGGTTCCAATTTTACGCCTAAAACTTTTCAAGAATTTATGAGTAATCTGGGTATAACACAATTAAAGTCCTCAACATACCACCCACAGACACAAAGATTTTTAGAACAGTACCAACAGACACTCAAAACAATGATCAGGGCCTACTATCATGAATATCTCCATAATTTCGACAAAGGGCTGGAATTTCTTTTGTTTGCCACTATGGATTCACCTAATGAGTCGACCGATTTTGAATTTGTTTATGGACATGATGTAAGAGGGCCTCTAAACTTAACCAATGAAAAGTTTTTAGAACAGAGGGATGAATCATTCGTGTTAGATTATGTATCCATGTTCCAGGAGTGATTCACAAGAGCCTGCAAAGCAGCTCAGTAATACCTAAATGCTTCCCAAACAACCATGAAGAAATGGGCAGACAAGTATGTCAAGACCTGAACATTTCAACCACGGGATGATGTGTTATTAATCGTGCCTTTACAGGGTGGACTGCTGAAAGCATGTTTCAGTGGACCATATAGAGTAGTCAAAAGGATTTGTCAAGTAAATTATTTGATTGACACCCTAGATCACTGGCAAAAGAATTGGCTATATCACATCAATATGCTGAAACAATATCACCGCCAGGAGGTGAATAAGCAAAAACAGGTATGTCAGATAATAGGGACAGTGAAGGATGAAAGGGATAGTGAGGATGAGGCAGAAGGAGGCCTAGACAATTCTCAAATTGAACCTTCTACTATTCAGTTAGCTAATACTGAACTGTTAGGGAGCTGAGACACTATGCTGATTTGGTGATAAACCTTACCAAAAGTAAATTTGCAAAAGTGCAGGTAACCTACCTGGGGCATATAATAGGGCAAGAGCAATTGTTTCCAAGAATAGCAAAAATACAAGCATTGATGGAATTCCCTGCCCCTAAGACTAAATGAGAAATCATTAGGTTTTTGAGGATGTGCGGTATTTACCGCAAGTTTGTACCAAATTTTAGTACTATAGCTGCTCCACTACGAATTTGCTACAAAAAAAGAAAGCTAAGGTAGTGTGGTCAGGAGAGTGCTGAGCATCTTTTGAGAGGCTGAAAGCCATTTTGATCAATGAACCAGTGTTGGCTGCCCCAAATTTCACTAAGGCCTTCAAAGGAACAGTTGATGCTCGTGACCTGGGGGTTGGCGCAGACCTGTTACAAGAAGATGAATCAGGCTTCGAAAGGCCGATGGAATACTTTTCCAAAAAGTTCAATCGACACCAAAAGACATACTCTACAGTGGAAAAAGAAACCCTGGGCTTATTACTAATTCGTAAACATTTTGAAGTATATGTCCACCATGACTACAGAAAGACACTGGTATATACTGATCATAACCCTTTCGCCTTTGTAGAAAAATTCAAAAACCAGAATGCCAAACTATTTTGATCCAGTTTATTATAGCAGTCCAATCACTTAAAGCTTATCCACATTGCAGGGGAAAACAATGTAATTGCTGATGCTTTGTCTAGAATTTAACCTTGCTTTGATTTATCTGAGTAAAAAAATGGTGCAGGGCATAACTGTATTAGTTACAGGTAAAGAGTGAATGAGATCGAGTGTGTAAATGTGTATTTTTTTTCATCTTCTGCTTTTTTCCACTCTTTGTGACGAAATGCATTTAAAAATGGCATTTCATTCCTCCAAGGATGGAAATGTTATGGAAGTACTTCCATTTTTTAATATTTGTGGAAATGTATTGATTTGAAAGACTAAAGAGATTCCTTAGATGCTGGACATGTTTTTTTTTAAATGTCACTAGAAGGACTTGGGATTTTAGATACAGCACTGAAACAGGCCCTTCGGCCCACCGAGTCTGTGCCGAACATCAACCACCCATTTATACTAATCCTACACTAATCCCATATTCCTACCAAACATCCCCACCTGTCCGTATATTTCCCTACCACCTACCTATACTAGTGACAATTTATAATGGCCAATTTTACCTATCAACCTGCAAGTCTTTTGGCTTGTGGGAGGAAACCGGAGCACCCGGAGAAAACCCACGCAGACACAGGGAGAACTTGCAAACTCCACACAGGCAGTACCTGGAATCGAACCCGGGTCCCTGGAGCTGTGAGGCTGCGCTGCTAACCACTGCGCCACTGTGCCGCCCTGACTTGTGACTTTGTTTAAAAACAAACCCTTAATGGAAGTCACATGTCATAAGCTGAGTAATCAGCAGGAGCCTTAATGACCATGGGACCACCAGATTTATGGTGGTCAAGAGTTGGTTTCATTTTTGGATATCATTTTGAGTCAGTTGGGGGTAAGCCTGCTAAGGGAGAAGCCACCAGCTCATCCTTTTTCTATCTTTTTGAGAAACCCTGAGAATCCAGTGTGATAGCTGAAACCCCTGATGCATGATGCTGTGATGCCAGATAAAAGGGCGATTTGGGAAAATTTCATATCTTATCCTTTTTTCTTCAAGAATTAACACGTATTTGGCCAAAGTTTTTTTTTGTCTTTTTTGTCGAGATCTCTGCAGAGAAAACGTCTTTATTTTTTCTTTAACCAGTGTGTATGTGTGTTGGGTTAATTTACAAGGGAACTTTCATATTTCAACTTGTGCGTTAATAAGCTTTGCATCTTTATTGGATATGTCTTGTCTTATAATAAATTAATCATATTGTTGTTTATTAAAGAAATCTGGTTGGTGGATTTTATTCTGAAACTAAAATAGATGAAGTATACAATTGGCCATATCAGTAATTGACTAAAACATTTAAATGTATGTTGTGAACCATGGAAAAGTGGAACTAGAGAACGTGTGCAATCCTCTGGCCTCGGTCATAAGACTATGCACACTAGAGGTTACGTAGTGTTATAGTTTATTGATTCAGGGGCTTGTAAATTGTGATTGATGTTCTTGTGTATCCTAAGCATTCCCAATGTGGGTGGAAGTTCAGCGAAATATTACAGCTAAGCCATGATGACATTGGGTGTCCTCTGGATGAACAAACAATGAGCAACCATTGCTTGGAAAGGGATAATTCTGCTTAATGCTCTGTCATGAGGTTTCAACTGAAATGATTTTGAAAAGAAAATTTGCAACACTTGAAAGTCCTTGTGGTACTCCCATGGTAACAGTTTGGAGAACATTCCTTACAACAAAAATCAAATGTAGTGATTCCTGGTTCCATTTTTTATTCATAGCTAGAGTATCAATTGCAATGGCTTCTCTTCCTGTTCCCTGATCGTTACCTCTGGTGTCTCCCAAAGATCTATCTCTGGCTCCCTCCTATTGCTCATCTGCATGTTATGCCTCGACAACTTCAGTCAAAAACACAGCATCCATTTTCACATATATAGACTGATGACACCCAACTCTACCTGACCACCATCTCTCTTGCTGACTCCTCTATCGTTAAATTTTAGATGGCTTTTCTGACATCCATGATTAGCAGAAATTTCCTCCAATCAAATATTGGGAAGACTGAAACCATCATCTTCTGTCACCACTATAAAGTCCATTCCCCAGCTACTGACTCCATTCTGTTCCCTGGCAACTGTTTGAGGCTGGACCAGACTGTTTGAACCTTGGTGTAATGTCTGGCTGCAAAATGAGCTTTGGACCACATATCCGCACTGTCACTAAGACTGCCGATTCCCACCTCCATATCATAACCCAACTCCATCCCTACCACAGTTCATCTGCTGCTGAGACCCACATCCATACCTTTATTACCTTTAGACATGACTGTTCCAATGCACTCCTGGCTGTCCTCCCACATTCTACCTTCTGTAAACTTAAGGTCATCCAATAGTCTGCCGCCCCTGTCCTCATTTACACCAAGTCCTGTTCACCCCTGTGCACTCTGGTTTACATTAGTTCCCGGATAACTAATGCCTCGATTTTAAAAATTACATCCTTATTTTCAAATCCCTCCACAACCTTGACCCTACCTATCTCTGTAATTTTCTCCTGCCCCACAACTCTCCAAGATACTTGTGCTCATCCAATTCTGGCCTCTTGAGCATCCACAATTTTAATTCTTCCACCATTGGTAATGCTTTCAGCTGCCTAGACCCTAAGCTTTGAAATTCCCTTCCTAAGCCTCTCTGCCTCTCATTCCTCCTTGAAAATACTCCTTATAACTTACCTCTTCTCTGCCTTAAAATTGCCTTAGGCAGCTCAGTGTCAAATTTGACTTTATAATGCTGCTGTGAAATGCCTTGTTACGTTTTATAACATTAAAGGTGCTATACAAATACAAGTGGTTGTTGTTGATGGTGGAAAAGAATGCAACACCTCTGTTCTTGGTTGCCTATTGTTGTTCTATTCCAGAAAGCCAGTTGGTGAAGGATAGAACTGGAGCCAATCTTTATACACTTCTTTATTTATTTACAGAGTTATACATTACAAGCATACACCTCCCATCCCAACAGCCCTATTTTGTCTCTGTCTATATTTATAGAGGCTCAAGTGAATCCCAGTTAATGCCCAGTGCATACAATTGAACACAAATACTATACATTTAACAACTGTGACCGAACACAATTTTATTCTGCTCAACTGAGCAAGCGGCAAGGACACCCAGCCATAGCCCATGGGATCCTATTTAACATAAGCATGTCAGATCCCAATGGCATCATTGGGACTTGACTGAAATATTAACTTGGTGGCCTGAGCGGTGGGTTTTGCTCCAAGCCAACCTTGCAGTTTAGTGGGTCAGGTTCAGAAAATGCCCAAAAAGGCAAGTTCTTTAACTTTTTTCCCTCCTTCCTTATGACACAGCAATTCTTTTTCTTTCATTTCCATTTCCTCCAGCCCACACATTGGTCTGGACTTTGTCAGAGTGGTGGGGGCCCCTACGATGGGCCAGAAAGCCAGAGGCAGCCACACCTCAGCAATTTGGGGGACCCCTGGCTGCATTTTAGGCCCGTCCATCAGCTAATTAGCTGCTGTTGGAACTTTCATCCCTTTAAAAGATGGGAGTCCACCTCTAAATGCTGCCAGGCAATCAGAGGGCCGGCAGCTCTTCCGTTTCAGCAGTGCCACCAGGAGCAGTGGTAACTGCTGGGACTGCACCTGGAAGAAGAGGATGCATTGATGAAAGCTCCCTTGGAACACGGTGAGTAGGGTTGGTGGGGGGGGGGTGCAGGGGGGGTGGGGGGGTGGGGTTCACCATGGCCAGGCATGCAGGCCCCAGCGATGGGGTGGATAAGCAGTGTTGGTGAGGGTAGGAAGCGCGGTTGCTGCAGGGGCAGCCATTGTCATCAGGGGACCCCCTCCCTGGGCCACAGTGCACCCAATTAGGAGGCCCCCCCCCCCCACCACCACTGCGGTGTCTGCAAGGAGGCCACCAGGGTTCACCAGGCAGACACCCCACACAGCGGAGGACTCACCCATCACTGGTAAAATGCCAGCAGCAGTGGGGAGAGGTCTTTTATTGGCCACTTGGGTGGGAGGACTGTCCTCCACTTGCCCTGCACTGACAGAATGCCATGGCAACTGGAAGGCAATGGACACTTCACCACACACCACCACCCCCCACCCCACCCCCCATCTTCACTTGCCATTTTACAAGGCCTCCCCCCCACTCCCGCCTTTCAACCTGCCCTAGCGGACTGGTCAAATCCACCTCATTCTGTCTGGCTCACTGTCTAATACCCATTAGGCACATATATCTGGTATTGTGCTTTGCAGGGAGAGGGTGAATGACAGTAAATGCTATGCAGTGTTATCAGAGCCTAAATCAGAAGGGCCTGGCAGAACTTTATCTTCCTCTGTTTCCTGCTGTGTGGCATTTAGGAGAAAAGAGGAAAAAGATTTGCATGTCTTTCAACAGGACAAGTAATGTGAGCATTCTACCATGTAGCTTGCTAACAGGTAATGCCTGGATCAATGGCTTGAGAAGGAAGAGAAATAAAATGTCATAATGAATATGCAGCTAGACCAGTTCTTTAACTTTGCCATCTTCAACTCCCACTCTTCTTTCCTTCCTCAGTAGCTTCAAAGTTTCCTTTTTAGAGAGGGTGAGAATTTAGAGGTTGAAGGGACGACAAGCTGTGACTGTTCTCTTGCTACAGTTATCAGCTGTCCGCTCCTTTAACAAGGATGGAAAAGGTCAGTCTCCCTTCTGGTTGCCATGATACTCAGTAAAACCCAGATGTTAACATATGGAGCATGTTGGAGTAATGGCAGGTATTTGAAACAATATATTATTTAAGGCTTTTAGTGGGGTGCATCCATAACAGGCTGAGTAAAGAAGCATCTGAAGGTGAAGGTTGGGGCTGTAAATGGCACCTAATACCTCCTCAACATTATTGCTAAGCTCTTGATGCATTTTCGCACAGTGAAAGAAAAGTGGTTGTAAGTGGAAAACCGTCTTCGAAGGCATGGCTGATTTTTCATAACTTGCCTCCCACCTGATCTGAACTTGGGTCAGCAGCACTTCACAGATTGCCTCTGAAAAGCGGCACCTTGGACCTGAACTCTGTGAAAAGAAACACAATTTAGTTTTTGCTCCCCAAAGTTGCATTGATAGTTTATCGCAACAGGGTAACAATCTTAATAAATCTGAAAATGTGACTGATGCCGTGCTGTGCATTGACACAGAAAGCAAATCAATATCTAAATTACTTTGTTTGGTGCCTGACCAAATTGGGAATAAAGTAAGCATTTCAGCATGATAATCCAGTTTGCCAGAACAAAGCAAAGTGCTGTTGGTGCCTGGCACATTAAATTGCTGCAGGTTTTAAATTGTGCAGAAGCACTCACCACTTCCCAATTGGGGATGTGAATAATGCCATGAGCCCAGTTTTGCTCAATCCAACTGACCCTGAAATACTTGCATTGTCACCCAAATGGATAGAAACCCTGCCCTGCTACACTTCTCATGGCAGAATGCAGGCTGTTGTGCCTTTGTGTTAGCAGGTCTGTCATCTTTGTATACATTGTATATTTTCATGATGTATTCTGCTGTGCACTTTTCTTCTTCATTCTTACAGCTCGGGTTTATATCCATATTTTTGTCAGCCATCGAGCGAAATCATTTAGATATTGATTTACCGTTCATCTCAATGTTCAGCATGACATCTGCAGATTTATTTTGGGTTGTTATTCACTTGCCAATTTGTAACATGGATGTAAACAAGAAGCTGTTAATGCCAGCAGTAGGGAAATAAAAGCTTTTTTTTATTGAATTTGTCAGTAGCATCATGCAACAATTTTTGCAGCACTAATATAAAAGCGAAATACTGCAGATGCTGGAAATCTGAAATATAAACAGAAAATGCTGGAAATGCTCAGCACGTCTGGCAACATCTGTGGAGAAATAATCAGAATTAATGAGCAGAGTGTTCCCAGCCCCGGGGTGGCGGGCCAGGAGAAGGGGTGCCGGGAACATAGCAGGGAGCCACATCGGGATAGCTCCCCAATGTATTCCTGTTGCCGGGGAAGTTTCCCAGGGGTGGGAAATCAGGCAGATCAGCTGTCGGCTCAGCAGAGGTACGCTGCCAATTGAGGTAATTAAGATCTCAACTTTTCGCACTCGCTGACATTTTGCCGATGGCGGAGCGGACCCCCCCCCTCACTGCGTGAGGAGGCCTCCAGCTTTATGGAGGCAGCCTCTCTTCAGCAGTCCGGTGGTGGGGGAGTGCCATTGGAGCCAGAGGCACCATCCCCAAAAGAAGGGGCCACCAGCAGTAAAGACAACACCCATGGCCCAATTGTTGTCACCGGAGGGGCTTTTCCCTCTGATCGGAGGGACCTGCCCACATCCCGCCTCACAGTTATTATTTATTTTTAGTCTCCGCGGGCCCATCCAAAAAGGTGGGACTGCTAAGGCTCCAGAGCTGCCGGCCCTCTGGTTGGGCCAGCAGCGTCGGAGACTTGTCTGCCACCCGCAATTGGATGCCAAACAGCAGCCAATTAGGGGGTTGCCTGCAGGGATATTCCTGTGCCAGTCTCGCTCCCAGCAAGTATGGTCCCAACATCAGGGTCCCAAAGTCCACAGGAAAATTCAGCTCAATATTTCAGGTCCTGAACCATTAACTCTGTTTCCCTAGCTCTCCACAGATGCTACCACACCTGATGAGTATTTCTAGAATTTTCTGAGTTTATTTGCATTATTTGATTCAGTGTCTTCTCTTAATAGCTTTGATGAGAAATGGAAAAAAATTTGGCTGGAAGGCAATAAATAATAAAGTTTAAAAGTATCTTTTCGATATCTCCTGTTCACACTTTTCATATATAAATCGAAAACATATTGACTACAGCAAATTATGTGGCCAGTTGATTTCTGCAAGAGAGTTCTATAGCATTCCAAGGGATCTGGGCCAGTGAAGCAAATGGGCTAAGATACTGTAGATATATTTTAATGTAGATCAAGTTCTTTTCAGTCAGGAATGAAACATACATAAATAATGAAGATATATTGACTCGCAGAGATTGAAAGGATAAGATTTGCCTCTGATTATTTACTATTCACACTTTACTAGTTAATGTGCATTTGGTATCAATGGGGCAAATCTTTATTTGGATTCAGCTGAAGTGAAATAATATATTTATAGCTTGTGTTGGTGAGACTGTAGTTGTAACATTGAGGGTGGTCTTGATAACATTTTTAAATAGATTTTACAAGCCTTCACATACAACAAGGTACCTTGCATGCAATGAATGTATGTTGAAATCAATGGGCTGGATTTGTGGAGGAGGCGGGGATCCCGGCACTGGGCCGTCAGCCTTTTCGTGCCCTCCTGGGGCGATCCTCTGGTGTTTTGAAGCCCAAGTGCATGGTGCTGTGATCTCCATCCCTTTAAAGGTGGGGCTTCCACCTCCAAGAGCTGCCGGCCAATCACAGGGCTGGTAGCTCAGCAGTATTGGCAGCGCGACCGGGAGCGGTGGCAATTGCTGTTACTGCTGAGGTTTTGGACCCAGGCCCAGCGCTGTAACCCCAGACCTCAGGAAAGTGAGGCGGTGTTGCCAGGGCCAGTCAAGAAGGCCCTGGCAAGGGTTGGGAGGTGGTATAATGCAATAGCAGACACAAAACCCTGACGGAGTGAGACCTCTACAATTCTTCATGAATCCTTGCACTTAGACGTTTCTCTGGTTTAAAGAAGTAAATATAACTTAAAAAGAGGAAGTTCTTTTGGACATAAAAGTCTACATTTTCAGCCCTGCTGTAGACTGTACAAGTTTCTGGGCTGATCTCCAGGTATAGAAAATATCTGTGATTGGAAGTGCACAAATTGTTGGGCGAGAAATCAAATGCCGCTGCAGGATTTAAAATTCTGGAGGAAAATATATAATCGGTGGGATGGAGCAGGCCATGGCTTGGTCCAGTTCTTCAGTGTAATCAGTAGCATTCTTTTGGAGGAATTGGGTCAAATGAATATATCCATTTTTTAGTACAGTGCAGCATAGACTGGCAAGGGGCACAGCCCAGGGCAAATGAGGGTAAGTGTAAATATCTGCTCCTCCATTTATCCACATGGAAGAAGTGGGGGGAAAATTTCAAAGAGTTTAGCAGATCAGCCAAGGTAGGAGGACTCAACATGACCTTCCACTGCTTCAGTGTATGGTTATGCATTGCATTTACAATTACTCCTGTTCACACTTTCTTGAAATACTGTCAAGATTTACCATGAATGCCAATGATATACCAGGGATGCTCTTTACATTCCCAGCCTTCACTTTGAAGTGTTTCTTCAGCTCATCCATATACACCAGTACAAAGCATCCTCCCATTTATCGTTGCATGCATATATCATCCTGAGGCCTGGACTAATCTTCTGGAGACTTGAGTTCAAATCCTACCACAGCAGCTGGATGAATTTAAAATCAATTAATGAATAAATCTGGAATAAAATGCTAGTCTCATTAATAATCATGAAACCACTGGATTGTTGTAAAAATTCATTTGGTTCACTAATGTCCTTCAGGGGAGGAAATCTGTCATCCTTACTCGATCTGGCCTACCTGTGATTTCAGACCCACGCCAACGTGGTTGACTCTTAACTGTCCTCTGAAATAGCCCAGCAAACCATTCAGTTAACTACAAACAAATCTTATAATGAAACTCTTTATCATGTAAAGGGTAGGAAAGGGGTTGAAGTCCCAAAATAGTGATTCCACTTCCAAGCTGCCGTAGTCGCAACCATTGTAATATTAACAGAGGTGATTCAGAACCTGGACAGGGCTCCTGCTAATTGTAGGTCTGAGCCTACTTAAGATTCAAATGTCCCAGACGGATGATGTCATTATCACCACTACAGAGATTTAAGATCCATGCAGGGTGAGTCCTGACAGCAGAAACACAGCAGGATCAGCCAAATGGCCAGAAGAGTTCTAGCAAGTTTTAGATCTTGCCCTTTCTTTGAACTCCTTGTGAGCCAGGAGAAGTAGGCTATCTTTCCAGGCTTAGCATTCCTTGCAGATTCAGGAAATCTCCAGCCTCCAGCATTCCCATGATCTCTCATCAAGAGGAAACCCCGACATCCCTCCGATCTTCAAACAAGAGAATACCCTGGCCAGGTAGTCAATCTGGTCCAGTGTCGCTCGGGACTCTGCAAATAATTATTCAAATGAGGCCCTGCCATGAAGATCAGCAGGGCCTCCATGTCCCCGACCTTGTGGAGTTCACTGCCACGCACCCTTCCCTCCTCTCTGCAAAAATAATTGTGAGGGAAGGATGATCTTGCAGCATTGAATATTGGTGCAGTCACTGGAAGCCCAGCATGCTGCAGATGGCAGCTTGGCTGGAGAGGACCATTAGTTGCATTTGGCCAGCTTTAATGGCATTCTTACAGCGAATCAGTCTATCATGGAATGTGTGGCATCTCCAGGGACATCTGCAGCAGAACCCACCACCTCCCCCACCCTCCCCCTGACCATGCTACAGACCCTAAGAGCAGTCGACACTGCTCCCATTGATGGGACCTGAGATTCCAGAGTGGAACTGACAACGGCTCTGGTCTGAACTGCAAGTGATATGCTTTGATCAATTTAATATCACTTATAGAAGAAAACAGCAGAAAGCCTCAAACATGACAGATGAAGTGGTTGAAATAAAATGTACAGTTGCATTTTTTTCCTGTTGTAATTTCCCAGCATTTCTATTTCATGCATCCAACTGTTTCTATTCTGGTGAGCTGGAAGGATGTAGGAGTGTTCAACTTAGTAGTCTGTTTTTTCCTCCATGTCACATTAAGTGCTTTTCCTCAATTGAATCTATTGCCTCTGGGCTCCATCAGGGAGGGTTTTGATAGATTAAATGGTCCTTTGTCAGCCTTAACTTTTCTTATATTTTCTTCTGTTTTCAAAGGCATTTGAATGGTTTTATCCAATGTTTTCATTTTATCACAATAGTTATGAAACTAAAAAAATAATTTAAGATTGGTCAATAGATAATTTTCCAATTCAGGTATCTGTTCGCCGGTGAAGTAACATGTTATATTGTAAAATAAAATGCTGGCAATACTCAGTATGTCAGACAGGGAGAGAGGAATACCATTTCAAGTCAATGATAGGTCTGAAAAATTAATCCTCTCTTCCTTTCTCTACAGACATTGTCTGACGTGCTTTGTACTTTAAGTCCTGAATTTTGCATTGGGTGGGAAGCCCTGCCCACCGGACAAAAAGTTGGGGGCGAGCCCGCCTCCACTGGGCCCGGGGAGCCACAACAGGATTTTACGCTCCCCAGGCCCTTAATTGTCCTTGGGCAGGACCATCACCCCTCTGAAGCAGGAGGTCCCGCCTCCAAGAGCTGCCGTCCAATCAGCGGACAGGCAGTTCTCAGTCCTAGCAGCACCACTGGGAGCAGTGGCCACTGCTGGGACTGCAGCTAACCTCAGCAGCAGGAGGGATGCTGGCCCCAGAAACAAGGTAGGTATCTGGGGCCTTGCAAGGGAAAATTGGCCGGGCCCAGCTGAGGCAAGGGGGGTCAGTTGGGAGTGGAGGGAGTTGTGTACTGGGGGTGATTGGGCCATTGTGGGGGTGGGGTGGGGGGGTGCCCTCCGTGGACCATTGGTAAAGTATCAGTGACGGTGGGAGGAAGCCCTTAAGTGGCAGTTAATTGGCCTCTTAAGGCCTTGATTGGCATGGGGTGGGCGGGCCGTTTCTCGCCATTGCCACCCCTCGTAAAATTCTAGCAGGGGTGGAAAAGCTTCGGGAACAGCTCCCCCCCACCCCACCTCCCACTCAATTTTATGACCCCCAGTCTGTTCCTGCAGGGGGCCATAAAATTCCAGCCCAAGTATTTTCTGTTTTCATGTCAGATTTCCAGCATCTGCAATATTTCATTGTTTATTTTAGTACATTATTGTATATTGATATGCAATTAAAATTGAAAAAAGACTTGTAAAATATTGCAGAGATCAAAAGAAAATGGTTGATTAAGAAAGCTGAGCCATCAATTTTGGAGAAAAAGAATGAAGGGTTTCTATCTGATGTATGACTCCGTCATCTCTTCTGAGATGATAAACTGAGGCCCAATCTGTCCTCTCGGGTGGACACGAAAGATCCCATGGCACTATTCAAAGAACAGCAGTGGCGTTCTTCCCTGCACCTTAGACAATATTTATCTCTCAACCAATGAACTTGCTGTGTCCATCCAGAATTTATATATTAATGTTTAAAATACTGTAGGATTACAGAGTTAGAGCACTCAAAAAATAGAAATGCAGGATTACTTGGTGGAGGATTGTCTGTGGACCAGCCGTGCATTGGGCTCATTAAGGTGTCAAAAAGGAGATAGCTACACAACAACTTCTTTACAGCACTGCACAGTACCTCTGAGCTTTTAATTTGCTTAGTATTGCGCTTGCTGTGTGATTAAATATTTTTATGAGTAATGCAGGTAATGGAGGAGCACTCCACACAGAGCAGCTTTTGAACATTCAATTGTTGTCTTGCATATCAACATCATAAATAATCCTCTCAGCAAAATATTTTTACTTCGCTTAACGTGCATGTGCCACTTACTGTTTAATAATCTAATTCTATTAAATTTTGAGATGGGATAGCAAAACAGCAAAACCTTATTATGGAGATATATTTAGGGTCTAGCCATCAATATTTCAAGAATGATTGTGTTGCTGCGTGTTCAAGTCCCACTCCAGAAGCCTGAGCACAAAACCTTGGCAGGCAGCATTGAGGGAGGCGTCATCGTTCAGGTGCGACAATAAACTGAGGTCCAATCTGTCCTCTCGGGTGGACACGAAAGATCCCATGGCACTATTCAAAGAACAGTGGCGTTCTTCCCTGCACCTTGGACAATATTTATCTCTCAACCAATACCTAATAACAGATTATCTGGTCATTTTTGCATTGCTGGGTTGATTATTTAAAAAATAATTAAATCACAGCTAAATTAGGCCTACAAGACACACAGGTATCACTCTAAAGTTAAACCAATTTATGTTATTACCTTGTGGTTTGTGCCCATGCACACACTTCCTAATGAAAAGAAAGTGTACAATATAGTCCACTATTGCGAGAGGTTTAACACAACATTGCAAGGCAAGAGAGTGGGAAGAATGTGGCACATTATTTGCATGTCACACATTTGTGATGCAAATGGAATTATATGCTGAGGTTTAACAATACAAACCATGACGAATACCTTTATGATCTGGTTACATATGCCTTGTGCTGATCTTACTTCGTACCCGTGGGAAGCATACGGTATGGTATTTGCATATCCAAACCTGTCTGAGGTGCATCATGTTTAAAAAAATGATATAGATAAAAACAAGGTAATGACTTGCAATAACCCTTTGCATATTAGTGATTTCCTTCAGGCTTATTTCTTCCCAACCCTCCAAAAAATTGGGGATATATGGCACTAAAGCCCTTGAGAAGCACATTATCTCATCGTGGTGAGAATGGAGCCACATAGTGTGACCCTGGTCACCTGTAACCCTAATGCAGATGGAGCGCAAGCAATTCATGCAATCAGACCTGCTGTGCACCCATTGCAATTAGTGCAGGAGTATACTGTGGTGAAGTACCTGTGCATCAGGCACTCAAAATAATGTTTTTTTTAGGAGCTTGCCTCAAAATATCTTCTCAGCAACTGAAAGCACTGCTGGAGCTCAGGACCCATATAAAAGGAATTGCTTCCAATTTCCACCCTTCTCTCACCTTTACATGGTCCATCTCTGACACTTCCCTTCCCTTCCTCGACTTCTCTGTCTCCATCTCTGGGGATAGGTTGTCTACCAATATCCATTATAAGCCCACTGACTCCCACAGCTACCTCGACTACACTTCTTCACACCCTACCTCCTGTAAGGACTCCATTCCATTCTCCCAGTTTCTCCGTCTCCGACGCATCTGCTCTGATGATGCTACCTTCCATGACGGTGCTTCTGATATGACCTCCTTTTTCCTCAACCGAGGATTTCCCCCCACTGTGGTTGACAGGGCCCTCAACCGTGTCCGACCCATTCCCCGCACCTCTACCCTCACCCCTTCCCCTCCCTCCCAGAACCGTGACAGGGTTCCCCTTGTCCTCACTTTTCATCCCACCAGCCTCCATATCCAAAGGATCATCCTCCGCCATTTTCGCCACCTCCAGCGTGATGCCACTACCAGTCGCATCTTCCCCTCCCTTCCCCTGTCAGCATTCCGAAGGGATCGTTCCCTCCGCGACACCCTGGTCCACTCCTCCATTACCCCCACCACCTCGTCCCCGTCCCAGGGCACCTTCCCTTGCAATCGCAGGAGGTGTAATACCTGCCCATTTACCTCCTCTCTCCTCACTATCCCAGGCCCCAAACACTCCTTTCAGGTGAAGCAGCTATTTACTTGTACTTCTTTCAATGTAGTATACTGTATTCGCTGCTCACAGTGTGGTCTCCTCTACATTGGGGAGACGAAGCGCGGACTGGGTGACCGCTTTGCAGAACATCTCCGCTCAGTCCGCAAGCAGGACCCTGAGCTTCCGGTTGCTTGCCATTTCAACACTCCCCCCTGCTCTCATGCTCACATCTCTGTCCTGGGATTGCTGCAGTGTTCCAGTGAACATCAACGCAAGCTCGAGGAACAGCATCTCATCTACCGATTAGGCACACTACAGCCTGCCGGACTGAACATTGAGTTCAATAATTTCAGAGCATGACAGCCCCCCACTTTACTTTCATTTTTAGTTATTTTTTCTTCCTTTTTTTTTTACATTCCTTTTTACATTTTTTACAATCTTTTTTTGCATTTATTTCATTTCATCTTAGTTTGTTCAGTTTGCTTACCCACTGTTTTTTTCAGGTTGTTTTTCTTCAGGTTTGCACTTGCTGCTGTTCAATATTCAGTATATTCACACCTAATCTGTACTAATGCTTTGTCTTTCAACACACCATTAACATATTGTTTGCCTTCGCTCCGTGACCTTTTGGTCAGCTATGTGGCCTGGTCCAATCTGCACTTTCTCCTTGGTCTCCCCAATGCCCAACCCCCACCTCACTTGTTTATAATCTGTGACTTTTCTAATATTTGTCAGTTCCGAAGAAGGGTCACTGACCCGAAACGTTAACTCTGCTTCTCTTTCCACAGATGCTGCCAGACCTGCTGAGTGAATCCAGCATTTCTTGTTTTTGTTTCCGATTTCCAGCATCCGCAGTATTTTGCTTTTATAAAAGGAATGGTTGTCCCATTCAGTCAAGTTAGTTCCTTTTCCTTAAAGAGAAGTCTGGTTGCTAGTTGTGTCAGATGGCCACGTGTTGATCCAATGATTTCATTGTTTATTTCACACTGCCTTTGGATTTCAGTACTCCACCTATTCACATCTTTCATAAGCTGCATCTCATCTGCTACCTATGAGCATTAGTCGAGGGGTCTGCAATTGAGCTTTGTCTGAATAGGAGCAGTAGGAATACTGCTGACCTCCATTCAGCATGAAGGCAAATATGCAGTACAGACCAGCCTAGGTATCTGAGACGATTACATCCCAATGGACATACTCTATAGAGAGCTATTGCCAAGGAGCAGCTGGAGAAGAAGAAGAATTGCCTCGGTCAGTGGCAAAAGAGATTGTGGACTTCAATTACTTTGAGTGACCCTGTGAACAATCAGTTTATATGCATCTTATGTTGAGCTTATATTGGTTAGGCCACAGGAAAACACATTGATGTGTTGACATAACAGCAAAACAGGCATGCCTGTGCAATCAGAAAGTAGCTGAATAATTGCTATTGTTCTGCTTATTCTCCTTATGTGATGTGCCAGCAGGCATACAGTGAAGTTGTTGTTAGAGCAACAATGTACTCGAGTAAACTTAACAGGAGATTGGGGATTCTTCTCCTTTGATGGTTACAGAGGACAATTGCCCCTTGTCTATAGATTTCTTGCCCCAGATGTTTCCACAGTGCCTCAAAAATGAAAATGGCCTCTGCAATGGATGGAGTTGATTGACGATAAGTGATGTTGTCTTATCAAGAACAGCTAAACAGGTTAGGCCTTTATTCATTTGAGTTTAGAAGAAAGAGGGGTGATCTTATTGAAACATATAAGATTCTAAGGGGGCTTGACAGGGTAGATGTTGAGAATATGTTTCCACTGGTGGGAGAATCTCGAACTAGGGGACATAGTTACAGAATAAGGGGACACACATTTAAAACTGAGATACAAAGGAATTTCTTCTCTCAGAGGGTGGTGAATCTCTGGCATTCTCGACTGCAGAGAGTTGTGGAGGCTGGGTCACTAAATATATTTAAGGAGGAGGTAGATAGATTTTTGAAATCTCGGGGAGTCAAGGGTTATGCGGAGCAGGCCCAGAAGAGGAGTTGAGGCCTGGGACAGATCAGCCATGATCTTATTGAATGGCGGGGCAGGCTTGAGGGGCTGAATGGCCCACTCCTGCTCCTATTTCTTATGTTCTTATGTAAAGGGACAGGAGTGATTGTGACAATTCTTTTGAACTTTGTTTTGTGGTCAGTCCTGGTGAAGTGAACTTGTAGGAAGGTTTTCAGTGCACTTTCTTTTCTAAGCAACCTATTTTTGGGGCTATGGGTGTCCACGGCAGATTGCATCGAAAAACAATGATTGTGGAGGTTTTGACTAACCAGAAAGTTCTGACAGAGCTGAGTTGCATGATGCAAATCTCACATGTAGCCAAACTCCAGGGCATGCAGAGCACTCCAGTTATCTCAGATTCATTACAGCTCTCATTTCACAAATCCATGCAACCTCTCACTGGGATGTAAAAGATCCCGTGGCATGATGTGAGAAGAGCAGAGGTGTTCTGATCAGTGTTTATCCCTTAACCTAACAACAGATGTTTTTGTAATTTATTTCATTCTGTTTTGTTGTTTGTGGGAGCTTGGTGTGTACAAATTGGCTAATGCATTTCCCACATTTCGACAGTGACTATACTTCAAAAGAGATATTTTTTGTTCTTTCATGGATGTGGGTTTCACTGGCAAGGTCAGCATTTATTTCCCATCTCTAATCGCCCTTGACAACTGAGGGCTTGCGAGGCCATTTCAGAGGGATGTTAAGAATCAACCACATTGCTGTGGGTCTGGTGTCACATGTAGGCCAGACCAGGTAAGGACAGCAGATTTCCTTCCTTAAAAGACATTAAGGGTTTTTTTAAATCACAATGGATGATAGTTTCATGGCACCATTACTGAGATTAGCTTTCAGTTCCAGATTCTTATTAATTAATTGAATTTTGTCCCCTGGGCATTAGCCCAGGCCTCTGGATTGCTAGTTCAGTGACATTCCCACTATGCCACCATAAAGTACTTTGGACCATCCTGAAGTTGTGAAAGTGCAATATAAATTAAATGTTTTTCTTTATATCAAATACCTCACTTCCAATAGTTAATAAAGTTAAATTCAATTATTACAGGTGAATTCTGACTGAATCTAATTTTAGTTGTGAATATGTCATCATGATTGAGGATGTGGGGCAAAATGGCAGCTGTTAATTTTCCTGTGAATACTTGTCAAAAATTCATATGATTGTCTTTTCATACAGCATTCGAAACATGTTGCCCATGTCTTTTTATTGTTATATATAATTATACTCAATTAGCAAATGGTAAATCATATTTTGGCATGTTATTACTGCTGTCATTATGAGATTGGAGCTTGCATGCTGATACTGTACAGTTTTGTTCCCAGTTCCTCCAGCTAAAAGCAAAATCACTGGTTCTTTCAGTCCCTCTATTCCATGACAGCAACTTTAAATAAAGCACTCAGTTTCAAACTTTCAAATTGCCCTAGAGCTCCAATTAGTTGTCAGAGTTGTAAAAGTACATAGTCTGCTTAGGGATTCATTTTAAAGTTCTCTCAACATTTCCAAACTGGAGAAAGTAATGTTATCTTTTCTAATCCCCTTCTATTTCTCTAAGTAGGCAAAAAATAATTTGGTGCTCTTTTTCACAATAACATTTTAATAGAACAGTTCCATTTGCTGCTGGTGATAGTCATTCTACCCCTATAAATAAACACCGGTCTGGACTTTCTACGTGGGTTCACTCTATCTCTGGGAGTACTGTGGCA
Source organism: Heterodontus francisci (assembly GCF_036365525.1). Classification (NCBI taxonomy): domain Eukaryota; kingdom Metazoa; phylum Chordata; class Chondrichthyes; order Heterodontiformes; family Heterodontidae; genus Heterodontus; species Heterodontus francisci. The sequence goes on from NC_090376.1 coordinate 140,774,729, forward strand.
GTAGACTGATGGAATAAGTGGAGTTTTTCACCCATTCAACCTCACTTAATTTTGCCCTGCACATAAACTCCAAATCACCACACCACCCCCCACCCCCCAACCCCCGACTTTTTTTGGCAGGCAAGGAACAACATTCAAAACTTCATCATTAACAAGATTATTTCTGTTAATTTTAATGCCTCTTTCATCATCACATCTCCCTCTTCACCCCCAACTCCATTACCCTCACTATCTTTCCCTAGAAAAAGGAGTCCCTCTCCTCTCTTCACTGATCCACTATCTCCCAAGTTCCTTTGCTCTGCACTGACCTTCCACCTGCCAAGACACTGTTGCCTCTGTCGACCTGCTCAACAGCTCCATTGGTCCTGGATTTGAAGGCGTTATTGTGGCTAAATCCGTTACAGTCTCTTAGATGCTGAGAGGCTATTTCCCCTGGCTGGAGAATCTAAACTAGGGATTTTCGTCTCAGGATAAGGAAGTCAGACATTTAGAACTGACATACTGAGATGAGAAGAAATTTCTTCACTCAGAGGGTAATGAACCTTGGGGATTCTCTACCCCAGAGAGCTGTAAACTCTTGGTCATTGAATATATTTAAGACTGAGATCGATAGATTTTTGGACACTCAGGGAATCAAGGGATATGGGGATAGAGTGGGAAAATAAGGCTGAGGGAGATGAATAGTCATGAATGGCAGAACAGGCTTGAGGGGTTGTGTGGTCTATTCTTATGTTCTTATGTCTCCTATCCCACCATTTTATAATACAGTTCTCATCTCCACAACGTCAAGTCTGAGAGCTGCAGAACTGAGTGGAGTTGCTTGATGACTGTCACTAGTCATCCACCACAACATTTGCTTGATCATGTCCACGGCTAACTCCTCTCACTCCCGGCATGGAATTACAGCATTGTCAAAATACTTCTTTGCTGAACTGTCATATCAAACCCCGCGATTCCACATGTTTTCTGACAACCGGACCTCCAGGAAACTAAAGCTGTATTGATGCCTGCAAATCTGAGTTCAGATTTGGATTCCCCGAATGCCTAGAAGTTCAATTCCCACATAGTGCGCAATGGAGTCAGATCCCTCATTTGATTCCAGTTATGACTGTGAAATGGCTTTCACTTTATAAAAAAAGTCCAAAAGTGACAAAATACTTCAGAATAATTCATTTAAAAAAAATCCTACAGCATCCATCTAAACCAGTGTATCCGGAATGTTGAAGTTATATAGATCTGGGCAATTTCCTTGGAGCCGATCCATTTCCTCATAAAAGAAGAGTTACTATATCAGTTTAGCATTACATTGTACTATGTTAAAGTATAGAGCTGTTAAGGATGAAACAGTCGGCAGAATCTTCTCACCATAGCCCCTATCCAAACCGCAGGACCTGCAGCAGGTCGGGAAATCATCAGCAGTTGCAGCGGGCTTTGCCAAGGCTCTTTAACTGAGCAACGGCATTAGCATCCTGCCTCTGGCTGTCCAGCCAATCAGGGAGGGTGGGCGGGAATATACACAGGATCCATCAAAGGACGGATTTCTAATTAAAGGGACCATGACATGGGTTACAATGACTCACTTCCACATGGATTTTTAAGGATGCAACAAACACAGGAATGGAGAGGAGACCTGGGAAGGCTGCTCCCTGGGTCTCTCACTCTTACCTGGAGGTTCTGCTGTGGAATCTGAGCCACTGCAGTGAAGTGAATGCTCCCAAGGACAGAGGAAGAGGACAGGAAAACCAAGCAGGTATGGATGGAAGTAAGCAGGTATGGATGGAAGTGACTAAGGCGGTCAGCAGCAGAAGTATGGTCCCTCCAACCTGGAGACAGTGTGCCAAAAGGATCCAGGACATCAGGAGGACATAGCAAGTGAGTGGCATAACACATGCATGTGCCAAGCCCCATACCATGTCTTTCCCAGAATTCTTCTACATAGCACTCCTCAGGTCAACACACCTTGCAGCTCCGCTCATTCCTCTCCCTGCAGGCAATATCCCAGACATCACCATCACCATCCTTGGGTAGGTCCTGTCTCACCAGCAGGACAGACCCAGCAGAGGTGGCGGCACACTGGTATATAGTCAAGAGGGAGTTGCACTGGGAGTCCTCAACATCGACTCTGGACCCCATGAAGTCTTATGTAATCAGGTCAAACATGAGCAAGGAAACCTCCTGCTGATTACCATCTACTGCACCCCACCCCTCAGCTAATGAAACACCACTTGGAGGAAGCACTGAGGATGGCAAGGGCGCAGAATGTACTCTGGGTGGGGGACTTCAATGTCCATCATGAAGAGCAGCTCGGTAGCACCATTATTGACTGAGCTGGCTGAGTCCTAAAGGACATAGCTGCTAAAGTGTGTCTGCGGCAGGAGGTGAGGGGACCAACAAGAGGGAAAAACATACTTGACCATGTCCTCACCAATCTGCCTGCCGCAGATGCATCTGTCTATGTTATTATTGGTAGGAGTGACCATCGTACAATCCTTGTGGAGCCGAAGTCCCATCTTCACATTCAGGATAGACTCCATCGTGTTGTGTAGCACTACCACCGTGCTAAATGGGATAGTCTTCGAAAAGATCTGGCAACTCAAAACTGGACATCCATGAGGCATTGTGTGCCATCAGCAGCAGCAGAATTGTACTCAACCACAATCTATAACCTCATGGCCTGGCATATCCCCCACTCTACCATTACCATCAAGCCGGGGAATCAACCCTGGTTCAATGAAGAGTGCAAGATGGCATGCCAGCAGCACCAGGCATACCTCAAATGAGGTGTCAGCCTGGTAAAACTACAGGCTTGCATGCCAAACTGCGTAAGCAGCATGCGATAGACAGAGCTAAGTAATCCCACAACCAATGGATCTGATCTAAGCTGTGCAGTCCTGCCACATCCAGTCATGAAGGTGGTGGACAATTAAACAACTAACAGGAGGTGGCTCCACAAATATCCCCATCCTCAATGATGGGGGAGCCCAGCACATTGGTGCAGAAGATAAGGCAGGAGCATTTGCAACAATCTTCAGCCAGAAGTGCCAAGTGGACAATTAATCTCGACCTCCTCCTGAAGTTCCCAGCATCACAGATGCCAGTCTTCAGCCAATCTGATTCACTGCGCGTAATATCAAGAAACGACTAAAGGCACTCAATACTGCAAAGGCAATGGGCCCTGACAACATTCCGGTAATAGCACTGAGGACTTGTGCTCCAGAACTTGCTGCACCCCAAGCCAAGATGTTCCAGTACAGCTACAATACTGGCATCTACCCGGCAATGTGGAAAATTGCCATGGTATGTCCTGTACACAAAAAGCAAGACAAATCCAACCCAGCCAATTACTGACCCATCAGTCTACGCTTGATCATCAGTAAAATTGATGGAAGGTGTCGTCGACAGTGCTATCAAGTGGCACTTGAACAGCAATAACCTGTTCAGTGATGTTTAGTTTGGGTTTTGCCAGGGCCACTCAGCTCCTGATCTCATTACAGCTTTGCTTCAAAAAAGAGCTGAAAACAAGAGGTGAGGTGAGAGTGACTGCCTTGACATCAAGGCAGCATTTGACCGAATACGGTATCGAGGAGCCCTAGCAAAACTGGAGTCAATGGGAATCAGGGGGAAAAAACTCCGCTGATTGGAGTCATACCTAGCACAAAGGAAGATGGTTGTGGTTGTTGGAGGTCACTCATTTCAGCTCCAGGACATCACTGCAGGAGTTCCTCAGGGTCGTGTCCTAGGCCCAACCATCTTCAGCTGCTTCATCAAAGACCTTCCCTGCTACCCACACAAGCTATTTCTAACATAACTTTATGTTTTCTCTCCCTGCAGGAGAACAGAGCGTGCAACCTCAGAGAGAGGCAGAGACCCAGTGTTGGCGGGGGTTTTGGCCCTTATGTGACAGGCACCTTGATGGCCATTGACAATGCATGCCCATCTGGTCCACTGGGAAGAATGTCTTGTTCTAAGAGGCTGCAGATGTCAGCAGCAACCTGTCATGAAAAACTGACTCTCCTGAGGTACTGGTGCTCAGACATGTCAAGAGATCTGATCCTCTGCCTCTGGACCTGGTGATGAGGGTCTCACCTCCTTGCAGTTGGATCTCTGTATCCATCCCATCTACCCTGTGGAGGGGCACGTGCCTCAGGAAAATGCAGCTACTGGTGCTGTTGGTGTTGCTCCTACTGCTGCTGCTGCAGCTTGTGCTGCTCCTCTTGCTCTTCATCAGAGGTTGCAAGGTAGAGCTGCACAAGCTGCTCCCATGCTATGGTGAAGGCTGATAGCAGAGAAGTGCAGCTGAAGTTGAGTGAAATGCAAAACAGGTGAAGTGACTTACAAGAAGTTGGCAATCACCTGTCAAGCACTGAAAGCACACTTTGAGAAGTGATGCTGTAAGTAGCTGCCTCTCACCTGACCATGGCTGCAGCCCATCATCTTCACTGACCAAAGGCTTCCCAGCTTGTGAATTTCACTGAAGAAGATCTTCCAACTATGAATTCACCTCAGTCACCCCAGCGAGTTGCTAGCAAGCTGGGAAATAGGTCCACTGGCTGTAAAAACCAGAATCCTTGTTTAAAACACAACTTAATGAGCTATTTGAATATTTAAATGACTTACCCGACTGGTCTCAGGGGGTTCCATGATTGCCTTCAAACCCACATGGGTAAAGCACAGAAGAGAGCAGGATGATGTCTGACTCCCAACCTGACACCACTTTTATGGGATTTAACACTCCCCCCCCCACTCCCCCACATGTACTCAAACTGGCCTCCTCTTGCCTGGAAATAACTCCCCAAAGTGTTGCCTCCTATGCTTTGAAACAAGTCATGTTTTTACAATTTACAGAGCATAATAACTTCTCTTCTCCCTCAGGAAGGTGAAAAATCTAATATTGGAGTTCCAGGCTAATCTGCATTATTTAACTCCAGGATGTGTTTAGACTCACTGGGATTGGTCTCTTTGACTGTTTATCCATGATGATGACCATCTTTGGTCCAAGCCCCAGTGACCAGAATGAGAGCACTCACCTATCAGTTCACTTGAAAACTGATGGGCACTGCCGGAACTGCACTGCCTAACTGACCCTAATCAATGAATAAACCTTGTTACATGTAATCTTTAGTTTCGACAGATTGTCCATAGTTTTATTTGTGGTGATCCTAAATATAGGATGATGTGCTTAGAATATGTTGGTGGGATTAGGCATGCTCAATGTCACCCTTCAGCTTAAACAATATGAAACTTCCAGGTGCATCCAACTCCAAGGTTCAGGCTGAAGAAATTGCTCAATTGGGTCAAATTGGCATGTGGGAGAGGGATATGCCGTGCCCTCTCTTAGAATTCAGGAGATCCCTTGCAGGGAAGCTGAGACAATTTTAAGTAGGAAACAGGTCTGTGAAAAAGCCTGCAAACTGGAGCTGCTGAAAGGAGCCTCATCCCTCAAGCATGGAGTGATTCTGTGAAAATAATGCTTGTATGTGCATAGCTAAATTTTAAAGAATAAAGTGCCCATGCAGTTGTTTTAAATAAATCTGTTTTAGCTGTTTTAGGAAAATCCACTCTGAGTAGTGTTAATTGCTTTGTGTTACTGAAACTTAAAGGTTTGATGAAGCACAACCAAACTAAATATCCCCAAAAAAGAGATTCCCCTCTGCACCCTACCCGAAGGAAATAGATGCATTCTAAGAGCTTCCCATAGCTCATGTCAATCTCTTTTTGTGTTTAGCTTTTAAATGACTAACACAGGGCTCCAAAGACAAGGTCTGAAAAGAAAATTATTCCTAAATCAATTGGGTACACATGCAGAAATAAATACCTATCACTAGATTCACCCTGGAACCCCAACGATTTGGATGAGGGTTGCAGCTGCACCTAAGCGAGCTGACCTTTGATGATAATGCAAAGTCAGCTCATTAGCAAATGATCATGGTGTGTAATGCATGACATATTGGGAACACCAGAGAGGTGGGGAATAGAGTTATTGAGCAACAGCAGATTATAGAGCAACTGTATGCTGCTCTTCTACGGTTATAATTTCTTTTTAGAGATACAGGTGGTAGTGAATTAAGTCTCCTTTCAAGCTTCAATAATTTAAGGTAAAGAAAGAGGCAACAAGCAACAAGCTTTTCTATTATAGAGGCCAGCTTCTCCTCGAGCACTAAACCAATATTTAGCTTGTGGATTGCTGCTGAAGTGCTCCAGCTTCATTATGGGACTTGCTTACTTTACATGGAAACCAGAGACCACATAAACATTATCCACATTTGCTGCACAGGCTCAATGTGACAATTGCATAATTGCTACACATTAACCAGCACAAAGCAAATTGGACATTGGACAGGCCTCTGCACACAAAGCACAACTAACAGTCTTTGAGGCCACTGATGAAACTGGATTCAGCTTTTGTATAAAAGTTTTGCATTATAATTAGTGGAATAAAGAAATAACTTGTATTTATATAGTGCCTTTCATGACCTCAGAATGTCCCACATCACTGTAGAGCCAATGAATTATTTTTGAAAAGGAGTCACTGTTGCAATGTAGGAAATGCAGCAGCCAATTTGCACACAGCAAGATCTCATAAACAGCAATGTGATAATAACCGACTAAATTGTTTTAGCGCGATGATTGAGGGATAAATATTTGCTGGGATTCTGGTGAGAATTCCCCTGTTCTTTTTCAAAATAGTGCCGTAGAACCTGTTACATCCACCTGAGAAGACAGACAGGGCTTTGGTTTAATCCAAAATATGGTACCTCTGACAAAATTTTGAGGAGCCTGGATAGAGTGGAGGTGAAGGGTCTATTCACCTTAGCAGAGAGGTCAGTGATGAGGGGCACAGATTTAAAGTGATTGGTATAATATTAGAGGGGAGATGAGTAAAAACTTTTTCACCCACTGCCTGAAAGGGTAGTTGAGGCAGAAACCTTCAACTCATTCAAAAGGAGTCTGGATATGTACCTCAAGTGCCGTGATCTGCAGGGCCACGGACCAAATACTGGAAGGTAGGATTAGAATGGGTGGATCGTTTGTCGGCCAGCACAGACACGATAGGCCAAGTGGCCTCTTTCTGTGCCTTAAACTTTCTATGATTCTATGATCTCTTGAGAAGATGAGAAGCAAGTGTAAGAAACTGCCTGAAACCCTTGTTGCTGCATTTTCCCTGGAAAGCCTGCCCAAACTGATCTTCAATGTCACCTGACAAGAACTATTTTAGGAAGATCCCAGTGACAGCCATCTATATGTAGTTGGAATGTCAAACCAAAAAAAGGACATCTGACATCTTTTCATAGCCTCTCTTTTTTCTTCATGAATTAGCAAGTATTTTGGCCAATGTATTTTTTTTAAACTGGAGCTCTAAAGAGTAAATCTCTATTTTTTCGGTTAACCGGTGTATGTGTGCATGTGTATGTGAGGGGCTAAGGTAAAAAGGGAGCTTTTAGATTTCAATCTGTGTGTGAATGCTTTGCTTCATTACTGCTTAAGACTTGTTTTATAATAAACTTAGAATTTTGTTGTTTATTAAAGTAGCCTGGTTGGTGTGTTTTATTATGGGATAAAAATAGAGTCTATGAGTGACCGTATTGGTAAGTGAGAAGTGGAACTAGAATAAACAGTGGACTCCTCCCGCATCGGTCATAATATATAATTGGGGGCTCTTTGTGGGATAACCCAATGTCGATGACGTGCAATTTTAAGTGAGGTTATAATAATTGAAAAGAAGAAAAGTTTAAAAAATAAGGTTTCTTGTGCAATAGAATAAAGTCAACTCTAACGGAATGTCTTTAACAGTTGTTGTGACCTTTCTGGGGAAGGAGGATCTATCCATGAGTGATTTGAGAAACTTAACCAAGCTTAAACTACAGGATTTGTCAGAACTTTTGGTGATAGAGTTTAAACCAGGAGCTAAGAAAACAGACAGAATTGAAGTAATAGCACAACATTTGCAATTGGAGAAGAAAAATGGAATTCGAATTTAAAAAAGATAGAACTAAGACAAAGGGGTGGTCTTGACTCCAGTGCAAGTTCTGGTGAGGAAAGATCTGACTCCAGCTCAAAACCCAGTGGCGAGCTCTTTAAATTTGTGCAATCCCTTCATAGGTTTGAGGAAAGGGATGTAGAGACATTTTTTCATTTCTTTTAAAACGATAGCCAGACAGATAAAGTGGTCGAAGGAAAGCTGGACACTGTTTATCCAAATCAGGTGGATGGGCAGAGCTGATGAAGTTTATCCCATGCTTTCTGAGGAGGTTTCTGCAGATTATGAAATGGCAAAAAAGGCAATTCTTGCTGCAGACAAGTTAGTCCCTGAAGCTTACAGGCAGAAATTTTGGAACCTCTGGGACAGTCAGGGCAGACTTATATAGAATTTGAGAGGGTGAAGAAAATTAATTTTGATCATTGGATATGGACACTGAAGGTAGAGGCCACATATGAGAACCTTAGGGAACTATTTCTCCAGGAAGAATTTAAAAATTCACTCCCTCCATTAATAAGAACCCATGTAGAGAACCAGAAGGTTTCAGTGGCCAGACAGGCAGCAGAAATTGCTAATGATTAGAAGCTTGTTTTCAAGCCCAAACCCTTTGTTCATCACCCCCACACACCCAAGAAGGATAGAAGGTGGGAGGGTGAAAGGAAGGCAAGTAGCTGGAGACAACAAGGGACAGCTGGGAACACCCAGGATCCCCTCTCAGGCCAGAAAGGAAGATGCTGATAGTGGAAGTGAGGTCCATAAGCCTAAGTGTTACCGTTGTCACAAGGTGGGACACCTTTGTGCAGAATGCTGGAAGGTGCGGGGTAAACCCATGGGACTGATTGGGGTACACAGGCCAATGTAGAGAAAGGGAAGTTGGCTGACAGTATGACAGATCAGGCTACAGTTCTGATTGCAGCTGTAAGGCTAAATACAAAAACCACTGTGAATAAGATACCTGAAAGTTATAGGGAATTCTTGTCAAAACGAAAAGTAATTCCTTATCCCTGAAGTAAGGCAGGTAAACCTATAGTTATAAAAACAAGAAATGCTGGAAATACACAGTAGGTCTGGCAGCATCTGTGGAGAGAGAAGCAGAGTTAACATTTCAGGTCAGTGACCCTTCTTCAAAACTTAGCCAAGCTTAAACTAAAGGATTTGGCATAACTTTTGGTGTTAGAGTTAAAACCAGGAGCTACGAAAACAGACAGAATTGAAGTAATAGCACAACATTTGCAATTGGAAGAAGAAAAAAGCAAACCAGAGGGTAATGCTGTTGAATTAGCTATAGTTCTGTTATACTTTGGGATACAGGAGCCACACAAACTTTTCCTGGGGAAAAAAAGCATAACATTTCCACCAGAGAGCACACTGAATGTCAAGGTTTTAATGAATGTTATTGGTGGTGAGTATATACCTGTACCTTTGTATTGGGTGTACCTAGAGTGTGACCTAATATCTGGAATGGTAACTGTAGGAGTTGTCCATAGTTTGGCAATAGACTGAGTTGACCTACTCCTGGGGAATGATTTGGCTGGAGTGAAGATAGTAGCTTCTCCAGTAGTCACAGAAAAACCAAGTGAAGTTAAAGAGACAGAACAATTGCAGGAAAAGGTTCCAGGAATCTTTCCTTTGTGTGTAGTAACCCGAGCAATGGTTAAACACGTTACATTGTTGGAGGTAAAATTGGCACCATAGACAGATAGCCAAATACCTGAAACTTTCTTTGGGGGTTTAGATAATCAAAATGAAGTGATTAATAAGTCTTCGCCAATCAAAGCTCAGCAAGCTGATTCAGAGCGCTCAAAGTGGCAAAATCAGCTTCAACAGAAGCTGGGGCAAAAGGAGTTCCAGAAGGTTACTTTAGTAAAAATGGGATTCTGATGAGAAAAGAGAGACCTCCTCACAGACCTGTGTTTGAAGAATGGATGGTAGTTCACCAAATAGTGGTACTGCCAAAGTATTGCCGGGAACTATTAAGGATCGTCCACGAAATTCCTAAAGCGAGACATGTGGGGTTCCAGAAGACCCAATCACATATAAGTCGACATTTTTATTTGCCAGGTCTTTACAAGGACATGGTGCAGTTTTGTAAAACATGCCATATGTGCCAGATTGTGAGAAAACTGCAACCTGCCATAAAGTCAGCATCTCTAATTCCCATACCAATTTTTGGGGAATCATTTAGTAGGGTGTTGGTAGACAGTGTAGGGCCTTCGCCGAAAGCAAAAGCAGGACATCAATATATACTCACTATCATGGATATGGCTACTTAGTTCCCAGAGGCTGTTCGCTTGAGAACAATTTCTGCTAAGGTAGTGGTAGAGAAGTTAACCCAGTTTCACTAGATTACCGACTGAGATTTAATTAGATCAAGGTTCCAATTTTATGTCTGAAATCTTTCAAGAAGTTATGGGTAATTTGGGTATAACACAGTTAAGTCTTCATCATACCACCCACAGACACTAGGAGCTTTAGAAAGGTACCTTCAGACCCTCAAAACGATGATCAGGGCATACTGTCATGAATATTCCCATGATTGGGATAAAGGGTTGGAATTTCTTTTGTTTGCCACAAGGGAGTCACATAATGAGTCTACCGGTTTTAGTACTTTTGAATTAGTTTGTGGACATGAGATAAGAGGTACTCTAAAACTAATTAAAGAAACATGTTTTGAACAGAGGAACGAACCTTCTGTGCTAGATTATGTATCTGTGTTCCGGGAACGGCTCACGAGAGCTTGCAAAGTGGCTCAGGAACACCTTAAAGCTTCCCAAACAACAATGAAAAAATGAGCAGACAAGCACACCAAGACCTGAACATTTCAACCAGGGAATGAGGTGTTATTATTATTGCTTTTACACGGTGAACTGCTGAAAGCACAGTTCAGTGGTCCAAATAAAGTGGTCAAGAGAATTGGTAAAGTAAATTATTTGATTGACACCCCAGATCGCCGGAAAAAAAAATCGGCTATGTTATATCAATATGTTCAAACAATATTATCACCAGGAGCAGAATAATCAAGCACAGGTATATCAGGTCATAGGGACAGTGAAAGGTGAAAGGGATAGTGAGGATGAAGCAGAAGGAGGCCTAGACAGTTCTCAAATTGAACCTCCCTCTATCTGGTAAGCTAATACTGAGTTATTCGGGAGATTGGACACTATAGAGTCATAGAGTTATACAGCATAGAAACAGGCCCTTCGGCCCATTGTGTCCATGCTGGCCATTAGGTATCTATCTATTCTAATCCCACTTTCCAGCACTTGGCCCATAGCCTTGTATGCCATGGCGTTTCAAGTGCTCATCTAATTACTTCTTAAATGTTGTGAGGGTTCCTGCCTCTACCACCCCTTCAGGCAGTGTGTTCCAGATTCCAACCACCCTCTGGGTGAATTATATTTTCCTCAAATCCCCTCTAAACCTCCTGCCCCTTACCTTAAATCTATGTCCCTAGGTTATTGACACCTCCGCTAAGGGAAAAAAGTTTCTTCCTATTTACCCTATCTATGCCACTCGTAATTTTGTATACATTAATCAGGTTCCCTCCGCACCCCTCCCCCCCAGCCTTCTCTGCTCTAAGGAAAACAAGCCTAGCCTATCCAGTCTCTCTTCATAACTGAAATGCTCCAGCCCAGGCAACATCCTGGTGAATCTCCTCTGCACCCGCTCCAGTGCAATCACATCCTTCCTATAGTGTGGTGACCAGAACTGTACTCGTTCTCCAGCTGTGGCCTAACTAGCGTTTTATACAGCTCCATCATAACCTCCCTGCTCTTATATTCTATGCCTCGGCTAATAAAAGCAAGTATCCTATATCCTTCCTAACCACCTTCTACCTGTGCTGCTGCCTTCAGTGATTGATGGACAAGTACACCAAGGTCCCTCTGACCATTTGTACTTCCTAGGGTCCTACCACCCATTGTATATTCCCTTGCCTTATTAGTCCTTCCTAAACGCATCACCTTACACTTCTTAGGAATAAATTCCATTTGCCACTGCTCTGTCCATCTTACCTGCCCATCTATATCGTCCTATGTTTATATATATATATATATATATATAAACATAAACATATATGCTTTCATGTTTAGATGAAGAACAACGAGAAGACCTAACAAGGCTACTCACAGCATTTAAAGAAGTCTGTAAGGATAAGCCAGGATGTGCAACCTTAGCCACACAATGATGTGGATGTAGGGGAATCCTTTCCTATAAAACAGCATCCTTATTGCTTACGTCGAGAGAAACAGGCCCAGGTAAAGGCAGAAATCCAATAAATGCTGGAATACCACCTATTTGAACCTAGTCAAAGCAACTGGAGTTCCCCAATGGCATTAGTTCCTAAACCTAATGGTTCAACTAGACTCTGCATAGACTGCAGGAAGGTTAATGCAGTAACAAAGGCAGACTTCTACCCAATTCCTCGCTTGGAAGACTGTATTAACAGAGTTGGCAGTGCCATGTTTCTTACAAAAATAGATTTGTTAAAGTGATGCTGGTAAGTTGCTTTAACACCCCAAGCTAAAGAAATATTGTCCTTTGTTACACCAGACGGTCTTTTCCAATGCCGAGTGATGCCATTTGGGCTAGTAAATGCCCGAGCAACTTTTCAGAGACTAATGAACCAAATGGTAGCCAGTGTTCCGAACTGTGTGGTGATGATGTGTTGGTGTACAGTGACACTTGGAAAGATCACTTGAAACAACTAGAAGCTCTATTTAGAAAATTGCAAATCGGCTGATTTAATAAAAAACCTTGCCATTTGCAGAACCGAGAGTAACCTACCTCGGGCATATAGTAGGCCAAGGACAAGTGTTGCCAACAATAGCACAAATACAAGCATTGGTGGGGTTCCTTACCCCTAAGACTAAGCGAGAAATCATGAGGTCTTTGGGGATGTGTGGTTTCTACCACAAGTTTATGCCAAATTTTAGTACTATAGCTGCTCTACTGACAGATTTTCTACAAAAATAAACAGTGTACTCCTCCCACCTTGGTCATAACACCATACAATGATTGAAACACATTAATGAATAGACATAGCATACAGTGTAACAGAAATTCGGTCAAGCAAGCTAGGGCTACAAAGTTCCATGTAGCTACAAAGTTCAATCTTATGTATTTGAATTAATGGGCATGCACTCAATAACATGGTTTAGTTGGATGGCTCAGTGATATTTTCCTGGTGGGCAACAGAAAAGACAATAATTTCAGTTTATGCAGTAGAAAATATATTTAACTGAAACTTCAGCAAATGCTCTTCTGATTTGTGTTTTTTTATAGCATATTTCTAAGCTAATAAATGTATTTGCAAGCTGTTGGTTATAATCCATTACTCACACTATTGGAAATCAGAGTCAGTAGTATTTGGATGAGAAGTCTGTTTGACATTGAGTCTTACAGGTCGCTAAAAGATTTCTTGCATGGTCTTTTAAACCCTCCCTTAGCACTAGCTCTGTTGCAAATCTGGAAATACGTGGTTAGTAAAATTGGATTACAAATCAATCACAGAGTATTTAAATTGTGAACTGTTTGTAGTTAAATTTGTATTTTTAATGCGCATTTGTTAACATCAATGATTTTCAGAAATAGTTTTGTTTTCTGGTTTATTTTCTTTGCCAAATATCTGGTACCACTTAGAAGTCCATCCATCAACTGAACAATGGCATGAGCAAACTTGAAGTTTCATTGAGATATCTTACTCCAAGGTACTGTAATTATGCCAAGATATTTTTGAGTTCATTTAAAAGTTTACAGTTTAATCTAGTATATGTCTAAGAATTTTGTTATATACGGGCTAGTCTTACACGACCATAAACAAATTGCATGCTATCACAGTGGTTCCTTTTCTTTATTGTAGTTATCCCGTAGCTGCCAGTCTCAGATGAGTCTTTATTGGAGTTTAGTGCACAAATGGCAGACTGGAATTAAACCATTAACACCACTGCAGGTCATGTTCACAAGGGGCCCTGCGGCAGCAAGACCAATTCAGAAAAGCCCTCCATTTAAGGGATCATAATATTAAGGGGAATTCAGGACAAAACATCCTGAATGGTGCAATATTGCTATGGATAACAAATCTCCAGATTTCTAGGATGATACGGGCTGTAGCATTATGAATCTCCTCTCCCCTGAAGTCCACTTGACTGAATATATGCTCAGATCTGAGGGTTGGGAACAATTTGCTGATACCATCTATGCTTCCAGAAAAGCCTTTCCATGCTAGGGATTTTACCACAGTATTATCATGAGTGTGCATCACTGGCTACTCCAGTAAGCAGACTACACGTTTCCTATTCATTCACGGGATGTGGGCATCGCTGGCTAGACTAGCATTTACTGTCCAACCCTAATTGCCCTTGAGAAGGTGGTGGTGAGCCGCCTTCTTGAACCGCTGCAATCCATGAGGGGTAGGTACATCCACAGTGCTGTTAGGTAGGGGGTTCCAGGATTTTGAACCATTGACAGTGAAGAAACGGCAATATAGTTCCAAGTCAGGATGGTGTGTGGCTTACAGGGGTACTTGCAGGTGGTGGTGTTCCAATGCACCTGCTGCTCTTGTCCTTCTTGGTGGTAGAGTCACGGGTTTGGAAGGTGCTGTCTAAGGAGCCTTGGTGCTTTGCTGCAGTGCATCTTGTAGATGGTACACAGTGCTGCCACTGTGCATCGGTGGTGGAGGGAGTTAATGTTTGTGAATGGGGTGCCAATCAAGCAGGCTGCTTTGTTCTGGATGGTGTCAAGCTTCTTGAGTGTTGTTGGAGCTGCACCCATCCAAGTAAGTGGAGAGTATTCCATCCCACTCCTGACTTGTGCCTTGTAGATGGTGGACGGGCTTTTGGGAGTCAAGAGGTGAGTTACTTGCCGCAGGATTCCTAGCCTCTGACCTGCTCTTGTAGCTATGGTAATTATATGGCTACTCCGGTTCAGTTTCTGGTCAATGGTAACCCCCCGGATGTTGATAGTGGGGGATTCAGCGATCATAATACCATTGAATGTCAAGTGGAGGTGGTTAGATTCTCTCTTGTTTGAGATAGTCATTGCCTGGCAATTCTGTGGCACGAATGTTACTTGCCACTTATCAGCTCAAACCTGGATATTGTCCAGGTCTTGCTGCATTTCTACATGGACTGCTTCAATATCTGAGGAGTTGAAAATAGTGCTGAACATTGTGCAATCATCAGTGAACATCCCCACTTATGACGTTATGACTGAAGCAAGGCCATTGATGAAGCAGTTGAAGATGGTTGGGCTTAGGACACTACCCCGAGGAACTCCTGCAGTGATGTCCTGGAGCTCAGATAATTGACCTCCAACAACCACAACCATCTTTCTTTGCGCTAGGTATGACACTAACCAGCAGAGAGTTTTCCCCCTGATTCCCATTGACTCCAGTTTTACGAGGGCTCCTTGATGCCATACTCAGTCAAATGCTGTCTTAATATCAAGGGCAGTCACTCTCACCTCACCTCTTGAGTTCAGCTCATTTGTCCATGTTTGAACCAGGCTGTAATGAGGTCAGGAGCTGAGTGGCCCTGGTGGAACCCAAACTGAACGTCACTAAGTAGGTTGTTGCTAAGCAAATGCTGCTTAATAGCACTGTCAACGACACTTTCCATCACTTTACTGATAATTGAGAGTAGACTGATGGCGGTAATTGGCTGGGTTGGACTTGTCCTGCTTTTTGTATACAGGACAAACATGGGCAATTTTCCACATTGCTGGGTAGATGTCAGTGTTGTAGTTTTACTGGAACAGCTTGGCTAGGGGCATGGCAAGTTCTAGAGCACAGGTCTTCAGTACTATTGCTGGAATGCTGTCAGGGCCCATAGCCTTTGCAGTATCCAGTGCCGTCAGTCATTCCTTGATGTCACGTGGGAATGAATTGAATTAGCTGAAGACTGGCATCTGTGATGTTGCCCACACAAATACAGAGGCCAAGCTAACCTGAATTTTAAACTTCCGCGCAGGATACTTGTATGTGACTGGAATATTGATCACTTCTCAAACATTTTAAATGAACATTAGACAGTTTTCTATCCAATGCTAATAACAGCATTTCATCCACACACATCAACAAATCTGCAATGTGTATTCTCTGCAACCTGCAGAATTAAGTGGCAGTGGCTAATTTCAGTCCTGTTTGTATCATTAACAGGAAGATGAAATCATAGAGAAAAATGCTTTATTTTCATCAAAAAAGCTTTTTGCTTGCCTATAACCACCTGGAACATTCGGCTTCGATTACAAATGAATTGACTAGGCTGCATTCAGATTGCATTTAGTTGAAACTGTCTTTCTTCCTGTGATTTGCAAAACCCGAACTAAAATAAAAGGGTACATTACAAAGGCAGTAATATAAGCAACAAAAACACCAGTGCCAGTGGAAAAGCACTTTTACTGAGATTCATAATTAAAAATAACTCTGGAGGGATTTCATTGAAACACACCTCTTGGATACAAAAACTACTATTAATTGTCTCCAAGTCCTGTCATGTCTTAAAAAAAAACTTCACAAAATAATGTTTTATCAAAAGTTTCAGCAAGCAGAGGATACTAAATACTTCTGAAAATAAATTCAGCAGGGAAGCAGGCTAGAACCAAAAGAAAGGCCAACCAATGCTGTATGCTCTTGGCAAAAATGGGCATAAATAAAAAGGAAGCTCAGTGTTTAAAAGATCTTCTCAGTAGTATTCATACTAAACCAAACCACATAGAATTTGTAGCTTCTGAGAAACAGAAGTTTGAAACTATATCAAAACCCAATCAGAACAGTTTCAGTTATTAGAAATGCCTCATGCAAACAGAAAGGAAAATGTTTTATCTGGTTTAAAATAACCACTTCACTGCAGCTGAGCATCCAAAGCATATATGAGAAAGCACAAGGAAAAGATGGCATGACAAAACGCATGCAAGGCAAATTATCTGACATGACATGTCTTCATGAAACTCCTCGTGCTGGGCTCCTGTCTCTGCTGTTGGAAGGCAATAGTACATAAATCAGCCAAGGAGTCAAGGGGCCCGAGGAACTACCAGGCATCCGCTGGCTGAGGTGAGAAACAGGCAGGCAGTAATTCAAAATTGCCTGTCATGAATGCCAGCTGCAAACACATTTTACCCATTCCAGTTTGGAACATGAAATGAAGCCTATCTATTAGATAGTCTTGAGGCAGTGGATTAGGAAATTACTGGTGGCAAATTTTGAGTTTTTGCCTGAGGGAGAAATAATTAAACTGGATTGAAAATACCAATGAATGAGAAAAGTGCAGGAAAATTTGGTCCATCCTAACCAGGTTTCTATAGTTATTAACATGTTCCAGATTGGTCTGTTCTTATGCGTTTGAACATGTGCAGAGCATCACTCTCTGACGAGCTATTTGTTTAATGCCACAAGAGAGCAGGCAGGAGCATCTGTTACCTTTTAGCATTAGAAATATTGAAAAATAACTTTGTAAAGTGGTCAGGGGGTCTTTTGTACCTCTTAGTACTTTTAGAATGTGTCTTCACACTGGGTTGGAAATTATATTGTCCAAAGCAGACATGCCAACTCCTGCGAATTCATTATGAGAATTGTGATTTCTGAGCCTCACCCATGATCTCATGCTGGGACTTGAAAATCTTACAATTTTATTTTTTTCTAAATACACAAACATGCCCATGAAAGAATAAAATCAAAATTCTGCAGATGCTGGAAATCTGAAGCAAAAACAGAAAACGCTGGAAAAGCTCAGCAGGTCAGGCAGCATCTGTAGAGTGAGTTAACATTTCAGATCAGTGGCCTCTTATCAGAACTGGTAAAAGTTAGAAATGTAGTAGGTCAAATGTGGGAGGGTGGAAAAGGAACAAAAGGGAAAATCTGTGTTAGGGCAGAAGATAGGAGCCATTAAATGACAAAGGAGTTGGTGGGGCAGAGCCAAAGGATGTAATAATGGGACAAATAAAGAAACAAAAGATGTGTCCAGAGGAGTATCAATGGCAGAATAATGAACAGCTGCCGTCCAAAAGCAAAACCAAAAGAAAGAAAGAGAAAAAGAAGATTAAGGGCGAAACGTGGAAAAGAATCAAAATGGGGACAGAGATTATGGTCTGAAATTGTTGAACTCAACGTTGAGTTAAGAAGACTGTAAAGTGCCGAATCGGGAGAGAGAGAGAGAGAAAGAGAGAAACTCGAGGGGGAGAATGAGAAGAAAAAAAGACAAGCCGCCCACTTTGTATAAATTAACAATAGTTAGTGCTAGTCCCTCACAAGTAGCTGAAAATATGTCCGTACCTAAAGCTCCCAAATATTCAGCCTTCTTCGCATTGATGTGCGCCTCAGCTGCTGTGATTTTCAGCTATGAGTCTCATAATTACTTCCATGAGAGAGGAAGTGGGAGGCCAGCTATTGCTGTGATACTCGGGTTGCATTCAATTTGGTTGAATACAGTGAGCAAGCATCATTATATTGCTGCCTGGTCTGCTGAGTATTTTCAGCATTTTCCACTTATATCAATCTCTTGTTGGTTTGATTCTTACAATCATGGAAAAGCTCACAGTTGGCTTAAATCTTTTTACTATGTTGCAATAATATAAATACCTTGAATGATTAAATAACACTAAGGATCTAGGCTGGGTTTGCACAGGTCTGTAAAATAATTCCATGAATGTCACTTTCAACTAAGTATTCTGTGATAGAATTGGAGGGAATGAAACTTACATGTCTATGGGGAGGTATTTTTTAAATTAAAATAATAACCTGCTTTGAGCCTGATAAACATTTGAATGAGGTGAGACTGTTGTTCATACTGATTTGGCCAATCGCTGTTTGCATTGGATGTGATCTGTAAACTGATTGGGTATGCATACCATTAACAGACAATCTTTAACCACATTAAAAGCAGTTGAGTTAGCATGCATTGGAATACTAGTGGCACCACACATAATCTTTATCTTTGGCTTATCTGAACTGTCTCATTACTGACTATGTCAGTAAAATAGTCCTCAAATTGTGACACTAATACCCGTTTTCTCAAAAAACATTATTAAAACACTCTTTACATGCAGCACTTCTATATTTTAAATATTACATAATATTATAATTTAGATGGCCCTAATTACTAAGCCATTTGAAAAGGGGTCCTTCAACCAAAAAAGTTTGAGAACCACTGTGTTAGTGATCAGGTCTGTTGTAAAACTTCAGAGAGATTTTCTTCACTTTTTCTAAGTGGTTTATATTTTACAATGGAAGGTTGGTGAAAGATTCATAAGGCTCATGGTGTTCATATTTCCAAGATTATTTAGTCAGGTGCGAACACCTAGGGCTGAATTTTATCCGGGAGCTGCGCTGCGCGGCGGCACCCTTTAAACACAGCGGGGCACCCGCATTTAGTGGCCGCCGCAGAGCCCCCACGGGGCGGCACAGTGGCGCAGTGGTTAGCACTGCAGCCTCACAGCTCCAGAGACCTGTGTTCGATTCTGGGTACTGCCTGTGCGGAGTTTGCAAGTTCTCCCTGTGACCGCGTGGGTTTTCGCCGGGTGCTCCGGTTTCCTCCCACAGACAAAGACTTGCAGGTGATAGGTAAATTGGCCGTTGTAAATTGCCCCTAGTGTCGGTAGGTGGTAGGGAATATGGGATTACTGTAGGGTTAGTATAAATGGGTGGTTGTTGGTCGGCACAGACTCGGTGGGCCGAAGGGCCTGTTTCAGTGCCATATCTCTAAATAAATAAATAAAATAAATAAATTACGCTTAAGGGCTCATTAACATCACAGCGCCGAGCCTCCGTCCTCATATTAAGTGGGAGAGACAGGACATTCAGCACAGTGATAGACCTTTTGACAGCTGTGCAGCAAG
Organism: Heterodontus francisci; assembly: GCF_036365525.1. Taxonomy (NCBI): domain Eukaryota; kingdom Metazoa; phylum Chordata; class Chondrichthyes; order Heterodontiformes; family Heterodontidae; genus Heterodontus; species Heterodontus francisci. The sequence continues at coordinate 140,794,536 of NC_090376.1, forward strand.
TGCTGGGGCCCTATTTACTGTATCCACTGGAATTTAGAAGAGTAAGAGGCGATTTGATTGAAACATAAGATCCTGAGGGGGTCTTGACAGGGTGGATGTGAAAGGATGTTTCCCCTTGTGGGAGAATCTAGAACTGGGGTCACTGTTTAAAAATAAGGGGTCGCCCATTAAGACAGAGGTGAGGAGAATTTTTTTCTCTCAGCGGGTTGTGAGTCTTTGGAATTCTCTTCCTCAAAAGGCAGTGGAAGCAGAGTCTTAGAATACTTTTAAGACAGAAGTGGATAGATTCTTGATATACAAGGGGGTGGAAAGTTATCGGGGTAGGTGGAAATGTGGAGTAATCAGTTCAGCCATGAACATATTGAAAGGCTCGAGGGGTTGCATGGCCTACTTCTGCTCCTTATTCGTATGTGCTAAATTTCACACACAATAGAGGTTTACACACACACACAAATAGATTACAAAGTGGGCAAAGATAGATTGGTTGAGTTAGAGTCCAGAGAAAAAAGGGGTATACAGTCTGTGGGCTTTGGCGATTTGGCTGGCTTCTAGCTAAATTCAGTGGTGTTGAGGCTTTTAGTTTGAAGAAGTAGATGACTGGATTGGTTAGCCTCTTGGAGACAACGATGTGGATGATTTCCTGCAACGAGGATTCTGATTGTTGCCAGAGTATGCAAAGGTGGTCAGTCAACAGACAAGATTTGAAGCTTTCAAGCTGGAATGGAGAGAGAGAGGGACCCCACTTGGGTCTGCCTGTGTCAGAATCCAGATGCTTCTCCTTGCTGCTGCAGAGGAACACAAGCTTAAAATCACAGATGGGGAGGAACGTGTCACATGACAGTCACTCAGTGATTCAAGCATAGTAGTTAGCAGTATTTCTTCTTGAGAAAAGAAAAAGAACAAACAGTTCCCTTAAACCTCCTGGGTCTTGGTTCTTGTTGGGATGAGCAGACATTTTGTCTCCCTCCTCACAGGCTTTGCAATAGAGGATACAGTATTGCAAATTAGATGGCCATCTTAAGCTACTAGTAAAGTCATCTTTTATCCATTCTTTTTTAATTTCTTAAAAAAAATTCAGATCTCCAGTCAGTTGATTAAGGAAAATTATCATTCAACAAAGCAAATTCAACAAATTTTCAATAAAATGGGGAATTTTAACTCCCAAAACTGGGCAGGTTTTGATCAGCTGAGAGGTTAACGTGTTAAAAATCTGAATCACAACCCCAACTTGGCCACTTCCGGTTTTAACAAAGGCAGGAAGGGGACGGGTGGCCAACCCACTCCAAGGAGTCTGGTTGGCACTTTAAATATTATAATGAGACTAAGTATCTCATTGTTATTCCCCATTTGTGATTTAACACTGAATGGTCAAATTTCCTGAGCCTCGGGAAATCCGGCAGCTACATCCAGGCAAGGACTGACAGATTCATGAGGTAAGAGCCTTTCCACTTACCTGCTGGATCCAGCATGCCTGTCTAGGAAGACCCCATGATCGGACATCTGCCCTCCCCAACCCATCCAATCTCCACCACCCCTGACCTCCTCACCCCACCCATAAGCATCCAAATGTCCTTATTTACTCTATTAAAAGTCTGCCGAACATTAAATCTCCCCCTACCCTTCTCTGCTCAAAGGAGGACAATCTCAGCTTCTCCAGGCTCTCCACTGTCATTTTGTTTTGACAATGCGCACATTTTTATTCATGAGCCCCCTTATATTCATATGAAAGATTTTCAAAAAATAAGAAGCTTAATCCATTTGAATCCTGACCAGCTAGTAAGTACCTTTATGTTTACCAATTATTTTCTGTAACTTGTTTTCCACTTAGTGTTACCAAATAATCTGGCAGGAGTGGTATTGCTGTGCCTGGAAAGCTTGTGGTTATTTCACCCACTGAAATTTAAAGAGGAAAGCAGCCCAATTATTCTGTCCGAAAATTTCGCCCAACAGGCGACAGACCTGACAAACAGGTCTGTCGGCCTGTTAGCAATGAGATTGGGAACAGATATCACACAAAAGGCATATCACAACAACATGATTAGGTAAAAACAACCCAAAAATACTTCTGGCATTTTAAAAAAAATACCATGGGTGTAATATGAGAACGAAGAACATTCAAATCATACATGACTATGCAAACATTACAAAATTGATAAAAGCGTCAGCATGCAAAACACATCTGGCTCAGTGTGCTAGGGCTGATACCAGTTTCACATCAGAGGTATCTAATTTAATTTAACCGTATTTCTTCCTATTTCCACCCATACCTTTTCTCTTCAAATATTTATCTAACTCGCTCTTGAATGCCATGATTAATTTGGGGCAGGATTTTGGGTTTTGGGTCGGATCCCCAACATCAGGGTCAATAGTGGACACAAACCCACATGTGCGGGAAGCAGACATCCGGAATTTATTGTCCCTGAATTGGAAAATTAGTGGGCAGAAGGTTGGCTCACCATCTAATTAAAGATGGCAGGTGGGCTCTCGAAGCTGGAGGGCCAATCGGAAACCCTGCAGCTCAGAAAGAGATGAAGCCTGCAGTTGAAGGAAGAGAGAGGCTGCCTCCATTTTGAGTTGCCATCACTCTCATTTTTAAAAACTTTTAAAATTAAAAAAATGGAATCCGCAAGTAGGCCACCAGAGGGAACCACAGCTGTGACCAAGCAGGTGAGAAGGGCCTCAAAGCCTGTCTGGAGTGCTGGGTCCCCAGTCTGCTGCCAGGAGGCCCCCTCCAGGCAGCTGGCCGATTTTCCGATGCCTTGGGGGGCCCAGTGGCCAACCTCATTCCAGGGTGCCTCTGACAACAGGCCTTAAGTGGCCATTTAAACCCCTTAATTGATTACCCACCATTTGCGGGCGGGTAGCCCTGCCGACTCCCATCTCACCTCCAGGAAAATGAATTTTCATGCCCACCCATCTCTGCACTTGCCCCCATCAGGGGCTGAGAATCCTGCCCTCAGTTTTAGCAGCCCCTCACAGTAATACATCTAATGTTCTAATAAGTCTTTCAGCAAATGTCTTCTAACCTCCCTTTTTAAGTTTTTTCATACTGATGATTCCAAGTCACTGACAATTGCAAACAATCTTTCACTATTTCTCAAACTTCCTCAAAACTTGGAACACTTTTACTGGATCTTTCCTTAACCATCGCTGCTCCATTGAATATGGTTAGCATCCTTCCATCTATGAAAGATGATCAACATGCAGCAAACAATCTATTTCGGTGGGGTGTCTTCTCTTGGCGCACGTTTGCTGATGACTGTGAAGACCAATCTTTGAGAGGCAAGTTCTGTCACAAGTTCTGCACATGAAACTGCCAAGTGACACTGTGAGTTGTTGTTTTTGACTTTGCCGCTTGTTGCCAAGCTGCTGTAGCCACTGGTCATCATGGTAGTGCACACCAGTCCACAGGATGTGTTGCCATTTCCCTCTTTCATCAGCTAGTGACTGCCAGGTGTGATAGTCGACATTTAGGATCTTCATGTCAGGCGTGCAAGCATCCTTGAAACAGAGCTTTGGGTGCCCCATTGGTCATCTGGTCCCGGCTACCTCACTATACAAAAGGTCATGGGTATGCGGCCCTCTTACATTCTGTGGATGTGTTCGATCCACCCAAGCCGCCTCTGTTTGATTTGTGCCAATACACTTGGGAGCTCTGCCTTTGAGCTGACTGCCACATTTGTGATTTTGTCCTGTGAGGATATGCCCATAATACCCCACAGACAGTGAAGATGGAAATTGTTGAGCTTCTTTTCCTGGTAGCTATATGTTGCCCATATTTCACAGCTGTATAGCAAGGTGTTGAGAACACAGCCCTTATAAACCATCAGCTTGGTCCTCAGGGTCAGCTTGGTGTTATCCCATGCACGTTCGTAAGTCGGCCAAAGGTGGAAGCTGCTTTCCCTATGTATGCATCGAGCTCTGAATGAAGGGACAGATTGTCTGTCACCCAAGGAGCAAAATTTGCTAGCCACTTCCAGTGAGGTGTTATTTAACATTATCAGGGGCAGAGATACAACACCTTGTCCCATGACCACGGTTTTCTTGATGCTTGTGGTCAAGGAGAACAAGTTATTGGCACAGGAGAGGCAGTAACTTTGATCAGTTTCCATTGAATATAGCCCTCGCTTTTTATTTAGGAACATAGGAACATAGGAACAGGCGTAAGCCATTCAGCCCATCAAACCTGCCTTGCCATTCAATACAATCGTGGCTGATCATCCATGTTAGTGCCTTTTTCCCCCACACTATCTTCATTATGTTATTTGCATTTAGAAATCTGTTAATCTCTGCTTTAAACATATTCAATGACTGAGCTTCCACAGCCCTCTGGGGTAGAGAATTCCAAAGATTCACAATGCTCTGAGTAAAGACATTTCTCCTCATCTCTGTCCGAAGTGGCTTCCCCCTTATTTTGATATTGTATCCCCTGGTTCTAGACTCCCCAACCAGGGAAATATTTTAGCTGCATCTACCTTGTCTATCCACTATCCAAGGCCCCAAACACTCCTTTCAGGTGAAGCAGCAATTTACTTGTACTTATTTCAATTTAGTATACTGTATTCACTGCTCACAATGTGGTCTCCTCTGCATTGGAGAGACCAAACGCAGATTGGATGACCGCTTTGCGGAACACCTCTGCTCGGTCTGAGAGCATGAACCCGAGCTTCCGGTTGCTTGCCATTTCAACACACACCCCTGCTCTCATGCCCACATATCTGTCCTGGCCTTGCTGCAGTGTTCCAGTGAACATCAACGCAAGCTCGAGGAACAGCATCTCATTTACTGATTAGGCACTCTACAGCCTGCTAGACTGAACATTGAATTCAATAATTTCAGAGAGCATGACAGGCCTCCCTTTTTATTTTCAGTTATTTTTTCTTCTTATTTTATTTTAGTTTGTTTTATCATTCATTTTTCTTACCATGTGCCTGCCCACTGTTTTTTTCATGTTTGTGCTTTGGGCCAGGGCTGTTCATTTTTCTGTCCATTAACACCCTGTGTGCACTACAGCTTTGTCTTTCAACACACTATTAACATACCATTTGCCTTTGATTCATGACCTTCTGGTCAGCTATTCTCTGTGACCCTGTCCTATCAACAACTTGCCCCACCCCCCCCTGTATTTGCTTAAAACCTATTACATTTCTAACCTTTGTCAGTACCTTACCCCCAATCCCATGTGCTTTAATTTGCACGCTAATCTCTTATGTGGGACCTTATTGAAAGCCTTCTGAAAGTCCAAATAGACCACATCCACTAGTTCGCCCTTATCTATTCTACTGATTACATCCTCAAAAAATTCCAGTAGATTTGTCAAGGTCCCGCGTGGGAGGTTGGTTAAGAAGGTAAGAGCCCATGGGATCCAGGGCAATCTGGCAAATTGGATCCAAAATTGGCTTTATGGCAGGAGGCAGAGGGCGATGGTCAAGAGTTGTTTTTGCGATTGGAAGCCTGTGACCAGTGGTGTATCACAGGGATCGGTGCTGGGACCCTTACTGTTTGTTTAGTACATTAATGATTTAGACGTGAATATAGGAGGTATGATCAGTAAGTTCACAGATGACACGAAAATTGGTGGTGTCATAAATAGTGAGGTGGAAAGCCTTAAATTACAGCACGATACAGATGGGCTGGTAAGATGGGCAGAGCTGTAGCAAATGGAATTTAATCCTGAGAAGTGTGAGGTGATGCATTTTGGGAGGACTAACAAGGCAAGGGAATATACAATGGGTGGTAGGACCCTAGGAAGTACAGAGGGGCACAGGGACCTTGGTGTACTTGTCCATAGATCATTGAAGGCAACAGCACAGGTCGATAAGGTGATTAGGAAGGCATATGGGATACTTGCCTTTATTAGCCGACGCACAGAATATAAGAGCAGGGAGGTTATGATGGAGCTGTATAAAATGCTTGTTAGGCCACAGCTGGAGTATTGTGTACAGTTCTGGTCGCCACACAATAGGAAGGATGTGATTGCACTGGATGTTGCCTGGGCTGGAGCATTTCAGCTGTGAAGAGAGAATGGATAAGGTCAGGTTGTTTTCCTTAGAGCAGAGAAGGCTGAGGGGAGACCTGATAGAGGTATACAAAATTATGAAGGGCATTGATAGGGTAGATAGGAAGAAACTTTTCCCCAGTGGAGGGATCAATAACCAAGGGGCATAGATTTAAGGTAAGGGGCAGAAGATTTAGAGGGGATTTGAGGAAGCATTTTTTCACCCAGAGGGTGGTTGGAATCTGGAACACACTGCCTGAAGTGGTAGTAGAGGCAGGAACCCTCACAACATTTAAGAAGTATTTAGATGAGCACTTGAAATGCCATAGCATACAAAATTACGGGCCGTGTGCTGGAAAATGGGATTAGAATAGATAGGCTTCATAGCCAGTGCGGACACGGTGGGCCAAAGGGCCTGTTTCTGTCCCATATAACTCTATGACTCTAATATAGATTCATTATCATCTCAACACAAAAGCAAAATACTGCAGATGCTGGAAATCTGAAATAAAAACAGAACATGCTGGAAATACTGAGCAGGCCTGGCAGCATCTGGAGAGAGAAACAGAGTTGATCATCGGGCTGAATTTTTCCGGCCTATTGGGGTCAGGCTGGGAGGTGGGAGAAGTCGGATGATTCGGAAAGAGGTGTCAGGACGGAAGTCCAATATCTTCACGTCATAACTGGATATCCCGAAGGGCAGCCAGCATGGCAGGAGGACCTCACACTTAAGCAAAGCGAGCAAGTAATGAAGCCTATTAAACAGGCAATTAACTTCAATTTTACTGGGTTTCTCTGATTTTTTCAGAAGTGTACGGGTACCATGGGGCTTCAGAGCCTCACCATGTATGAGGAGGCAGTAAACTAGTGGGAGGTCAGTTCTGGCTGCAGATGGCAGCCATCTTGAAACCAAGCATGGCTCAGCAGGGAGGGTGGAACAGCCTGGACATTGGCACTGTCAGTTGAGAGAACAGGAAAAGTTTCCTGAACTGTGGGAGCATACCGCCAGCGTGCCATCTTACAGCTGGTACATGTACGGGTAAAGCAAAGGTAGTAGGAGGCCCTAGAAACTGATTAATCTCCATGGGACTCATTCACTCAGGTTTCAGTTCCTTCAGAGATGAGGAGCATCAGAGAGGGAGAGATCTGCAGCTACAGGCATCGGGGCAGCAGAAACCAGATGGGCAGCAGGAGCACAAGCCTCGGGGCGGGGGGCACTGAATGGAGGAGCAGGGTGCAGAGGGGCATGTACCCAGCCTCCTGTGTGAAGAAGAGCTTACCCACCACACAGGGTCTCCCATCCGAGGCTCAGCTACCTTCAACAGAGTAACAGTGTCGCTGAAGACTCTGCATCTCCAGGAAGGCTATTGCAGAGCTGTGTGTCATAATAGATGATGAGCTGAGCCCAATGGGAAGTGGTGGCCATCCAGTGCCAGTGGCATTGATAGTCACCATGGTGCTAAATTTCTACACCTCATGTTCATTCCAGGGATCCACAAGAGATCTGTGTGGGATCTCCCAATCTGTGGCTCATTGCTGCACCAAGATGGTCACCAATGCCACTTTCAAGAGGACCAACCAATACATGTGCTTTCGTACTGATGCGGACAGTTAGGCTGAGAAGGCTGTACGATTCAGGGCCATCGCTGGGCTCCCCCAGGTACAAGGTGTAATTAACTGCAAGCATGTGACCATCAAGGCTCCCACAGACCAGGCTGCAGTCTTCATCAACAGGAAGGTCTCCCACTCAATGGATAACTGGTCTGCACAAGCATTTCCTGACTGTGTGTGCAGAGTTCCCGGAAGCAGCCATGACACCTACATACATTGTCAGACTCAGGTGCCAGACATTTTCAGATCCCCCTCACAATTTCAAGGATGGATACTGGGTGATAATGGCTACCCACTGAAGACGTGGCTACTGATGCCTGTGAGGAACCCTAACACTGCTGCAGAGGGGAGGTACAACACCTGCCATGGCACAACTCGAGCGACCATCCAGCAGGTCATAGGGCATCTGAAGATACGGTTCAGATGGCTAGACTGATCCGGTGGCACCCTTCAGTATGCCCCAGGAAGGCTCTCGTGTATCGTCATAGTGTGCTGTACTCTGCACAACCTGGTGCTACAGAGGGAAGAGGAATTGAACATTTAGGATATCATGGAGCATGATGCCTCCTCCAACTATGAAACCTGCTCATTGAAACCTACAAAATACTTATAAGGATAGACAGGGTGGATGCAGGTAAGAGGTTTCCCCTGGTTGGAGAGTCTAGAACCAGGGGACACAATTTCAAAATAAGGGGTAGCCACTTTGGACAGAGGTGAGAGACATTTCTTTACTCAGAGCGTTGTGAATCTTTGGAATTCTCTACCCCAGAGGGCTGTGGAACCTCAGTCATTGAGTATGTTTGAAGCAGAGATTGACAGATTTCTAAATGCAAATGACATAAAGGGATAAGGGATAGTGTGGGAAAAAGGCATTGAAGTGGAAGATCAGCCATGATCATATTGAATGACGGTGCAGTCTCCATGGGCTGAACGGCCTACTCCTGCTCCTATGTTCCTATGTTCCTATGAAGAGATGGAGGAAGATGATGGCCAGGCACAGGATGTTGAAGAACCCCAGGGACCACAGGCAAAGCGCCATGAGATATGCACAAGGGAGGCTCGGGACATGTTCATACAGTCACTGTTTGCATAGTCCTTAGTGAGAAATCTACACAATTCAATAAAGCTTCAGCACTCTGCAGCCCTGTTGCCACCTCCTTCATTGACCTTGGCATTTCCCTGCACCCAGTAAGACATGACACTGCGGCATGGGGAATGCCTTGACCTCACGTGATGTGATCACACCCTTGGACAGAGTTAGGATGCTCTGAAGTCCCAGCGGCCCACAAGAAATGCAAGGAAACCTCTTGCCTTGCCACAACACACATTTATTGGTGAACAAAAAAAAAATTGCAACGCTGCATGCTTCAAAAAAACGATTAACCGGTGAGGACGAGTGCAGCGAGGTGCTCTTCTTAAATCTCTTATGTGAGCTCCTACATGGTGCAGCCTCTGCGCTGTCAACTGAGGTGGAGACAGGTTGCTGTCCTTGCTGCCCCATGGCTTGGAATGATCTTGGCCATCGTCTTCTGGCTGCCTGAGGCCTAGAGGCATATTGAAGTATTCTTGCACCGGTGCAGGAGGCTGCACTGTTGAAATGGCTAAATGAGGCACTGGTATCACTGAGAGAGGAGTCGAGGGGCCGCTGTTCATGACAGGAGTGCCAAGAGAGGAGGCCCCAGATGTATCAGGCAGCTGCTTCACTGCCCTTTCTAGGCACACCTGTATCTCCCTGCTCACCAGAGGAGTCCAAGGACCTGGCGGTAAGTCCAGGCGCCTCAGCCCATTCATGCCCAGCTGTTGCTGCACAGAGCTCATGGAGTTGGCGATGGCATGGAGGTCCGCACCAATCTCCTGCATCCACTAGGTGCTTTGCTGGATATGGCTCCCCGTGAGGGTTGCCAATCTCTCGATGGAGGAAGCCAAGAGCACATCCAACAGAGTCATGGCAGCACTGATGGCCTGGACAGACCCCTCCATCGGCTGTGCCAGGGTGCAGATTGCCTCTGGAAGCTGCACCAGATGATTCCGCACCACACGCTATAGCTCCAGCATCTACTGCCTTGCTGATGATTTTACAGGATTGCCATCAGCCTGAGGCTCTGCATTGCTGGGCACTCCCACAGTCCTCGAAGGGTCAGTGGCTTTGGCTGTCACAGCCTCCATCAGCTGCTCGAGTCTGTCCGTGCTGTGCTCGCCAGATTGTGATCCCAGATCTACTCGCAAACCAATACCCACTGACCTGAAAGTATCTGTGCTGGTGGAGGGTGCGGGGAAATGATGTAATGGTGCATCCTCTGAAACTCCCTCCTCCTCCCCAGAGGTGGTCCTCGGGTCTCTGGAGCTGTCTGCGAGAAGATTAATTTGAGGGTGACGCACATTCTATCACTCCCTTCAGACTACTCCTGGTGTGGAGCTCCATGTGACCAATGGTCGACACATGAGCACTGTGCCTCATGTTCACTAGAGGCTCATTTGTGCCCTCCCATGAGGCCACACACTCTTTTGTGTCTCCGCTCCTGTCTCACCATCAGCGATGCAGCGGCCCCATGCTGTCCTCCAAGCTCTAGTGCCTCCTCCTTTATGGGCATCAGGATTGCGAGGAATGGGATGCTACCTCTGGTCTTCACCCTTTCCTTCCCATTGTGGGCTGTCTCCTCCTGCAAGCACATAAATGTTCATTGATAGTTGCCTTACAAAGCCACATACAATGAAAATGTTAGTGACCACCTGACTGCCCATGATGGTGCTACTGGAATGCCTCCTGCATGTGACCGGAGCCATTCACCAAGAGCCTGCCATACCTATGACAGGCAATGCTACTGCCTGGCTCCATTGCCAGTGACTGGTATGACCATCCATTTCTAGCAAGAACACTCTCATGCATAGTCACTTGTCAGCCACTAAGGAAAGCAATGTATGGTGCACAACTTGGCAGATCACATGAGGTCAGTCACCTGCTTGTGACACTGCAGCCAGGTTATAGGGACGACCCCACGGCTGCCGAGCTCCTCTGCGATCTTGGTCCAGACTTGCTTGGTCTGGCAGGCAGGTGTCCTCCTCCCGTCCTGGGGAAAGAGAACCTCCCACCTTTGCCTGAACAGCCTGGCAGAGAACATGCAGGGAAGTATTGCTAAACCATGGGGTCACCCGGGATCTTGCCTCTGCCATTCTTTGACAGGCCTTCATTCACAGGTCTTCCATTCAGACTTCTTTATGGCTGGATCAATTTAAAAGGGTGCTGGCAGCCCTTAAAATACAGCGCCAGCACTTGCAGTGGAATGACCTCCTCCATCAGCTGTCAGTTAATTGGCCGGCTGGCACAGAATACCAGTCCACAGTCCACTCCCCCTGCCCAAGCGGTAGTGGCTCTTGCTTCCGGTCCCAGCAGCAGGACCTCAGGCTCTGCCAAAAAATTCAGCCTGATGTTTCAGGTCTGTAACCTTTCATCGGAACACAATTAGATAAGAAAAACCAACAAATATTTTTAGCATTGACACTGACCTTCCTAATGAAAGGTCACAGACCTGAAACATCAACTTGGTTTCTGTCTTCACAGATGCTGCCAGATCTGCTGAGTATTTCCAGCATTTTCTATTTTTTATTTGATCATCATCTCCTTGCTTGCATATTCAGTATTCCTAAATATAAAACTCAAAGTACCATTTGCCTTTTTCAAAGCCTTTTTTCACCCACAATGCTACTTTTAAAGAATTGGAGTTTTATATTCATTCTCAGGATATGGACATCACTGGCAAGGCCAGCATTTATTACCCATCTGCAGCTGCTCTGTGGATGCATTGTTGAGCCTTGTTTTCTTTGATGCCATGGAGCATGTTGCTAGACCACTTCAGAAGGCAGTTAAAACTCAATTACATAGGTGTGGGACCAGGGATACATACAGGCCAGAATGGCAGGTTTCATTCCCTTGAAGAATGTCAGTGAACTAGAAGTGTGTTTATGACAATCCGATAGCTTCATGAAAATTTCTTTATTTCCAGATTTTTAAAAAAACTGAGTTCAACTTAAAGACTCTCTACCTCTAATTCTCTCTTTCCCTTGTTCCATTGATAATTTTGCTAGTTTATATTTCCATTCTCTCATTTTTCCAAAATGTCTCTTCATCTTATTTTCATTGTCAGGATATGGATGTTGCTGACGAGGCAAGCATTAATTGCCCATCCCTATTTGCCCTTGAGAAGGTGGTGAGAATTCTTGAAGCACTGCGGTCCACATGGTCAAGGTACTCATACAATACTGTAAGGTAGGAAATTCCAGGATTTTGGCCCAGCTATGATGAATGAATGGAAATATACGTCAAGTCAAGATGATAAGTGACTTGGAGAGCAATTTGGAGGTGATGGTGTTCTCATGCATCTGCTGCCCTGTCCTTATAGTTGGTGAAGGCCACTGACCTAGGAGGGTGAATTTCATTTGTCGTATATATACCCACTCTCCTGACTTGTTTATTTCCACTTCCTTTTATCCAGGTCTCAGCCTGACATAATCATCAACATTTAAACGCCTCCGTATGCCCTGTTCCACCAGTAGGTTAGACAGTGGTATACAAGCAGATAATCATAAATCCTTAATATTGACTTTGGACCTTATGATGCTGCATGGCTTCAGGTCAAACAAGGTCAAGAAAACTTCCTGCTGACTATCATCTACCCCATATCTGGTGAATCAGTACTCTTCCATGTGGGACACCACTTTGAGAAAGCACTAAGAGAAGCATAAACAAAATGGGTGAGAGATTTCAATGTCCACCACCAAGAGTAGCTCAGTAATATCACCATTGACCAAGCTGATCACACTGAGGCATAAAGGTACTAGATTGGGTCTGCATCAGATGATAAAGGAAACAACATGAAGGAATAAACTACTCTATCTCATTGTCACCAACCTGCCTGTTGTAGGCATATCTGTCCATGATAGCATTAATATATGCTCCGTCGTGTAGTATGGTATCGTCCTGATATTAAATTAATGGATCTAGTCACCAACAGTTGGCATCAGGAAATACTGTAAGCCATCAGCAGCATAAGTGCATAACACAACAATTTGTCACCTCAGCATCCAGTGCATCCTTTACTGTTCTATCTCCATTAAGCCAGGAGACTAACGTTGGATGGAGAATGTAAAAGGGTGAACCTTCATTTTTTATGCTTCTGGTATTTCTCATGTATTTTCTCATATCCCTTATTATCTAGTCTTTCTTTTATGCATCCTTACTATGCACAGGTTGTCTGTTGTGTTTGCCTATATTACAACAGTGACTGCACTTCAACAATGATCTGTTGGTTATAAAATGTTTTTGGACAACCTGAAAGGATGAAAGGAGTTATAAATGCAAATTTTCTTTTTTGGACTTTGTATTCAATCTAATCTCCTTACTCATACATTGGATTGCAGCCTTTGCTACAACTTTCTCATTCCTGGTTTGAATGTTTTCAGTCTATGTACTATCCAACTCATAAGTAAATGTATGTCACTGCTGTCGTGCTATTTTATGTACCAACTTTGCTGTTCAGTTCTCCTGGGCTAGACCTCTTTGATTCTGCTATAATTCATTGTTTTTCATTTCTACACCCTATTTTATTTCAGACAGTGATAATGACCTTAGCAATCTGACCTGAATAATGGGAAACAAACAATTAAAGGGGAGCTTTTCATTCCTAGCCATTAGACCATTATGCATAGAAAATTATTTCTCAGTATGTGCTCCCAGTATATTCCAGGGACACCAAAGTATAAAATCTCACCTGAATATATATAAAATAAAATATTAAGAATATGTACAACATATTACATACCTATTTCACCTTAAATTGCATCCTCAAATCCCAGTTCTGTGAACTGATGGAAGATCACTTATTTTGCACACAATGAAAGATTGACTTTAACTCCCTCTGTCCGGTGTAATTGGGATGGTTGCATCCTGTAAATGCCATCAGGTCAATTACTGCCCCAATGGTGTTGCATCTGCCACCATCTCAGGAGGTTTCTAAGATGGGTGGCTGGAGTCCCCGCCTGTTTCACGTGACCGACAAAAAAAGCTTTGGGCCATTACTTGACACCTGCAACCGGGGCCTCTAAATAGCTCAGGCATCTCTGCATTAAGAATTGGTGAGCAGTGGGCATTTTCTTGTTCTCTGCCTGTGTTTGTAATTGGCCATAATACCTTTCATTAATCCATTCCTTTGCCTATCTTCAGAAGGCCTTCTATTCTCATAATATCAAACATTTTTGCACTGGCAAAGCTAGAAAATTTGTATGTTTACATGTTTATATTTTCTGTATTGACAAATTACTGTGTCTGTGAGTGACCTCTTCCAGTCTTAAGATTTGAACCTCAATAGACCATGGAAATGCATTAACATATCCCATTGCGCAATTTTCTATTTACATATTGAACAGGATCACACAAATATGCCGACTGGGTACTTAAGGTTTGTTAGCCAAATGATAGCTGATTGTAATCTTGAAATTCTTTGATTTGAATTCTTCCCTTTCTGCAACATCTTTTTCTTGCAATACAATTTCAAATACAGTTCGCACTTCATACAGCAGGCGTGTTTGTGCTAATGTGGTTTGCCTGCTATATGTGGTGGATGGTAAAATTGACTCGTCATTTGACAGCCTCAACCAGTTGTTGACACTGAAAAACTACGGGAGGCAGTCAGCAAGCGATGTCTTTGGGCAACTTCAAACAGCCAATTGAAGCTGTCTTCAGTCTCCACTTTCTGACTGCTTCCTGCAACTGATTACAGTGCAAATAGCTGATTGAAGGTGCCTGAATAACTGACTTTGCCTGAAGTCAGTGGAGTAAGTTCTGAACAACACAAAATTATTGGCTTGATATAGGTGGCTATCTATGGTAAGCATAGATGGTGCAAACAAAGACATGCTGGATATTACATCAGAGCTCCTCTCACTCAGGCCACTGTCACTGTGCTAGAATTGCAGTGGAAATCCTGTTTGCACGGGTAAATATGGTTCCTGACCCACCAAAGTTACATCTGTGGAGCAGGTGCACTGCTGAGGAAATTCCTGGGATTGTCTGTGCAGAAATGAACAGCAGGAATAAGACTGGTTCCATATTTAAGCGAGGCAGAATAGAAAGACGTGGTGAAAGGAGAGATTCTTTTATCCTGACTTTATTTCAACTAAATTTCAGTGCGCATATTTTATTATTTTTTACAAGAAAGGCACCCCTGATTTATTTGCAAAACTGTACAGAATAAATAGCTTACAGGAATCTTACATTTTTGTAACTGAAAAAATAGCTTGCAGACTTCTATATTGTATTTGAAACAAATCGTACTCTTCAACATTTTGGTCTTTGTGTGCTTTTTTCCCCTACATGTGTCAGCTTTTAAACATAGAGTGATTTGAAGATTTACAAATAAAAAGCACAACTTTTTTGTTTCAATTTTTCTTAAAATAAAAAGCAGTGAATGTAGTCCCAGGCTTAGAGGAACTGGGAATGCCTACCGATATAACTGACACAAGAGAAACGTCACAAAGAGAACATGAAACAGTCTAAATACAGTGTGCAGACACCTCTGTGTCTGCTTCTTATACAGTAGTTACTTCAGACTTGCAGATTTGCAAGTACAAACTATAGTCTATAATTTAAAACAAAATCCAGCAGCATCAGAAGATTGGATTGTCAGAAGTCATGTAACACACCCCCATATCAGACAATGAAATCACAACATAAGACTGTAAGAGAACGTATGTTAACTAAAATAAAAATGAACAAGGTCACTGGTTTACATTGACCGAATCAGTCAGATGTCTTTTTGTTACATGCAATTATTACTGTTGTTTTGGGGATCACGTTCCACGATTTCATGCATTTTTCCATGAAAACTGCAAACCAGTGGCCTTGAAAATAAGGCTCCCAGTAAATGTGCATACAAGCAGTAATCACACCTTCAGGTACCCCCTTTTAACCGCCATTGATTCACATGACAACATTTTTAGGTTATATTAATAGGATTGTCTTTATAACTACAAAATGATCGTCCTGACGCTTTATAAAGCTTTGTGCTTGACTACCGTACAGTCTGCATACATGAAACAAATGCTGTTGGGCAGATATTGTACTTGTATCTGCATTCTCAATGGCTGTTCCCAATGCTTTGTCAATTGATCCCTGAGTTTAATAAGGATTACTGCTGTATTGTATGTAGAAAAAGGGAATCATCTGTAAAGGCACTAATGTCTTAGTATAGCAAATGAGCTCATTTATCATAATGTAACTGCCAAGGTTAATACCCTTCAAAAAGTCATGGTTGGTTCAATGCTGTCTGTTGTTCGAGTACCTCTAGGTAGTCAGGTTCAGTTTGTAGCTTTGCTTTCAGCTCAAAATATTCATTTTTTGTCTCTTCCACCACAACTCTTTTAGGTCTTGAATACATGATCGCTTCCATCAGTTTCAGCTCTTCATGCCTTGATGGGTAGCGACCATCGAGTTCTGATTGTAGCGGCGGGATATTTTTCTTCAGGTATTCAGTGATCCCAATTTGCTGAAGCTCCCTTTCTTTTTCAAGAATATTTCTGTACATTGAACCAGGATCACGGAGGGGCATAAATTCTGGTGTCTGCTCTATTACGCTGAATTTGGAACCTGTGAGTAGGGCATCATTTTCTCTCATCAAGTGACTCCTGTAAATCATTTTTGGTTCATTTCCATCTTTGAGTTCATTGTCCAGCTCCACATCTCTAATGTTATAAGGACGGCTTCTGCACACTGGACCTAATGCGTTAATTGTGTGCTGCTCATATATATTTCCATCTGGTCGTTCTTCAGTATGGTGGGTCCTCTTATGTCCATATACGCTATACTGAACGTGCAATGGACTGCAGTCCTGTACTGGAGTTGTTTTATGCTTTTTCTTTGACCTCCTCCGACGATGCAGCACAAGGACCACTATCCCGGCTGCGCTAAATACAATCAATATGAATACCACCAACATGCTAAGGATCAAAACAGAAAGTGGCACTGTGTCCATGATAGAACTTAAGAGGGTGGAGGCTGTACCAGTGGCTACGGTGGCCAGGTTGCTTTCATTGGGTAATGTTGGTGGGGCCAGGATATTTATTAATCCAGGACATATCAATTCATTGTTTAACATTTTCAAATCTTTCTTGGCAAACTTTTCAGGAGATTCACACATAATCTCGCTCACAGTTACATTTTTATTGAGTTTTTCCATCCATTGCTTCAAGCTTACCAAGTCACAAGAGCAATCCCATGGATTGTCTTCTAGATCAATTTGAACTAGAAATTCAAGTCGATCTATTACATTGCTCACAGGGAGATGCATAAAATGGTTATGTTTAAGATTTAATCGTAAGAGTGGAACACCAGCAAATATATGTGGAGGCAAACTATGAAGGAGGTTATTGTTCAAATATAAGACCTTGAGCTGTGGTAGGACACTGAATGTCTCTGGTAATATCTCTTTGATTATATTGTGTTCCAGATACAAGTATTCGAGGCAACGGAGCCCGATGAACATTTCTTTTGTTAATCTTACAATACTATTCCCATTCAAATATATCTTGTGTAGATTGGTGAGGTTCGCAAAAGCACCATCCTCAATTACTGTTATCCGGTTGTTTCCTAAATGGAGTAAATCTAGGCTGCCATAATCCAGTAGATCAGATTTTGTCACAGACTGGATAATGTTGTCAGTCAAATAAAGTTTTATTGGATTTGGTGGACTGGGTACAAGATCTGATAAACTTTTAATGTTTCTTTCTTGACATTTCATTATTTGTCCTACATTTGGTTGTGTGCTGCAATGACATGTTGTTGTACAGGGCGACTGCGGATGACTCGCAGGCCTTGTCATAGGAACTTTACCGTCATCCTGTCCATCAGGTTGTGGAATATATGGATCCCTTTTAGGTTCTTTAAGAACTGATTTATTTGCACTATGAATGTTGATGTGAGTATTATCAGCAACTGGAGTTACCACCAAATGAATTGAATTTATAGGTTCTTCAAAGCCTGTACCAGATCCAGTAGGGCAAATCTCTGTAATTGGCGTTTTGGTTAAAACTTTACCTTTCAGTCTAAATGGGTGAACACAAACCACATTGCCGATATCAGATTGGGGAGGCATGTTCTCCAGCCAGGATCTGAGTGGTAATGAATCACAATCACATTTCCACAGGTTATCCTCCAGTTGAAGCTCCATTATTCTGCCAATATGCTCCAACAGACCAACATAAGGAAGCGAATCTAAATGATTTCCTCGAAGGTCCAGGTGTGTCAGGGGCACAAAGCGGAAGATGTTAGTGGGGAGAAAGGGGATTGCATTGTCGTTCAGGATGAGCACTTTTAGCCGATGAAGCTTGCTGAATGCGCCAGGTTCAATAACGTGGATTAAATTATTGTCTGCCTGGAGAAATTCCAAATTGTCCAGTCCCCGAAATGTGCCCTCTCGCAAAACTTCCAAATAGTTGCCATTTATATGTAAGCGTTTCAGAGAACTAAGGCCAGTGAAAATTCCAGCTTCCAAGTCTTGCAAATTATTTTTGCCCAGGTGTAGTGACAAAGCATTCTTGAAGTTGATAAAGCCATTGCGATATAATATGGTCACAAAGTTTTCTTGTAAGTTAAGGTTGTATGTACATTTCTGAGGTGGTTTTATTTGGGATATTTCAGTAATGTCCCTGTTTTGACAGTTTATGTGCAGCAAACCGTCTCTTTCCTCACAGGAGCAAAGACTCTCACACACTTCCTTATCTGAAGCATTTGAAGGATCTGCTTTCTGGGAATTGATTAGAACTAAGACTGCACTTAGAAGAAGGATCCAGGTCAACATTTTCTCAGAAGTAAAGTCCATCAAAATTTCACGGTGGTCAGATATCTGAAAAAAATCCACACAATTTTTGTTATATTATGAACACTGTATGTTTAGAGGAACAGAAAGTATGTTTCTGATTTAATTCTAAAAAAATAACTTAAATAGAGACATACTCTATTATAAATAGGATCATGTTTTAGGGTGCGTTTGCATTGCAAATTGAGTGGTTGTGCCAAGCAGTTCTGCTTCACACTGACACTCATATGCAGTGAAATTCTAGAGCCATTGGTCACCTGACGCAACACAGAGAAACTCTTGAGTTGCAGACTCACACCGGATATGCTTATCACCACACGGAGTGTAACTCTAGTACATTACTACTTATATGGACTTCCAGAAAGCATTCGATAAAGTCATCCATAAGACTAAAAACGAGTCGATCGGAGTACTTTCTATACAGTGAAAAGCTAGAAGCAGTGGTGGGGCAAAGAGACGTGGGAGTCCATGAACATAGTTCTTTAAAATGTCCTGCACAGGTACAGAAATTAATCAAAAAGACTAATGGAATGCTGAGCTTTATATCTAGAGGATTAGCATACAAACAGAAGCAGTTATGCTAGAGCTATACAATGCCCTAGCTAGACCACACCTGGGGTACTGTGTTCAGTTCTAGGCACCATACCATAAGAAGAATATATTAGCTTTGGAGATTGTGCAGCGTAAATTTACCAGAATGACACCTGGACTGCAAGGAGGAGATTACACATATGAAGGTTGTATTGTCTGGAATCTAGAAGGTTAAGAGATAATTTGATCAAGCTATCAAGATATTAAGGGGAACTGATAGGGTAGCTAGAGAGAAACTACTTCTACTGGTAGGAGTCGAGACTAGGGGACATAGCCTAAATTTAGAGCTAGCTCTTTCAGCGATGAAGTTAGGTAACACTTTCACACACAAAGAATTGTAGAAGTTTGAAACTCTCATCCACAAATGGCAGTTAATGCTCAGTCAATTATTATTTTAAATCTGAGATTGATAGTTTTTATTAACTCGAGGTACTAAGGGATATGAGGTAAAGGCGAGTATATGGAGTTAATTCACAGATCAGTCATCATCTCATTGAATGGTGGAAGGGGGTTGAGGGACAAAATGGTCTACTCTCATTCCTATGGTTCCTATATTTCTATGCTCCTATGCATTGTCAAGCTGGGTGTAAAATGTGCATGAATCTTCGGGTCTTTTTAAGCAGTTAACTTTAAAGGTTAGACAATTTGAATGCTGCAAATGCACCGCCTAAACATTCAAAATGTCACTGCCTGGAAAGCGGCTACATGCTTGCAAACACACAGACACAGGAACCTCTCCTTAACAGCAGAATTAATTTCAGTGAGCCAGTATAAATAGGGCACTGCCAGTCTCAGACATCAAGCAGCAATCTAAATGCACCCTTAACATCAAAACATGCACTAAGACAAACCTGTAAGCTCCAATATCCTTCATTTGAATTAAAATGTCTAAGGGCGAATTTTCATTTTGGACATTCCCAGTACAGAGCTTTGCACACTGGAAGCATATCTTGGGCATTCAAGTGTGATCCTAGGGCTTTCCAACCATTAACTTTTAATAGACTGAAAATCATGGCAGGGGCAAGTGGTTTAATTGCCTTATAGGGCTGAAACTGTTTAATGGATTGAAATTGCTTGCATTTGTAATATCCCTAGGTGAGCTCTATGAGAACGTGAAGCTCTGCACTGAGAAGCACTAATGATGAAAATTTACCCTTTTCTGCTTATCTTCAAGCTGCTTATTGTGGTGCCACCTTTTTGGTCAGATTACACACTTATATAGTAAAAAACCAGCAATTTATTTGCTGTGGTTTATCTTAGATATTTGTAGAACATCAAGTATAACAGTTCATAATGGCAAGGGGAGTACACACAAGCAATGCATTTTCATCATTTAATAAACTTAAACACAACAGATAAACACCAATATTGCATCAATACATCAGCACTTTACAACATCATACTTGCCATCCTAATTTTCTGTCTAACCTTCTCCACACAGTCTGTCTCACATTCTCCTCTTATTTGTTTCCAACTACTCCAGAAATTAATGCTATATCTAAATAGTATGAACAATTTAAGTTGTCTAAATATCACATCTTGCAAGATGTAGTGAGGCATAACCATTCCTGTTCTTCAATTAGAACATTTTAAAAGTGCATTGACTTTATATTAAAAATTCCTCTTTCCAAATTATCATGTGGAATTATCTTATATACATGACAGAACTCATTCTTAATATATATAATTATGAAGAAACATCAAGTGGGGACATCACACATAACTCAAAGGCTCTGACTACGTCATCATGTCTGTATTACTGCCAACAGATGCATGATCACAGCATGGTAAGTGGGGGTTACCAATCATATCAAAGTTAAGTGGTATAGTTCCAGTTTTTGCACAGTTGCCCACAGGTTGTGAACTCAAATCCAGCATGGCAATTGATGAAAGTGAATTTTAAAAGTTTAGTAATTTTTGGTGGTATAATAGGAAAAAAAACTGATCAGGCTCCCAGAAATCAGGCTATTTCACTAATTCTAAGAAGGGAACCTGATCTAGCCTACATGTGACTCTAGTCCACACTATGATTGACTTTTATGGCTTTCTGCAGTGGAATAGAAAGCCACTCAATTGCTTTGATATTCAGGGATAGAAACTAAATATTATCTTACCTAGAAACTAAATGCAGACTGACCAACATTGCCCACATTCCAAGAGCAGAAGTATGAAAACATATCTCTGCAGGAGACCAGCACAGTCCAATTTGACTGTATATAATTCCAATGCTGGTTTTTATAGGAGTCCAAGACTTTACAAGAAGAGAATTGTCCCACCTGCACACACGTGGACTGAATTTTATTCTCCCGCTGCCGGGAGCGGCGGCAGGTGAAAAAAATGATGGCATGCACACGCGGGCTACGCGCCGCCTTGCCGCTGCGACCTAGCCCGTGGCGGCTCATTTCCATGCTAAGGGCAGTTTTTCCCCCCCCCCACAAATCACGTGGTGGTGACGGGCTCTGCAACACCAGCAACGGTGTCAGCTGCCTCTGTGCAGGCGCTGGCACCATTTTTGAAGGGCTGCCAGACCTGCACAGTGAGTACAAAGTTTAACCCTGGAACCTCCCCCCACCACCCACTCCCCACTACACTGTAAGTGTGACCTCATCCCAATAATACACAGAAAATAAATGGTAGGCCCGTTTCAACAACCCCCTCCCCACTCCGCCCCGCCCCACCCCCGCAAAGCACTTAAATTGAATAGTTGACCTCTCCTCCTGCCAACTGCACAACATACTTCACAGATACTAACGTGAGGCCGGGAGACACTTTGGGCTCAAGTAAGCTGTCCAACATCATAGCAGTTTAGCTTGTTCATTAAACCAAAGGCTGCTCAATTCCCAGCAGGGAGCTGTGCCCGGAGGGAACACATTGTCGGCAGCACAGGATATTTCATTCATCAAAATTAATAAATGGAAAAATGACAGACTGTGAGCTACAATTTCCCATGGTGTGCACCCTGCAAGCACAGCTCCCGACTTGGAGCATAGCATTGGACCTCAAGTTCCATCACATAGCCCTTGTCAGTTGTTACTTGATTATTTTTAAATCTTCAGACCAGATTGTGGACAAACATTTTTAATATTATTCAAATTCAGTCTCTGGAAGTGATGCGTGTATTATCTATACATAGTATTTTATATTGTCATGAAGACCCCCACCTGGCAAGAATAAGACATATTAATTTTGTCATATGAACATTAATTTTAAACTGTTACTGTAATGAAGAGATAACTTGTTTAAAGAGATCAGCAGTGGCTGGAAAAAAATTGCATTCTAAGAGAAAGTTGCCTAGGAAAAGACAATGGGAACTGCTCACTGATACAATTAACAGAGAATGGTTTGGGCAATGGTGATCCACATCTTGTTAGTGTAAGAGACAGCACTACACCCACCCACCTCCCCCCCATCCCCCTGCCCAGCCCCACCCCTCCCCCCATCCCCCTCCCCCCCCCCCCCCCCCCCCCCACTGAGAGCTTTAGAATCCAAAAACACAGGAGTTTGTTATAGAAGCGAGTCACATGGCTAACCTGCTGGCCCAGGTCTGGTTTTGAACTACTCACATGACAGCTTGGGTCAGACTGCAGATTGCAACTGAACTTGGAAGAAGAGAGCCTGTCTCTCTCTCTCCCTCATTAATCTCCGAATCCACTGAAGTCACTTAAACCTCAAGAGAGAAAAGACTCCGACATCGAAACAAGTTTTAAAGTGTGCACTGGGCCCCAATGAAATGGCAAGACTTACCGGCAACGAAAGAACCTACATCGAACTCAAAGGACCGTAAATAGAAACCCAGCTATTAGCTCAAACTTTTCCCCTTTATTCTTTCTACTTTTTCTGTCTCTATCTGCATGTGTGTTTATCACATATGCATGCTAGTGTGGTTGAATCACGTATTCGTAGTCATTAACCGAATTAGAGTTTAAGATTAATAAACTTCCACCTTTCTTGTTTAAATCTAAGAAAACCTGTCTAATTGATTTCTTTGCCTTACAATTGGAAAGCAGTGAACAAGGATTCACTGAGGGGAAGCTAAAAACACGGTGTCTGAAAAAATTAAACCCTGTTACGGTTAAACCAGGCAAAGGCTGAGAGGGAACCCGTAGACCCTTGTCTCACCTGGTCGTAATAATATTCTTGGTGCAAATTAGCATGTGCCAGGAACTGAATCTTTTGTAATACATTCAGGGTCATGCATAACATAAATATATAATATACTTCTGTAGCAAATTTAGGCATTACAAAATATGTTGCATAAATACATGTGGAGCCAAGATGCTGTATGTTTGTCCTAATTATAAATAGCTATGATTTAGAAAGCATTGTGATACTGATGGTCTTTAGCATGGTGGAAGATTCTCACAATGCTCCACAAAGAGAAACAGCAGCTGCAAGAGTGGAGGTAGAGGCAGGAATATAAAGAGCAGCGACCTGTGGCCCCAGACCAAAGGCAGCAGTGGTGAATGCAGGTATATAAAGAGCTCTGCTAGGAACTGTCGGAGGGTGTTCGAAACAAGATTTCAAGAAAAAAATTAGTGTGGCATCGCAGGAATACAAGTAAGTAATTGGTTCATGAGTATTTCTCCTTTTTTTTGTTTTTTTCTCTAAATTAAGAGCTGCAAAATTAAAAATTTTCAGTTGGGGTAAGGAAAATCCTAAGTGATTCCCCCACCTTCTCCCCATAACCCTGCACATTCTTCCTTTTCACACAACTGTCTAATTCTCTTTTGAATGCTTCAGTTGAACCTGCCTTCACCACACTCTCAGCAAGCTCATTCCAGACTTTAACCACTCATTGCATGAAAAAGTGCTTCCTCATGTCACTTTTGCTTCTTTTACCCATTACTTTGAATCTGTGCCCTCTCGTTCTCAACCCTTTCACGAGTAGGGACAGTTTCTCTCTATCTACTGTGTCCGAACCCCTCAGGATTTTGAATACATCTATCAAATCTCCTCTCAGCCTTCTCTTCTCAAGGAAAACAGTCTAACTGTCTCCATTCGATCTTCATAATTGAAGTTCCTCATCCCCGGTACCATTCTTGTGAATCTTTTCTGTACTCTCTCCAATGCCCTCACATCTTTCCTAAAGTGCGGTGCCCAGAACTGGATGCAATACTCCAGCTGAGGCTGAACCGGTGTCTTATACAAGTTCAACATAACTTCCTTGCTCGTGTATTCTATGCCCCTATTAATAAAGCCCAGGATACTGTATGCTTTATTAACCATTCTCTCAACCTATCCTGCCACCTTCAATGACTTACGCACATGTACACCAAGGTCCCTCTGCTCCTGCACCCTCATTACAATTGTATCCTTTGTTTTATATTGTCTCATGTCTACTACTAAAATGAATCTCTTCACATTTCTCTGCATTGAACTTCATCTGTCACCTATCCGCCCATTCCACCAACTTGTCTATGTCCTTTTTCAGTGCTACACTAGCCTCCTCACAGTTCACAATGCTTCCAAGTTTCATATCAACCACATACATTGAAATTGTGCCTTGTACACCAAGGCCTAGGTCATTAATATATATCATGAAAAGCAAGGGTCCCAATACTGACCCTTGGGGAACTCCACTACAAACCTTCCTCCAGCCCGAAAAACATCCATGAACCACTACTCATTGTTTCCTGTCACTCAGTCAATTCTGTATCCTTAATACTAAGAATATTAGCACAGCTTAGATTAAGATCATGAAGGGCAGCTGAGACCTGTTGTTTGCAATTCCTGTGCCATGTGGGAACTTCAGGATTCTTCATGTGTCTTGGGGGAATATGTATATAGGAAGTATCTCCAGCTGCTTGAGCTCAAGCTCAGGATTTCTAAGCTTGAGGAGCAGCTGGAGTCACAGTGGAGCATCAGATTGAGGAGAGTTTCCTGGATTGTAATTTCCAGGAGGTGGTCTCCCTACAGGCAGAGAAAGTTCAGCTGACCATCCAAAAGAATAGGAAGAGGCAGGAAGTGCAGGAGTCTTTGGGGTGTGTGCCACTCTCAAACAGGGACTCAGCATTGGAGATTGATGGAAGTGATGACATCTTGAAGGAGTGCAGTCCAGAACTTGGCACCAATTGGAAAGGGACTGCACAGGAGGGAACAGTGAAGAGTAGAAATGCAGTCATTATAGGAGATGTCATAGTTATAGACAGACTTTTCTGTAACTGTCATCATGAATCCCACATGATGTGTTGCCTCCCTGCTGCCAGGGTAACGGACATAGGAACATAGGAACAGGAGTAGGCCATTCAGCCCATTGAGTTTGCTCCGCCGTTCAATACGATCATGGATGATCATCCACATTAATGCCTTTTTCCCACAATACCTTCATATCCCCTTATGCCATTTGTATTTAGAAATCTGTCAATCTCTGCTTTAAACATACTCAATGACTGAGCTTCCACAGTCTTCTGGGGTAGAGAATTCCAAAGATTCACAACCCTCTGAGTGAAGAGATTTCTCCTCATCCCTGTCCTAAGTGGCTTCCCCCTTATTTTGAAATTGTGTCCCCTGGTTCTAGACTCACCAACCAGGGGGAACATCTCAGCTGCATCTACCCTGTCTATCCCTTTAAGTATTTTGTAGGTTTCAATGAGATCATCTGTCATTCATTGAAACTCTAGAGAATATAGGGCCAGTTTCCCCACTCTCTCTTCATAGGACAGCCCTGCCATCCCAGGAACAAGTCTGATGAACCATCGTTGCACTCCCTCTTTGACAATAATATCCTACCTAAGGTAAGGGGACCAAAACTGGACACAGCACTCCAGGTGCGGTCTAACCAAGGTTCTATACAATTGAAGCAAGACTTCACTACTCCTGTACTCAAATCCTCTTGCGATAAAGGCTAACATATCATTAGCCTTCTTAATTGTTTGTTGCACCTGCACATTAGCTTCCAGTGACTTATTGACAAGAACACCAGGTCCCTTTGTACATCTACACT
Source organism: Heterodontus francisci (assembly GCF_036365525.1). Lineage (NCBI taxonomy): Eukaryota > Metazoa > Chordata > Chondrichthyes > Heterodontiformes > Heterodontidae > Heterodontus > Heterodontus francisci. Next base: position 140,820,544 of record NC_090376.1, read on the forward strand.
TTCCAATCTCTTACCATTTAAGAAATACTCTGCACATCTATTCCTCCTACCAAAGTGGATAGTCTCACATTTTTACACATTATATTCCATCTGCCACCTTCTTGCCCACTCACTAAGTCTTTCCTAATCCCTTTGAAGCCCCTTTGCATCTTCCTCACAACACATATTCCCACCTAGTTTTGAGTCATCCATGAATATGGAAATACTACATTTGGTCCCCACAGTCAACTCATTGATATATATTGTGAACAGCTGGGGCCCAAGCACTTATCCCTGCGGTATCCCACTAGTCACAGCCTGCCAACACGAGAATAGCCCATTTATTCCTACTTTCTGTTTTCTACCTGTTAACCAATCCTTAATGTATGCCAGTATATTACCTCCTGTCCCATGTGCTTTAATTTTGCTAACCAACCTACTGTGGGGGACTTTATCAAAAGCCTTCTGAAAATCCAAGTATACCACGTCCACCAACTCCCCTCTTTCAATTCTGTTAGTAACATCCTCAAAAAGTTCCAACAGGTTCGTCAAACATGATTTCCCATTCATAAATCCATGTTGACTATGCCCAATCAGATCATTATTATCCAAGTGTCCTTTTATCATATCCTTTGGAATAGATTCTAGCATTTTCCCAATAACTGATGTTTGGCTAAAAGGTCTGTAATTCCCTGTTTTCCCTCTCCCTCCCTTCTTAAATAGTGGGGTGACATTTGTGACCTTCCAATCTGCAGGAACCATTCCAAAATCTATAGAATTTTGGAAGATGATCACCAATGCATTCACTATCTCCATAGCTACCCCTTTCAACACTCTGGGATGTAGAAAACAGATCCTGGGGACTTAACAATCTTCAATCCCAATAATTTCTTCAATATAACCTTGTTACTAATTCTAAGACTATCCATTGCCTATGTACTGTCATACCTTTTAATGTATTTTCCCAATCCACCTCAGCCAGTTTGCCCCTCATACCTTCATAATTTCCTTCAAATTTAACACCCTGGCTTGAGATTGAACTACCTCACTTTCAAACATAATGTAAAATTCTATCATATTATGGTCACTCATCCCTAAAGGTTCTTTTACAACAAGATTACTAATTAGCCCTTTCTCATTACATAATATCAGATCTAAAATAACCTGTTCTCTAGGATTTGACAAAATATCACATAAAAGGCTGGTTAACAAATTTGATGCTCAGGGAATCGGAAGGTTAGTGTCAGCTTGGATAAAAAATTGGCTTAAGGATAGAATACAGCGCGTCATGATAAATGGTTATTTTTCAAACTGGAGAATGGTTGACAGTGGTGTTCCCATGCATCAATGCGAGAACCACTGATTTTATTGATATGTATGTACAATATATAAATGATTTGGATAGTGAAATACAGAGTAAAATTTCAAAATTTTTGCCAATGATGCTGAACGTGGAGGTGTGGCAGACAATGAAGATAATACAAATGGGCTGCAACAGGACAGAGATAGACTAATAGAATAGGAAGACAAGTGGTAGATGGAATTTAATACAGAGAAGTGTGAGGTGATGCATTTTGGCAGACGGGATAGGGGAGGCAATATAGACATAATGGCACAGGTTTAAAGATGTACAGGGACAGAGAGGCCTGGGTGTTCATGTGCATAGATGTTTGAAGGTAGCAGGACATAGTGGGCTGGATTTTATGTGGCCATCACCGAGTGCAGCGGCGGCCGTAAAAGATGGCGGCCCGCACGCGCAGCTTTCACTCCGCGGAGCCGCGGCACCTCAACTGGGCAGACCCCCCCCTCCCCCGATGACATGGAGGGGGTGGGCGAGCCATCTCCGGCAACAGTGTCCAGTGCCACTGTGCGGCTGCCGGCGCCATTTTTAAAGGGCTTAGAGCCCAAAATGACAATTTAAATTTTTAAAGGAACAGTGAATATAAAGTTATTAAAAATAATTTTAAAAATCTTTCCAGCCCCTCTCCCACCCCCCCAATAGCATTACGTCATTCCTGCCCTATCCCCCCACCCCCAAAATACTTACCTTGAATATATGACCTTCCCCCGCCTCCTCAAAGTTCACAACCTTTCACCTTTACCTTTTCCCATCACCCCCTAGACCAATCAAATAAGTATGACCCCATTTCTCCCCTCCCTGACTGATAATCGTCCCTCCGCCCCTCCTCCCCACAGATGGTGCGCCTCGTTTCCCTGGACTTACTGCGAATCGAAGGCGCGGCACTGCCGGCTGCTAGGATGAAGGTCGCAGTGGCACTTCAGGAGGTGACGGGAAAGCCTTTAACTCAGGTAAGTATTAATCTGAATATTTATTTGACGGTCAGCTGGGGGTGGGGGCCACCACGAGCCCTCACTGCCACCATCAAGATCGGGTTGGGCCCTGCTGGCATCGAGGTCAGTGGTGGGCCTCATCTGGGGCAATCTTCATGCACCCCCTGCCCCCCACCATCACGGATCCCGACGTCAGGGACCCTATAAAATCCAACCTATTGAGAGAGTAGTTAGCAAAGCATATGGGATTTTGGGCTTCATAAAGTGAAACATTGAGTACAAAAGTAGAGAAGCTATGCCTTTATAGAGCTCTGAGAATTCTCAAGAGAATTGCATGCAGTTCATGTCAACACAATTTACGAAGGATGTGAGGGTGCTTGAGAGGGTGCAGAGGAGATTCACCAGAATGGTTCCAAGGATGAGGGATTTTAGTTACAGGATTAAGTTGCAGAATCTGGGAATGCTCTCTAGAGAGTCGGCATGGACTCGATGGACCAAATGGCCTCCTACTTTGCCCTAATGATACTACTGCATCGATTTTATACGGGCGACAGGAGTCCCGGCGATGGGCTGGAACGTTTGGGTGGGGGGAAAGGTCGACAACACCTTGGCCCTCTATCGGACCCCCAGCCAAATCCAATGGCAGGCAAGCAATTAGCTGCCAACCATGGGGGATGTCATCCCTTTACGGGACAAAATCCTGCCTCCAAGAGCTGCCAGACAATTGGAGGCCCAGCAGCTCAGCTGTACCAGCAGCACCACCAGGTGCGGTGACCACTGCCAGGACTACAGTAGGCCCCGTGCAGTGCTGATAGAGGCGATCCCAAGACCAAAAAGTGGGATCGGATACACCAGGGTCAGTCAGGCAGGCCCTGGTGAGGGTGGGGATGGGTCTTGCCACAGGGGCATCCTCTGTGGGTCATCGATTGCCTCCAAGAGGAGTCCCCTCCCCCCCGAGCTCACTAGGAGCTGCCAGGTGAGGTCCACGATGTGGCAGGTCCCTTCGACATTGGCAAAGTGGCGGAAGAAGGCAGTCCTTAAGGGGCCACTTAACTGGCTTAATTGACCTCCCAGTGGACTTTCCATCCACACAGTGGCCACCTCAGAAAAAATGGCATGGGGCAGGACAACATCGGGTACACAGCCCGACGCCACCTCACACTATTTTGTGTTCCCACTCCCAACTCCAAGCACTGAATAAAATCTAGTCTTATGACTCTCTGATAGTACTTTGAATGAATTCTGGACCACACTGCAGCCTGATATAAAACAAAAAGTCAGCTCCAAAGGGATAATAAGATCTGAATTTATTCAAATTCAACCAATTTATTTTAACTTATAAAACACTGAAATCAGGGCATTTTGGCTCATTTTGCATTTGGACTGTTACAGATTTTTTTTGTATGTATGAGATTTCCCAATGGTAGTTTAGCTCCAGTCAAAAAAATGTGTTGAATGTGCGTGCAGTTGAATAAATCTGATGTATATAAATGGGTCTCAATTTTAACCCTCTCCAGGTACCCGTTCATAATGGGTGGGGTAGTTAAAATATCATGATTGGCTAACGCAATCCCACACCTGCACCTTTAAATTTTAAAATGCAATTATAAAGCCCTGGACAAGACTCTCACCAAAGGCAGGTGAGGGCCAAACTAACATACAAAGTCACGGCCCGATGATATCATTGGCCGCATGACTTTAATTTAACAGTAAGTGAGGGAGAAGTCTAAGCTCTGGGATTTCTGGCAGCTGATATGAGGTGGGAGCTGAAGGTCCCCTAAGGTAAGTGGCTCTTTTAGCACTCCTTGAGGACTCGGAGGAGCAGAAGTGTTCCCTTCAGGCCCCTCATGGAAGCCTTTGGCTTCCCAGCCCCGATCCTCAGCCTCCCCACCTTCCCAACCCTCCTGAACACAAACCTCCCACCAGCCCTCCCAATCACCGACCTCTCCTCAGCCCTCCCAATCGTAGCTTGGAGCTGATGCTCACTTCCCAGTGCTGCGAACCATTCCCATGGGTCACTGGTTGCAGCCTCCTGCCACTGGTTTTTCCTCCCACCCACCAGTCAGGCTGTCAATTTGGCCAGCTCCCAGGCGGGAAGCAGCCCTACAAAATGCTAATGAAGCCTTACCATTAAGATTGGCAGGGCAACCACATCCTTGGCTTTGTCTAGTTCTTTCATCCTCATCCTCCCTGGCTTCCCATTAATATCTGGGACATGGTTTCTGAATAATAACAAGCCCATGTATTCCAAGGGTCCCAAAATTTCTGCGACGGTTTGGCAACAAAAAGTCCTTTTCTTTCCTTCTGTGCAGCTAAAAAATAAAATCTGATCAGGGGGATTTTATTTATTGAAAGGAATAAAGAAGGCATTGGGTAGATTTTCTCTTTGGCAAAATAGCGCAAGTGCTATTTGCCTGAACACTGTGGTTTGTCAATCCCTTTTCAAGTGCAGCTTGTGTTTATGCCAGGTTTTGTATTGCCAGAAAGTCTTAATAGCAGTGCTGGAATGTATCAATGAATGCTTTAATTGGGGGAGGAGGGGACTGCGTTCACCATGTGAAATTTACACCTCACTTGTTCAACACAAATCTCTAACATTTATATTCCAATGTAATACAAAATTTGATGTAAACCTAAGTTGCAAAAGGAAAAAGGAATACCAAAGAAAAAATACAACTGAGTTTCATTATTGGTGTCTCTGTGTGGGGTATTTGCAAGCAAAACATATTTGTACGTGTGGGGGGAAGAGGAGAGGATAGTTATGTTTTTGGGGTGGAATGGCTATGGGGCAGGGGTGGGGGTGGTATTGATAATTGACTCAATTTATGAGTGTGTCAGTCCCTCATCAATCTGGTTCTTGTATTTAGGTTCAATTCTTATAAATGCATAACTAGGTTTTCAGAACACATTCTGCTTCAATTAAGATTATTCTTGTTGGAAATGTTGGTGTTTTGACAGTGAATGAAAATGGTACACTAGAATTCCCTAATTGATCCAGATATTATTCAGTTGCAACCACGTGTGTACGTGTGTGTGTGAGTGTATGACTGAATATTTTGTTGAGAGTGCATTTACACTTTTTTCCCCCATATCAGTGTATTTATCACCACAAGCACCAAATTTGTTCTCTCCCAGAAAATATCTGCTATTCTCAAATGTATACATTAACGAGTAAACTTTAGTGATCTTCTCATGACTTGTTCAAATGTCTTAGTATACTGACCACTCTCTCCACCATAGATCATTTTATTCCAGTTGTTGCTTTCTTTCGGTGTGTCATAGCCATTATGGGCGGCACAGCGGCGCAGTGGCGCAGTGGTTAGCACCGCAGCCTCACAGCTCCAGGGACCCGGGTTCAATTCTGGGTACTGCCTGTGCGGAGTTTGCAAGTTCTCCCTGTGACCGTGTGGGTTTTCGCCGGGTACTCCGGTTTCCTCCCACAGCCAAAGACTTGCAGGTGATAGGTAAATTGGCCATTGTAAATTACCCCTAGTGTAGGTAGGTGGTAGGGAATATGGGATTACTGTAGGGTTAGTATAAATGGGTGGTTCTTGGTCGGCACAGACTCGGTGGGCCGAAGGGCCTGTTTCAGTGCAGTATCTCTAAATAAAATAAATAAATAACACAGAAGGGGCCCATTGAATTCGTGCTGGCTCCTTGTAGAGCATGGAGGTCAGTCCCATTCCACCCCTCTATCCCTATAGCCCTGCAGCTTTACTTTCATCAAGTGCCTATCTAATTTCCATTTGTAATGATTGATTGTCTCTACTTCCACCACCCTCTAGGCAGCAAGTTCCAGGTCATTACCACTCACTGTGTAAAATAGCTTTTCTTCATATCCCTTTGCCCAATACCTTTAATCTGTGTCCCCTAGTCCTTACACCATCAGCTAACGGGAACAGCTGTTCTTCTTCTACCTTATCTAAAGCCGCCATAATCTTGCACAACACTATCAGATCTCTCCTTAACTTCCTTTGCTCCAAAGAGAACAATCCCAGCTTTTCCAACCTAATCTGGTAGCTAAATTCCCTCATCCTTGGAACTAGTCTGGCAAATCTTCTCTGCACCCTCTCAAGGATCTTCACATCCTTCTGAAAGAGCAATGACCAGAACTGGACCCAATACTCTAGTTGTGGCCTAACCAGAGCTTTATAAAATTTCAACATGACATCCCTTCTTTTGTATTCAATGCATCTATTTATGAAGCCCAAGAGTCCATATGCTGTTCTAACTATTTTCTCAATATATCCTGCCACCTTCAAAGATCTATGCAGATGAACCCCCAGGTCCCTCTGTCCCTCTACACTCTTTTGAACTATGCCATTAAGTCTATATTGCCTCACGCTAACCCTTAGGTCAAAATGCATCACCTCACACTTCTCAGTATTAAATTCCATCTGCCACTTGTCTGCCCATTCTGCTAGCCTATGTCCTTAGCATTCGATTGGTATCATCCTCACTGTTTGCCACACCTCCACGTTTGGTGTCATCAGCAAATTTTGAAATTTCCCTCTGTATTCTAGTATCCAAGTCATTTATATATATATCAATAAAATCAGTGGTTCTAGCACTGACCCATCGGGAACACCAATATCTACCATACTCCAGTCTGAAAAACAACCATTTACCATGACTCACTGTTTTCTGTCCTTAAGATAAATTTTTATCCAAGCTGACACTGACCCTCCTATTCCATAAAACTCTATTTGTTAACAAATCTTTTATGTGGTACTTTGCCAAACTCTTTCTTAAAATCTATATGGACAACTGGCACTGCATTTCCTTCATCAATCTTCACTGTTACTTCATCAGAAAAATCAACTAAATTAATGAAGAATGCTATAGAAATGTGAATTGCTTTACATCACACCCAAATGTTAATTTATGAAGGGCTCTATTATTTTACTCCAAATTACAAAATATGAAGTACCACCACATAGTCATGCTCTGCAGCAGCTGCTACTTCAGCAAGTTTTTATTCTTCCTAGTGCTGTTTCAGGTGTTTGTCAATTTTAACAGAATAAAAGTGTGAACAGATGTCTTATGCAATAACAGTGATATAGAGGATGTATTTGTTGCTCTCTAGGGTGCTAGACATCATCATTATGAAGATATAGGTGAGGAATGCAATGGATCACAGCTCTCCTTCATCATCATCACAACTGCAATGTCCTTGTTAGATAAAGGTGTCTGAACTATCAGTGTATGAGATCCTCTATATATATATATATATATAACAGGCTATTACACAATAGTATCAATTAACGATTAACCACATCCTTTATTGCAGCTCTTTTTATAAACGATAGTGAATGGCAACTTCCTGGTAACACAAACAATTTTTTTTGTAATGTGTCAGTTAATAGTGGTCAATGCAACATGAAGATCCCATGTGACACAAAACAGTATAGTGATACGGGAATGCTTTGAGAAGATAGGGAAGAAGTGATCCAAAAATACTCCAGTAACCTGTCACAGAAAAGTCTCCTCTCACTGTATTCCAGTTGTTGTATCCTCTCTGTGAGAAGCAGGATACAAATATGAAGCATTTTACGTCACACCGAATGTTAATTTATGAAAGACTTTTTACTATTTTACTCCAAATTAGAAAATATGATGTTCCACCATATAATCATGTTCTGTAGCAGATGCTACTGCAGGAAGTTTTAATTCTTCCGGGCACTGTTTCAGATGTTTGTCAGCTTTGACAGAATAAAAATGTGAACAGAAGTATTAATATAAGTTGTCGTCGTGCCAAAAGTATTATTGTGATATAGGAATCCTTTGGCAAGATGTGGAAGGTGGTGATCTGAAAACACTCCAATGACCTGTCACAGCAACGTCTCCTTTCAGTGTTTGATTAATAGTCATAACAATGTAAAGTTACAGAAAGGGGTTTAAAATTATGATTTTTTTGTTTTCTTTTTGAAAATAAGTGTTTTGAAAATTATGCTTAAACTAGCAGAGAGACTTTGACACAAACCACTGGAAAAGAGAAATAAAGAATAATGGCTTTCCTCAAGTACAAACTTCACCTGACCTCAGCCAGTGGTAAATGGTTAAAATAGCAAGGAACCCAAGCTACAAATTAGGGACTTGGAACAAGCAGGAATATCAGGTAGAAATGTTTCATAAAGTTGCAGAATAAAGTAATAGGAAAGGCCATTGAGGTGCACAGCATTTTTGTGGAAGGAATGAATTGAGAGACTTGGTGAAAAGGTGAGCAGGTGAGGCTGTTCTCTGAAGAAATAGCGAAGACTTGCTGGGCACGATAACCTGTTTCTAAAAACTTTTATGTTCCAACTGTCTGCTTACACCTGATTGCTGGCATATGCTCAAATATGTGAAGCAAACACTTCTTGCATTACTCTTACACAAGTGTATTATTCTAAATATATATATTGGGCACAATATTCAATATTTTAGTGGAATAAACAAATTCTGTTTTGTAACTGCAATAAGTCAAGATATCCTTTATTTGAGTATGTAACTATTTTCTGAAACCACAGCATGGTTCGATATGGCCATTCCAGAAACTGCAACAGCTATATTGAGTAAAAGAAAGAAAGAACCTGGGCTGAATTTTATCACCCCTTGATGCCGCAGTTCGCGACAGCTGGTAAAATTCTACGGGGAGAGGCCCGCCTCAACCTGCAACGTCGAGAAGGGCCCGCCGCTAATTACTGGCGGTGGGGGGACCTCAGGTGTGGCCCCGCCACCGCCTGGTGGCGAACCCTTCATCTCCATATGTAAATTAACATTTATGATATTCAAATTTACATACCTGCAGGCAGCAGCCATCCCACGCCGATTTTATGGCCTCCGTTCAGCCTTCGCGCGCCTTCGGAGCTCCGCACAGAGTTCCGAGGCGAGAACCTTGTGGGGAGGGGGGAAGAAAAATATTTTCAGGGTGGGATGTGTGGAGGAGCAAGGAAAACAATTTTGATTGGATGTGGGGATTGTGGGAAGGGGGAGAAGGGCAAAAGATTGAAAGTTGGGGGGGCGAAATTTGGATAATTGAAAAATCAATTGTTGGTAATTTCGGGCACTGAAATGATCATGGGGGGGTGGGGTGGGGGAGGTTGGAGAAGGGCCTCCATCACTTAATTTTATATTTAATAAAAATTACTACTAGTATCCCTTTAAAAATTTAATTTAATTGTAAGGGCTTAACGTCCTTTAACAATGGCGCCAGTGCCTGCGTGGTGGTGTCGGATGTCATTGCCGGGGATACGGTGGCCGTCCCTCTACGTCATCAGGGGTGGCCGCTCCACCCCTTTATTTAAATGAGACCCCTCGCGTCATATCGCAGGGACTCAGGGATGGCGCATCTGCATGGAATGCACGCCACCATTAGAGTACGCCGCCGCAAACTGCAGTGCACTCGTAAAATTCAGGCCCTTGTGTGTATAGAGCATTTTTCACAACTTCTGGACATCCCAAAGCACTTCACAGAAAATGAAGTACTTTTGAAATGTTGTCACTGCTGAAATGCAAGGAAATGGTGGCAGTCAATTTGCACACAGCAAGGTCCTACGAACAGGATTCAGATAAAGAGGTTGCTTTTGTGGGGTCAGTTGAAGGATAAGTATTGGCTAGCATACCGGGAAAATTCCTCTGCTCTTCTTTGAATAGTGCCATGAGATCTTCGATGTCCACCTGAGAGAGCAGACAGGGCTTTGGTTTACAGTCCCATTGTCAAGCTCACGCAATATGAACTTATGAACCATAAATATGAACTTATGAAGTATACCTGAAATGGACACTTTCCTGTAAAACAAAATGGAGTTGAGAGGTCAGGTGACCTTTACTTTCCTGCCAATACACATGAAACTGCAAGAACCCCGAGTTAATTTTTATGTCTGGACAAGGCTTGGCGTAGTCATTAAAATGCAAACGACCTTCCTGGACATATCTCTGAGAAGTTATTAAATGCAATGATCCTTCCTGTGCTTATGGCTGCATTTCTCCAACTAATTAGAAAAAACTAGGTTCACAATACTGTTGCAGACTCTTTGACTCCAAATTTGAAATCCAGAAAATGGGTGTGAAAAGCTCTATTTCAGCGAGATGGTATGTGGATGAGTGATACCTGGATTCCATCGTCTGACAATGGCCTAACCATCAGAAAATATTTCTGAGGACAATGGAGAGAGATACTCTGGTCACATGACAGAAACTAGGGGCGAGATTTTATTTTCCCACTGCCAAAAAAATGGCACCTACCGCCACGATCTAGCATGCAGCGGCTCATTATAATATGCAGGGTGGCCGCCCCCACCCCCGACCCCCAATCACGTGGTAGAGGTGGCCTCGACGATACCATCAATGCGTTGCCTATTTCTGCGCAGGCACTGGCGCCATTTTTAACGGCTGCCAGGCCTGCGCTGACAGATCAAAGTTGATTCCATTTCCCCCCGCAACTGCAACAAAAAATAAATGCTTGGCCACGGCGCCCCCCCACTTAAGTTAAAATGCTCTGATCCCATCTTCCTCACCTCGGATGGGAAAGTGAAGGCGCATGAGTGCCGCCCGTCACACTGAAGATCCAGAACCAATGGTTAGATCGCAGGGAATTGGATTTAAATGTATGCATAGAGTTTAGTTAAATATTGAAATCAGGGTCCCATCATCAAGTAGCTGGGGTGGGGAGGGGGCGGGGAGGCGCCACGGAGCCTCGCCGGCACTGGAAAGATTGGGCCCAGCAATCCCAGCATCAGGCTCCATGGTGGGCCACTGTTGCTGCGATCTTCCGCCCACCCCCGCCACGGAGCCCGCCATCTGGAGCTGAACAAAATCCAGCCTGAGGTTTCTAATAAGGGGTTTTAATAAGGCACATTCTGGGCAGACGGAGGCAGAAAATCATCTGTGCCAATGAAGAGAAAAGGCTCTGCCTAAGACCACCAGCTTTAAGCCACAAGTAGGCAGAGACCTGAGTTGGCCCTGAACTCTCCACCTGAGGAATCATACCAGGGCTTCGCCATTGAACCTTGTCTGGAATATAACAAGAGAAATCTGCTATTGCAAACATAAAACAACAGCTAAGCCCTCTTTCTAAACCTCCAGAGCTTTTCTTCAGTGGACAAAAAAAAGGTTTACAAGCTTGCATTGTTTTAAGTCTTCAACCCAGGGCAAAGCAATTGTAACAGATAACTCTTGAAATTATAATAACCTAGCACATACTACTTTAATGATCACAATCTTTTATTGAGTGTGTATGTATCTGTATGAGTATGGAAGTGGGCGTCGTTCCATATATTCGGATGTTGAACAATAAACATTTCTCTTTCTTTTCCAACTTAAGAGAAAACCTGTCATTTATCTGTTCCTGATATGCAAAGCACTCAGGAGCTAAAACACATTTTTTAAACATGCTGTCTTTGGTCAGTTGAGAGGTGAAAAGGGGAAGCCATCCCTATCATCTCTCACTTGTTCGTAACACCATTCAAAAGGCAGCACTAGAGTGCCAGCCGAGATTATGTTCACAAATTCTAGGGTGGGGCTTAAACCCAATACCTTTTGACTCAGAGAAAGAGAACTACCACTGAGCCACGGCTGATAACCACCATGTTGAAGACTTTGAATCAGCATATGAAATAGGGATTTGTAAAAACTGATTTATAAGAATCAAGATGAGACTGAAGACAGTGGAGCTGGTAGGGACATCGGGATAGAGGGGGAAAGCCCTCTGCAGGATTGGATGTGGCTGTGATTGCAGCTTTCATCCACACGTCCCCGTCATTGGGGCATGGAGCCTTCAGAATGATGGCACCCTGGTTTGCCTCAGGGAGGCCGCCACCAGGCAGGTCCACCATTGGAAAGGTCACAGCGGCGCCACCAATTTGGCCCCAAATGAGCACTTAATTGGCCTAATTAGCTACGTGTGGCTGCCACATGGGCAGCTGGTGCCGCTCAGAACCTGCCTTCAGCAAAATCACTCGGAAGCAGCATCACTTCGGAGAGCTGTCCCGACACAAGATTCTTCAATTTTGCTCCCAGTCCCGGCTCCAAAATGATCTCCATGCAACTTGGAAATTTCCGCCTATTGATTTAGCCATCATACAGTGTTGAATCCAATTGCCTCCTATTGTGTATCTGCAAATTTGGCATGAACACTGTTAGTGGCTGGATGCAGGTGCTGAAGTGATGGTCAGGATGATGAACAGCCAACATCTGCTTTGTCTGGTTGGTATGCCCCAGTCTGTTCTCGCTTTAACTTCTATGTTCCACTCAAAGTAAATTCCGATGGATAAGCTAGTGAAATGTGAAAAATCTCTCTGCCACCCAACTGCACAATTTAGACTCTAGTCTCTGGGCTCCCTTTGTCTGATATTTGACTTCTCTTGTGCTTTGTTATTGATGTCCAAGATAACAATCGCCTTAGGTTTGGCTTTGGCAGTCATGGATGAATGTAGGTCATCTGTTGAAACAAGAAAGCGATGATCCTTTTAATCTCTTTAGGCTATATATATATTAGAAATGTAGATAGACAACAATTGGGAAAATAAGTTAAGCAATGTAGCATAGGGACATGAGCACAAATCTATCAAGGAAAGTGAGGTTAAAAGTAGATTAAGAAAGAACCAATGAATGGTGCTTGTAAAATACATCCACCTGGGACAAGTGCAGGGGAGAAAATAGTCATACTTACCAGATAGTTATAATTTTGAGAAAGTGTTATCTCAGCAGAAGCTTTGTTTGAAGGTCGGTATGAGTGGCCAAATAAATCTAATATTTAGAGCTCCTTGACTTTTGTGTTTTAATGCACACCATTGTTCATTGTAAGCAAATTTCATTTTTTTCTACCCATTTTGGGTCACTGATATGCAATCCTGTGCCCATTGTGGAATTTTAGAAGCTTTGCTGACTTCATATGCAATCTTGTCCAAGTTTTCTTATGCCCTTTTCTATCTGGGAAAAAGAGCTTCTACCAAATAAGGCAGCTTCAAGTTCAAGAAATGGTTCAATCAGAATAAACTGTTCAGCTACAAAAAGTCCATTTGACCATTGACTTTCCACTTTGTATCGACCATTTATTGCCATTGGTATACATCACATTTATTCGCACATATCAAGTATCCCCTTGCCACCAGTTGATATTGTAAAGTTGGGTAATTTCAAATAATATCTCATTTTATGTCTTAACCTACTGTCAGTGGTAGACAATTGGCTATGTGAATTTGTAGTAGTTAAACACACGAACCACCTGCACAATTGTATAACGTGTCTTAGCACCCAACAGTTCAAATAAAACCTCCCTCAAGTTAATGTGATGTGGCTACATGTTTAATTCCATCAGCAGAAACAATTGTTTTCTTGTAAAGTCGCTATTTGCACCAATAAGAACAGGAAGAATACTACACACATCAGTTAACAATCAGCATAGCATTATATATTTAAAAAGCCATGTCGAATTCAAAGAAGCTTTTATCGTCCACTTCACAGAGATCCCAGACATTCTTTCATTCGTGTGTAAAGCCATGAATACTGATGTTAACATACATCATTCCAGATTTCTTTCTTTCTGATCCATCAAAGAACATCTGGAATTTATACTAATCTGTAGCGTATCTGCTCGGCAGAGCACTGCATAAAACAACAGTGCAAACAAAGGTGAAATCTTGGACAACTTTGAGTACAAAAAGGCTACAAGCTGCATTTTGTGTCAATCAGAAGTATTTTCTCATCAGATTTATAAAGCAAAATAACTATATTTGGAGAAGGAAACTGAAGGGAACAAAATACTCCTCCAATTTTCAAAAGGAAGCAATACTCTTTCAAGGGTACGAAAATTCATTGTTTTGCTTACCCAATGAAATAACATACATTTACCCTTCTAATATCATATAGAATGGCATAATCCTTCAGCAGTAATTTCCCCATCTACCCGTCATTAGAAATGTTTATAATCCGCTCATCATCCAGCAACACAACACATTTGTTCCAGGCAATCAATAGCATATCACCTTTAGAATGATTACAAAAAATTTATATATTAGTATATACATAAAGAGTATGAAAAGGGATAGAAACTTGGATTGGAGAAAAGCCTGTAACACAATTCTATGCACCAAATCATGTTTGTCATCCATATTAATTTTGTTCTTCTGTCTATAGCTACTATATGAATCCCTCAAGTCAGTCACATTGTTTGGAACTTTATTCAAGTGTGTGCATCACATTTATTGAAATAAATCATATCTATTTATCTTTAGGTTATTATAGAAACAACCTCAACGTAGCAATTGGCTATTCACTGCACTATTAAACCAGTCCACAGATTGAACACATTTCCACAGGAAACTTATGCCCATTAAATGTAGTAATGTGTTCCAAATTTTGAGAATCCTTGAGTAAATTATAAATTATTACATAGCAGTGAATACTATGAATACTTTAGCATGCAATTCCTTTATTCACTATTTTAACAGTAGTGTTAGTCTGTTGAAAACAAATGTATTAAGCATTCGCATGCTAAAATTTCAAGTCATTTCAAAGCATTTTACTCATAAAAGCATTTTAAACATGAGTTAATCCAATGAAGAGCTGAATTGTGCCATTCCTTTGTCGAAGACTGCCAATGATTGATATTGATCAGAGCAGACCACAGCACCTTTATAATGCTTGCATTATATAGCACCTTAATAGCCAGAATGCCACAAAACACTCCATGTTTTGAATTTACTATGTAGGCAAATACTGTGCTGCACATATTTATTCACCAGACGGCAACTAGATTCTAAGGAAGCACCTTAACATGAGCACAGTGGCTAAACACATTTGCATAGTGAGATATAGCACCATATAAACCAGATCCATTCCTCATCTGTAATAGGTTAACTGATCTTAATCAGGATTGTACTGCATCATACATGTAGGCTTAGCCTCTCCCCAAGTTACAGAAATTGATGATATTTCTGCTCTTGATCACTGTGCTGCAAAATGTATATAACTGGATTAAAAACAGAATATGCAGGAAATATGTAGCATGTCTGGCAACATCTGTGGAGAGAGAACCAAAGTTCACATAGACATGAAACGTTAACTCTATTTCTCTCTCCACAGATGCTGAATGTCTCCAGCAAGTTCTGTTTTTTTTTATTTCAGATTTCCAGTATCCGCAGTATTTTGCTCTTGTATATAACTGCATTCTGGGTGAGGACAGCTAAGCTTTCATCCATTGCAGCTAACAGCTTGAGAGCAGTATCTGCCAGCTGTTATGCAAAGTTAGCAAATATTTATTAAAACACATGCTGATTCTGAACAGCACCCAAGTGCAGTTCCAATGGAGACTTCCTGGAAATGATAATGTTTAATGTTACGAGAGTTGTGGGGAGTCCTAACTTAAAAACATTTCATTCAAAGTTCTGAAAGTTCACATGAGGTCCAATGAGCTGTCTGAGAAATTTTTTAAAATTAGCTTTGCACCAGTTAAATTTTGTGAGCCTTCTGTTTTGAAAACACGCATCTCACTTGGTTTAATGCAATTGGATATCACCCTGGAACATGACAACCAAAATATACTGCTACTTGTCACTGTGAAAGTGGCAGTATAGATCCACCCTGAGGCTTACAACTTAAGCATTTCACTTTTGAATATATCTCTTGTAATTAACTGCCCCTAAGTCAGTGACCAGTTCTTAAGTAATAGTTACTGTATTTTGTCTGTCATCAATTGTTGACAATTAAGCAGAAAAGCCGACACTTTCATTGAGTCTTTGAAAGCCCAAGTTCATCTACTTCAGTATTATCAATCTATGTATACATGAACAGGGGTCCTAAAGCAAAGTAGAAGATTCATTAAATGTTCTTATATTTTACATAGCACATAGCATAGATGCTATGGCAATTGTACTAACAGTGTATATTTTATTTTGTTAATGAGACTGCATTTTTAGAGAAATGGTCTTCTCTTTTCCATTCCTCTCTATTTTCTTAAACAGATTTCTTGCTATCAATAGTGAGCCATCTGCCAAATTATCTCAGATGGTGACCATGAGGAAATGCAAAAAAGTGCTCTGTGGATAACTCCCCATCAATTTTTCCTTCTTGTGAGAAGGTGACTGGCTTTCATTAAATAGCTACCCATAGTTACCCTCTGTAACGCAGTTGAGATTAGATGTCGATGTTAGGCCTGGGTAGTCCTGGCACAGTGCCTCACCTACCAGGAACATATATTAGGAACATAGGAGCAGGAACAAGGCATGCAATCCCAATCACAGGCAAGCTACCTACATTTTCCCAGGATCTCTGCAATGCTGAGGATAACAGCTGCACACATACTTCAAATCCAAAACTTCAGTCACATTGAAACTCAGTGCATTCACACCTCTTAAATATAAAATGTTAAACCAACATAACTAGACGTAAGGGAGAAATTTTCCAAGTCCTTACCTTACCGGTGCAATTTGCCAATTAGCTGCCTACTGCAGGAAAGGTTCAGCCTGTGCCTTGGAGTTTCAGAAAAAAGATGGCCCCTGTAACCAAAACTTGGGCACCTGATAATATTTATAAACTCCTTGATCTTTGTTTTCCTAGCTTATGCTATCTTCTGAATCCTTCTATTGGATTTGGGGCTTTTAACCTTATTCCTAGCATCTAATGCTGTTGCAATTATTTTCATAATCTATGTATCATTCTTTGGGTCTTTTTGGGAACTAGACCAATGCTGCAATTGGCCACAGCAATACAGTAAAATCTTCTGATATGCCCACTAAATCAGCCGCTATGCAAGCATTCTGCTCCTGTTTGAACATTGAAGGAAGCCTGCAATTTATACAATCTTACTGTCTAAACAAATAGCATGCTCAAAACTTTGAGTATATAGACCAAACACTTTAGGTACATTTTCCGTTTTGCCATATGGATGGTAATCTGGTGGAGCAGATTGATTGCCTGTTGTAGAATCCGCCTAATAGAGATATATATATATATATCTTATATACATAGATATATATATATCACAATAAAAGGGAGCTTCCACATTCACTTAAAAAGAACTGGTTCTTATTTATTTTCATTAAAAATGTATATGTTTAGTTTTAGTTTTAGAGATACAGCACTGAAACAGGCCCTTCGGCCCACCGAGTCTGTGCCGATCATCAACCACCCATTTATACTAATCCTACACTAATCCCATATTCCTACCACATCCCCACCTGTCCCTATATTTCCCTACCACCTACCTACACTAGGGGCAATTTATAATGGCCAATTTACCTGCCAACCTGCAAGTCTTTTGGCTTGTGGGAGGAAACCAGAGCACCAGGAGAAAACCCATGCAGACACAGGGAGAACTTGCAAACTCCACACAGGCAGTACCCAGAATTGAACCCGGGTCGCTGGAGCTGTGAGGCTACGGTGCTAACCACTGCTCCACTGTGGATCAAAATATTCTATTTATCCATCTTTAGCTCTCTGATTATTCCATCTTGGCTACTTCACTCTGTTGTTACCTCTTTGATTATATTTTTGGGGTTGCCACAGATAGTTATTGCCTTTTTCTCTGAAGAATATAAAAAGCAAAGGACATAAAAAGGTTATTCAGCCCACCAACATTCATCTCTCCACTCTAAAAGGATAATTTCATAAGCATGTGGCAGAGCTAGGATTGTAGCACTGTAGCCTGATTCTCTGACCTACACCTACCACTAGCAAGGCTCAGTTCCAGCAGTAGAATGTCCAGAAATTAGTTCTTAAATCTCATAGCTGAGCACAGTTTTTGGAACACCCTTAAAGTGTGTTTCCCTGCTACCCTGTCTGACAGATTATTCCTGATGATTATCCTTTGTGTAAAGAAATTCTATTTTCTCATGTTTCTTTTATGTATAGCTTCTGGTCCTACTAGTTTACTTTGAAGTAACAATCTGGATACAACTTATCTAAGCCATTTAATATTGTATATGCTTAACTGTCTTTTCTCCAGCCTGGAGAGATTGATCTTAATTAAACCTTTCTCATAACTCATTTTCATACACTTGGAATGATTGCTATTGCATCTCTCTGCACCTTTTACAGGGCTTGTACATGCCCTTGTATTGTGGCAGTTAGTACTGCACACAATGGGGTAAAAGAATAGTGTCTGGTCGTGTAGTCTCACTCGACTGCAGCATGAGCTGGAGAATTGGATGTAGCGGTCATTTATTTTAAAGAATAGGAAACTGAATGCATAATAAGTTGGGTATGCTAAATCCATATCCAATTCTATGGGGTAGATTGCCAACTTACTGCCCTGGCATTAAACTGGCAATGCAGATTGTGCATCCTTTATAGAAAGCAACCAATTTTGATTTCCATTGATTTCCCAAAGACTCACACATCTAATGAGCATAATTATGCTGGAAACCAAAGTCTCTGAAAATTTACATGTCTTCTGATCAGTGCATTGTATGGATACAACATAATCTTTGTCGAACTGTATTCTCCTGTTTAGGTAATGCTAGTCCTAATGCTTCAGTGATTTTCAAAAATTTCCTTTCCACACTATCCAGACATTGACTGTGATGTTACATTAATATCCCAAGATCCCTTTCTCGGCCTTCTTACATTAATTCTCTTCCATTCATGTTGTATTCGATTACACATTGTTTTGCCAAAATGTGCAATATTTACATTTGGCAGTATTACATTTCAGCCACTATGTCCAAATCTTTGAACTTCTTTTGCTCATAGTTGGTTTCTATTGCTCTCAGCCCCCAAAAAATCATAATGTTGCACATGCTGTTAGTATCCAAGTCAGTTTATTAATATGAATTGGCACAGACTGAACGTGACCCCTGTGGAACTTCATCCAACACATCACCCTAATCCAGTAATATATCTCTCTCCTGTTTTATGTTGCTGATCTTTGAAACAACTTAGCATTCAGTTCCATGCTCTGTTTTTCTAAGCTTTGTTCTATCTACTTTATATTCCATTTTCAAATTAAATATATAATTCTGTGTCTATCTTAGTGCACGTTTTTTTATCTTTCTTGTCTATGTGCTTGATTCTTGGAATGTTTTCTTTCTCTGATTCTCTGAACTGGTACTGCACTTTTTCTACCTGGGTTGTTATTTCTCCCCTCCCATGCTCTTCCTTTTCCATAATTACCACAGTCTGTGGACATTGCACATTTAAGCAAAACAATGAGTGACAGGAGACTATCTGGGCTATTTTTGAATAGACCAGAAGGAAACTGGTGGCATAGGTAATAGATAAACAGGGTTATTTGAGGTAAATCAAGCATACATAGAAATATTTGGACTTTGTTAGCTAATGAATTTGGTCATGTATGGTGAATACTACAACTGTAAGTAATGATAGACACAGAATTGATTTGAATATATGTCGAAGCCATACAGTGAACATAGCATGACATTCACAGGGTCTAAAAAACAGAAATATTATGATATATAATATGGCTAGGATTCAGTTCACTGGTAGCAGAATTAGAACAAATGGGTTAGAAGATCTTGTTGGCACAATCACATTCTATCTTTCCTCACAAGTACATGTGCCACATCTGAGAATAATAACAGTAGCGCTCTGCTGCTTATTAGCAGAGCGGTCATGACACAAGTTGATTTCTAATGGCGTTGAGTTCTAATAACTGGCATTGCATCTGCTGCCTGCACTGTTAGGCATGAACTATGCCTTTTTCATGCCTGCCTCTGAAATTGGTATTTTCACACTTTTGTGATGATTCATGTAAATGTGTAGGTGTGCAATGCAACACAAAGGAAAATTACAGATTAATGATGCAGATGGCAGACAACTGTATCATTTCACTAGCATTAGGGATTCTAAAAATTCCAAAGCATGCTACATATTCAACATAAGGGGATTTTTTGAAAAAATTCTCACGTCTGGCCAATTGACTGTTGAAAGTGATGATAATATCTGGAAAAACATTAAGCTTGGTTTGAAGTTTGGAATATGATTTTCCACAACGTGAACTTTCTTACTCTTGGTTAATCATAGGATATTACAGCACAGAAATAGACCAACAAGTCTGCATTTGTGTATTTCTGAAATGTGATGGCTGTGAGCTAGATGCAAGACTTTGATGTAGATACATTCACCCTAGAACGTGAAAATAAGCCTGACATTATATGGCAGCTACCAGTATCAAAACAACATCCATGGAGCACAATGCACAGTTAGTTGAACAAGGTTTCTTGCCAATGTGTATCACACTGCGGCCAGTAACAATGGAGCTCTGTACATGCAGACAGCTTCAGTTCCTGGAAGCTAATTTTTAATGTTAGTAGTGGACAGCAGCATTCACTTCAATATGTAGAAGATTTGAGGTGAAGCTGAATTATATGACATTAGCATAGTGTTAATGTGTTGATATATATTTACATTGTCATTTATTGTAATGAAGGTATTAATTTCTAAGAATGCCATTGTTAAAGTAATGGGCAAAAGAATCCCATACAAATTGCTGATGTGTTTATAAGATAATATCACACAGCACAATGTTGCCTCGTTGATGACTGAGTTTGTAAAATGCCCAAGAAATCCAATGGACTGTCTAAAGCAGCCTGGACCTATACTGCAACTTGAAACATGTGTGAGATGGACTCTGGAGAAGATGTCATACCTGCTTTCATGTCCTAAGGGTTAGATGGCAGCTGGCTCACACATTAGGGGCTGAATTTTACCAGCCCCTCGACACCGCGAGTCACGCGTGGGGGCCGGTAAAATGCTGCGGGAGGGGCCCACCTCTGCCCGCGATGCCGAGAAGGGCCCGCCGCATATTACCGGCAGCGGCAGGACCTTGGTGCAGCAACCCCCCCCTGCTCCCGCCGCCTGGCGACAGGCCCTTCATCAGCATATGTAAATAAAGATTTAACATATTTACATAAACTTACCTGCAGGCGGCGGCCATCCCACTCCGATATTACGGCTGCCATTCATGCTCTGCGTGTCTTCGGAACTCCGTACGGAGTTCTGGGCGAGAACCTGCTGGGGGGGGGGAGGTTGGTGGGTGTGGAGTAATAGAATTTTCAGGGTGGGAGGGGTGGTGGAGCGGGGAAATCGATCTTTATTGGATGTGGGGATGGTGGGAAGGGGTTGAAGGGCAAAACTTTGAATGTTGGGGGGGAAGTTTGGGTATGTGAACAATCAACTGATGGCCATTTCATTGCCTGGCTTGACCATTGGGGGGGGGTGGTGTTGGGCAAGGGCCTCCATCATTTATTTTTAAATGTATTAAAAATCATTTATACTTACCTTTAACAATTAAACTTATTTATAAGGGCTTAAAGCCCTTTAAAAATGCGCCTGCGCCTGTGCAGTAGCACCGGACGCCATTGCCGTGGATGGGGAGGCCACCCCCTCTACATCATCGGGGGCGGCCACTCCGCCCCTCTATTTAAATGAGTCCCCGTACGTAATATCGCGGGGGCTCAGGGATGGTGCCTCCGTATTGGATGCATGCCATTCCTAGGTGTCAGCCATGGCGAGGTGGTTGCACTCTCACTTCTGAGTCAGAAGGTTATGGGTTTAAATCCCACTCCAGGACTTGAGCACAGAAATCAAGGGTGGCACTTCAATGCATTACTGGGGGAGTGCGGCACTGGTGGAGATGCTGTCATTTGTACAAGATGTTAAACTAAGGCTCTGTCTGCCCTCTCAGAGCATGCGGGGAGTTATTCCCAGTGCCCTGTCCAATATTTATTCCTCAAGCAACATCACAAAAACAGATTACCTGATAATTATTATATTGCTGTTTGTGGGCACCTGCTGTTTGCAAAGTGGCTGCTGCTTTTCCTACATTATTAGTGACTAAACTTCAAAACTACTTCATTGGCTGAGGTGACTGGTGGTAGTGGGAGGTGCTAAATAAATGCCAATCTTTCTTTATACTGTTAGTTTTGTGGTAGTGAGCACCCATAACTTTTCTGGCAATGTGACTGTGACAACATAAACATCAATCAAAATCCTGATCAACAATAAGAAACATTTTACTTGTGTTCTCCTTATTCTCGTCTCATTTGTTCATCTTTTAAAAATGTTACCATTTATCTGTCTGATCCATCTCCCTTTACATTTTTTTCCTAAACGAAACTGTACATATCCATTATTTTTGTTCCTGGGCTACGTGTCCATTTTGAAGGTGAAAGCAATTGAAGGGTGTTTTCATTGTTTGAAATCTGGGATTACGGGGTGGTTTTCCGCCCAAAACAAGAAAGCACAATAGAAATAGTTGTTTGGTTGCTTCAAAGGCAGGAGGGACTCTTAATAGGAGCCGCAACTCCCAAAGACAATCGTCGTAACAGATGTAAGCTGTCAGCAATCACGACCTGTGCTCCGAGCGTTATACTGCATGGTATCACAAGCTGTTATACAATAGACTGGTTAACTGTTCACTTAATTGTTTGCTCTGACCTGTTGGACAGAATAGCGTTCTACTGTAAATGTAGGTTAGCGTGAACACAAACCCCAGGCGCTAATACAACCTGAGCCGGTTACCAAGTCGAACACAAAATTCCCACTGCAGCGGATTCAAATCCACGGAAATACGGCTCGGAAAGTTGATGATAAACATCTTTGATCTAATATTATTAGTTCAGACTCATTTCTGAGGCAAATAACCAACATGTTTCTACTGGACTTTTACTTCCTGAGCCCAAGGGCAGGAATTGAAATAATTCCCTCCTTCCTATTAAATACCCGCTCGATTTAAATTGCGACGGGACCAACGTATCTCGAACTGTTTCTGAAGCAAACGTTCGCAACGAGGAATTTCACACATAATCATTTCCCCTTTCCGAGAGTGTAGTGGGGAATAGGTAATGCACATCATCACCTACACTGTACTCAATCTTAGAAAGGTAACACTGCACTATAATCCAACACAATAACTCACTTTCCACAAAAAGTTAGCTGTATTAAATAGATAATTACACAATAAAACGGAGTTTACATGCTTGCAATCCGAATGTTTGACATCATTTCACTGTCATTGTTCATTACTCCAAAATAAAATGGCATTCTAGTTATTATTGTTTAAAGCTACAGAAACAGATCTTCTTGGTACCAACTGTGTATGATTATGTTGAAGGTGCTCGGATTCCCAAGCGGCAAAGTCTGTATAAGGAAACCCGCAAAACATTTCATTACATGGAGTTCATCTGGAGCAGCGCTCAAAGCCCTATAACTCCAGAAACACGTTTTAAACGAAACCTCCACATCATTAAATGGTTACAACTCGGGCATTTGTATTTATTGAAAACTTTGTGATTAAGCTGGGAAAACATGTTTTGCCTTTTCCTATAAATTGATGTTTATTGCATGTTGTTGGAAAGAAGCAGCACTAAGAGGCAGCTTTGGAGGTGGGTCGCTTACCTGCAGAGCAGTTGGACTGTCCCAGAAACAGATTCAGCCGGGGTAGATCTGCCAATTTTGAGGGGCAAGATGAAACAGAAACACATATTTCTTAAATTGCAAGTGGTGAATTAAAGTGCGTTTCCCAGTGGAGGATGTAAGATACACTTACCACAACAGCAGCGTGACGGGGATCAGAACTCCCAATAGGGCAGAAAACAGGGATTGTCAGTGACGTTTCCTTCACTTCGCTTTCTCCCTCTGAGAACAAAATAGTCTCATCTTGACCTCGACTGTCAGTTTTCCAACAGGTCCGGAATTGCACTAATGCTGTGTGGAGCCAAACAAACTTGCAGGTACTTGTTTAAAATTATTGGAAGTACCAGTCAAACGAGATAGGATGATTCCTCTGTGATGATCAAAGGCTGTGTTCACGCTCCCGGACTCAACTTGCTCCGGCTGCAGTTTCCTCCAGAGGCTGCTGTGTTTTAATAAAGGCGGCCGTTAAAATAAAGAGCAATATCAGCAAAAACAGAGAGGAGGAACAGTCCCAAATTCACACCGGAGCTGCAAGCTGGTCGTTCCTGGTGTTCTCTCAGTAATCTGATTGCCAGAGACTTGGAGACTTCTTGACTTCTGAATCAGCTCGGTAGTCCTGCCCCCTTTAGATCGCTTTAATCTGCTCTCGTCAGAAAGCTTGCGAGCTCCACCCTGGGACATTGCTATTTGCATAATACCTCGTCTCGTCCCCCCAGCGTCACAAAGTACCACCTAGATTGTCCGGAACTTCGTGTCGGTGCCTATATCTGCTCCCAATGCTTGGTGACTGCAACAACTCGACATTTTACATTGCAATGAGTTGGATTTCTTGCCGAATTGGTGCAGCGCACCCGCTCACCGATAGGAAATACAATTCAATCTGTGACAGATCGGAAACTATAGTGTCCTTCGTCGCTTATTAGTTGCTTATCAAGGCACATTTTCCTATCGGTTAGATTCTTTTTGAATCCGGTGACAATAAACGACTGGCAAAGGGAAGAGTGACGGTGAAAGACGAATAGAATTGTGGCTTTACCGAGAAACAACCTGAATGAAACTGTCAAATTATTAAAGAATTGGATATGTTACAAGTTTTTAAAAAAAAAATGATCACCATACACGAACGTGTTTAGACCCGCGATTTACTGCATGATTACTCTTTCAGCATGTAGAAAATCTCCTGCATTACTTGCATTCCTCGTAGTTTGATCGAGAAAGCGGCGATCTAATCCTGAATTTCTAAAAAAAAAACAGCTGGAGCCCCTGATCTTGAGTTTAACACATGAATAAGATTTATGCACCGCGCAAAAACATGCACATTTAGACTTTTGCATCGCCCTGCTTTTGCACGCCAAATAATTTGGTTTCATGCGCCCCATTCTTCGTTCTCATTGATTCTTACAGTAATCTCACTGTTGCTTATTTACTCTTGTAATAGTTGTTCACAAGTTTTACAAAAAAATCACGTAGCAATATATCATTTCATTCCAGAAACATAGGAACGTAGCTGATAGAAACAAAAACATTCATTATTGCGAACTATATTTGTGACCCTAAACGTGTCCGACAGACGACGAGCTCTCTAAAAAAACAAAACAGAACTGGAAGTAACCAAGGTATTCTTTGTAGTTGAAGAAAGGGCCCACGATGCATTCTGTTCGAAAGGTGAATCAGATAAAGTCATTAATGTTCCCGTTCAAGTGATTCTTATTACACGAGGAAACTTAACTCTCTGAAAGTACAATGGTTGGGATGAATGCCTGATTTCAAACGAAGATACTACAGAACTACTCAATATACTTTCCCTGATCAATGTAACACGGTCTTTCGGGTGTCAAATTTCTTTAATTTGCTTTGTCAGATGAATATCTTTCTAACATCGACGCGGAAATATTTAGCGGTCGAATCTGAGCAAATTCAGCGTAAGATATTTCTAAATTTACAGCATTGCAGCAGAAGGTAAGCGTTCATGTCTCACTGATACACATATAGTGGAATCTTTTGGGAGGACTTTCGTGAAATCATGAATTTAGCCACTTCCTTGTGGTCTGATTGCTTTGGAGGATCACGTTAATTACAACACGTCTGGTTAACAACCAAATGGATTAAGTGAGATCAACCGCGAAACAACATTTTCAACTGTAATTCAACATCGCCCCCTTCTGACCGCACACTTTAAAGAGAGAGTCGCACGATTTGAATTTCTTTGGCACTATTGTGACTGTTGTGGGTGCACGAAGGGGTACATAACATCAGCTGTATTTTCAGAGCAGTATAATCAGCGTTTCTACTTTACATCCAGTGAAGTTAGGATGACGGAAATCTGGGTATATGTATCCCGAAACACCGAGTGCAGTTCCTGTGCCCGTGTGGTTTTCCATAGCTGAAATTAATGGTAACAAAATAGCCAGTACCTTTCAAGCACGGAACTATGAATTGTGGTACATACAGAGCATCAATATTCGTTTAAATCTAGAAGGACAAGGGCAGCAGATGCCTGGGAACACCATCACCTGCAAGTTCTCCTCAAGGCCACACACCATCCTGACCTGGAACTATATGGCAGTCCTTCATTGTCACTGGGTTAAAATCCTGGAATTCCCTTCCTAACAGCACTGAGGGTGTACCTCACATGGACTGCAGCGGTTCAAGAAGGTGGCTCACCACCACCACCTCAAGGGCAATTAAGGATGCACAATAAATGCTGGCCTGGTCAGCGACACCCACATACCATGAACGAATAAAAAAAACCTACTTTAGGCAATTTCTTTTTGCAGCAGTTGCTAATATAATATACATCATTACTGGTGCAATCATATGTTCCTCATTTGTAAGGGCTGGAAGGCTAGGAACAGATGAAGCACTTGAGGAATATAAAGACAGTAGGAAGGAACTTAAGCAAGGAGTTAGGAGGGCTAAAAGATTAGATTAGATTAGAGATACAGCACTGAAACAGGCCCTTCGGCCCACCGAGTCTGTGCGACCATCAACCACCCATTTATACTAATCCTACACTAATCCCATATTCCTACCAAACATCCCCACCTGTCCCTATATTTCCCTACCACCTACCTATACTAGTGACAATTTATAATGGCCAATTTACCTATCAACCTGCAAGTCTTTTGGCTTGTGGGAGGAAACCGGAGCACCCGGAGAAAACCCACGCAGACACAGGGAGAACTTGCAAACTCCACACAGGCAGTACCCAGAATCGAACCCGGGTCCCTGGAGCTGTGAGGCTGCGGTGCTAACCACTGCGCCACTGTGCCGCCCAGGGTTCATGAAAAGTCATTGGCAAACAGGATTAAGGAAAATCCCAAGGCTTTTTATACATATATAAAGAGCAAGAGGGTAACCAGGGAAAGGGTTGGTCCACTCAAAGATAGAGATGGGAATCTCTATAGATTCTATAGATAGAATCTCGATAGATAGAGATGTGGAGCCAGAGGAAATGGGCGAAGTGCTAAATGAGTACTTTGCATCAGTATTCACCAAAGAGAAGGACTTGGTGGATGATGAGCCTAGGGAAGGGAGTGCAGATAGTCTCAGTCATCTCTATCAAAAAGGAGGAGCTGTTGGGTGTCTTGCAAAGCATTAAGGTAGATAAGTCCCCAGGGCCTGATGGGATCTACCCTAGAATACTGAGGGAGGCAAGGGAAGAAATTACTGGGGCCTTGACAGAAATCTTTGCATCCTCATTGGCAGCAGGTGAGGTCCCAGAGGACTGGAGAATAGCCAATGTTGTTCCTTTGTTTAAGAAGGATGGCAAAGATAATCCAGGAAATTATAGGCCAGTGAGCCTTACGTCAGTGGCAGGGAAACTATTAGAGAGGATTATTCGGGACAGGATTTACTCCCATTTGGAAACAAACAAACTTATTAGCGAGAGGCAGCATGGTTTTGTGAAGGGGAGGTCGTGTCTCACTTATTTGATTGAGTTTTTTGAGGAAGTGACAAAGATGATTGATGAAGGAAGGGCAGTGGATGTTATCTATATGGACTTTAGTTATCTTTATGGACTATATGGCAGACTGGTACAAAAGGTGAAGTCACACGGGATCAGAGGTGAGTTGGCAAGATGGATACAGAACTGGCTCGGTCATAGAAGACAGAGGGTATCAGTGGATGAGTGTTTTTCTGAATGGAAGGATGTGACTAGTGGTGTTCTGCAGGGATCAGTGCTGGGACCTTTGCTCTTTGTAGTATATATAAATGATTTGGAGGAAAATGTAGCTCGTCTGATTAGTAAGTTTGCGGACGACACAAAGGTTGGTGGAGTTGCGGATAATGATGAGGATTGTCAGAGGATACAGCAGGATATAGATCGGTTGGAGACTTGGGCGGAGAAATGGCAGATGGAGTTTAATCCGGACAAATGTGAGGTAATGCATTTTGGAAGGTCTAATGCAGGTGGGAGGTATACAGTAAATGGCAGAACCCTTAGGAGTATTGACAGGCAGAGAGATCTGGGCGTACAGGTCTACAGGTCACTGAAAGTGGCAACGCAGGTGGATAAGGTAGTCAAGAAGGCATATGGCATGCTTGCCTTCATCGGTCGGGGCATAGAGTATAAAAATTGGCAAGTCATGTTGCAGCTGTACAGAACCTTAGTTAGGCCACACTTAGAATATTGCATGCAATTCTGGTCGCCACACTACCAGAAGGACGTGGAGGCTTTGGAGAGGGTACAGAGGAGGTTTACCAGGATGTTGCCTGGTCTGGAGGGCATTAGCTATGAGGAGAGGTTGTAAAAACTCAGATTGTTTTCACTGGAACGACGGAGGTGGAGGGGCGACATGATAGAGGTTTACAAAGTTATGAGCGGCATGGACAGGGTGGATAGTCAGAAGCTTTTTCCCAGGATGGAAGAGTCAGTTACTAGGGGACATAGGTTTAAGGTGCGAGGAGCAAAGTTTAGAGCGGATGTGCGAGACAAGTTTTTTACACAGAGCGTGGTGAGTGCCTGGAACTTGCTGCCAGGGGAGGTGGTGGAAGCAGATACGATAGTGACATTTAAGAGACATCTTGACAAATACATGAATAGGAAGGGAATAGAGGGATATGGGCCCTGGAAGTGCAGAAGGTGTTAGTTTCGGCAGGCATCAAGATCGGCACAGACTTGGAGGGCCGAATGGCCTGTTCCTGTGCTGTACTGTTTTTGTTCTTTGTCCTGCAACTGTGTGTTTGCCCATTTTACCCTGAAGTTTTTGAAGTCAGACCAGTGCCTGAGAGAGAGAGAGAGAGAGAGAGACAGAGAGAGCAATAATACCAATGTTTAGTGCAAAAGCAGTTCTACATGGAAAATACAAATCGGAACCTGTAGTTTGAAGAAAATAAAACACCAAGCAATGCCAACATTTATGAATTATATTGGCTGTTAGAAAACGATTTAATTCTTTATAAACCACTGGGCCTGATGTATTCCATTTGTGCAACATAATTTATAACTGAAAACATTGTGGTACAGTTTCCGCTGGTTAGATTACAGTTCATGTTTCAAATGAAAATTATTTGCATAATCATAAATAATTATGAACAAACCAGTGCAATTGGCAATGTAATAGAACATAATTATTTTCCCCCTTGCATTAAGAAGTATTCATCGACATATTTAAGAGTGGTAGCCTAGTGCAGTTTCATTAATACAGCTGCAAGTGAATTTTAGCACAAAAAAATAAGTATTTTTGTAAGAGTATTCAGGCCTCCAACTTTGAGTAACCCTGATTGAGTATCAATGAAAACGACTTAAAGAAATATACTGAACCAGTGACTATTTTCATTGATGCACACTAGTCGATTTCTTAGTAAATATCTTTTGATATGTAAACACTTTAAACCGGTGTTTGCTGGTGTCAGTACACCTAAGAAAATTACTACAATTTGAAGAGCCTTCCGTAACCAGAGCAATCAGCGGAAACTTGCAATGTCGACCTGGGGGCAAGGTCTGCATCACAGAAATGCAAGCATGAATAGCTTTCACGCTATTTTAAAATTCTTTCATCTTTTGCTCTAGTTCGACCAATCCTGCCTCTGAATTGCGCTGACATCACTGGCATAAGGTAGTGGAAACCCTACCTCAATGCATTTAATTTTTCCATTGATTCAGACAGATTTCTTTGTGTTAATTTGATAATAGACAGTTGAGATGACGTGTAGTGATATAAAGTAAAATAGCTCAAAGCATAGAAGCACAGAGTTTGCTATTTTCCCCCAGATTTTACTGTTGTGACACTGGTTTAATATGTTTGGGATAGGGAAGAACAAACTTGTCACTTCCACAGGTTTTGCTCTTAATGTAATTCTGATGTGAAGAAGTCTGATACTCATGGGGTATTCTTGACAGCTGTTAAGAGCAGATATAGAACAAAGAGAAGCTCCTCTGATCTTTTAAAGTAGAAGGTAAGTCTGGAGGGAATGCTTTCAATTGAATTACTCCATTAACTAGATATTGCACAAAAATGAAGAGAAAAGCAATCACGTATCTGGAATAAGATAATCATTCTATTACTCTATAGTTCTCACTGCACCATTCCTTTGGGTCTCCCCTCTCTTGCAGAGATGAGTCAGCATGTGGCTTTATAAGTAATTCTATCGATCAGCATTTAGATTGGTCCTGGAAGGTTCAGAACTAGACACTGTACCTGGCTGATGCTAAATTTTCCTGCTTGGATGCTTCCCAGCTGTGTCCAGGATTGTTTTGGACATTGACCTATGGGATTGCAGAGGAGCTGCTCGTTAATGAAAGCATTTGCTCCTACACTAATATCTTAGATTCATTACTGGGGTGAGGTTTCATCAATGGCGAGTACCTTTTGGTACCTCATGTCACATGGTTGTTCTTCATGTGTGAGTCTATGCAGTTTCAGGAGTAATCACAACCAACCTGATCCATTCTCATCCGACATCTACAATTGCTGTCACACACAGTTAATCATTGTGAAGCGTTAGTCAAGTTATTTTGAGGTGCACTGGAGAAAATTTATGAAGAGCAAACATGGGGGCCAATTTTAACATTTGGTGCAAAACTGGCATTGGTGGGCCGAGTCCACCTGTCACTCACCCATTGTTGCTGCATGAGGCCTGATCCATTTTGTGGCATGGATCCGGAAAGCTGCATGCACAAAACTGCTGGTTCAATAGAACTTGACATTTGGGGAAAGTGGGATATCAACCAGGTCCTGTGTGGATCTGGCTGACAGTCCAGTGCTGGAGGTGATAGGCTTTCCTGGGGAAGTGGAGGGAGAGCAGGTTGGTTTACACAGGCTACAGTATTTGTATGCTCCTGGCCCCAAAATAATGAAAAGTGAAAATGGATTGTTCCATTTGTAAAGACTGCTGGTTAGGCCTCGCAATGCTCCATCCAGTTATACTTCAAAATTTCAAATTTCATCTGGGTCTTAGGTGTCATAGAACCCTGATTTACATACTAAAAGTGAGTTCCTGCGCAAAACCGGCTGGCAGTCCAGCCACCCATCTCAAGGCCCCGGATAAGATAGTGGTGGTTGGAGAGCAAGCGTAAATAGGATAATAAGTGGCCCAATGCCATGTCCACCCTGTTTACCTGGGCAGCCACAATACAAGGCAGTTCCACAATCTTTATGGAGCTATGTACTTTCAACTAACAGGTATATCAGCAGTCACTAATTTAAAGATTTAAATTAAGTATCATAAATAATGATGACAGTAAACAAACAAAAAGCCTAACTTAACAATTTGCACCAGGGAACAACTTGTTACTGAGATTATTGTACTCAAAAGATGCACTACAGTACATAGATGCATGGTATTTCATGATTTTGAACGCTTATCAGCATATTCTGCTTTATTCCCATTTGGCCAATGATGACATAATGATTTATAATTAATATTATATCTTCACCTGGTTTCAATTGAAATATAATTATAACACAAAAATACACATGCAAGGATATTTTTATTATGAGAAAATTACAGGATTGTTTATAGAAGCACTCAAATTTAGTAAAAGTGATATGAATATTTAGCACTCAATGCCTAGTGATAAAACTATTTAATTGAGAAGGGATCATTCTTTTAACTGACTAATTATCATTTTTTCCCTGTATAATGGTTGAGAGTTCTGACTAGATTGTTCTTATATTTGAGTAAAATATTATTCCCTATCGTCACTGTGCCAAACCTATCCCTTTCTCGAGCTGAGCATAACACAGCACAGCAAGGTCAGTTTTTTTTCTTTTTGTTTTTATAAATTGTTAAGTTCTCCAAAAATAACTTAAACAACAGAAATAAACGGCATTTCACCTCAGTAATTGTATTGCACTTAGCATGTTCTATGGACTTATCAAATGAAACTTAAAACAAAAATGAAACTTAAAACAAAAATGAAACAACGGAACAGAAACCTTTTGATTTTGGTGTCATAATTTGTGCAGGCACTGGTTCTCGATGTACCTTGAGAGTGTAATATTGAGCCAGCACTTGATTCACATCTGGTAGCATTTTAATGTGAGAAGAATTCTGACTGCAGTATGGACCGACCTCTCAATTTCAAAACATTGATCTTGAGTTTAGAAAGCTCCCCCTTTCAATCTACTACTCGGAATCTTTTGTACTTGGCTTGGCAAGGCTACCTGATGGTTTAATGTGATGGTCAAGTAAGCAACTCAGTAGGTAGACCAGGAAGCTCCCTGGTTTGATCTTTGGTCTGTGCTCAGTTACATGACCTCAGCTAGGGCAACAATATGGATGCGACAATTGGCTTCAGACTCCCTTGGTTGGGGGAACTCACTCCTGATTTTTCTGCCATGACCTGTACAGCAAGTGCATATCTGTGGAGTTAGGAGAAGACAGAACTGGGCTTAATTGCAATGCTTCCCCATGATTGACAAGCCTGTTAATAATCACTGTCAGGATTCATATGTCAGGATCAATCATGGCTATTTCAATGAGATACTGGAGAGTGACCAGTGGCTGTGCAACCAGCAAACAGTCAAATCCTTAAAAAGAGCAAGGAATGTGAGTAAGTTGACAAGCAAAAATCTTGGTTTGACATCAGGCTGTCATTATACAGTGGCTGGTACAAAGCCCAAAAAGAGTGAGACTGCTTCCTAGAGGTAACTTTTTTTGCCTTTAGTGCAGTTGTAAGTCAGATCACTGGCATGACTCCTGAATGTATGACAGTTTTTGCATTTTTGTGCATCTAAAATTGCTTCATATCAATGCAAAATTAGTGGCATAAGAGCACCATTGAGCAATTTTTTGAATTAATGAAAGCATTCCAGTAACAGCTAGTGTGTCTGGGATTTGGACAGTTTTCTTTCGAAATATATATATATCTGATAGGAATGATTCAGACTTCCTGGTTGAAATGGCATTGGAACTGTTGTCTTCCTATGAGATTCCATGCTACCAGATTGGGGAGTTTTGATTCAGTCAGGTCAGCTCATGATTATAATTTCAATATGCTTCCCATACATTTTTAAATGTGCCGGGAGCTCTCTGGTTGTCAGTCATCATTATTTCCAGAGGGCAGCAGCTATATAGAGCTGCCACTCCCGCTACAAAGTTGCTGTTTTTATGTTGATTGCAAATTTCTATCAGATCAGGAATGAGCAAGAGCATACAGATTAATCTGTTCATCATTCCCGCTTTTGACATAAACATAAGACATAGAAAGGAATGAAGAAAAAGTTCTTTGGTGAAAGAAGGTGCTGAATTAAATCTGGCTACAGCTTGCCAAATTAAATCAAATCTCTGACCATAGATTGCATGTCACGAGCACTGTGCTCCAAACATAATACAATGTAATTGCAGAATAACATAAAAGTTTTTCAATTGGTGTTTGAGGCACAAGTATTTCTGATAGTACGTCACCTTTTTTCCCTCCTCCTCTTTCTCCTTCTCTATCATGGGTTGGGATTAGGCATCCTGGTCCTCTTGATCTGTTACTTCTCTCTAGCTGTGAAATTGTGCAATATGCAATGTACAGGTGATGGTGGACATAGGGCTTACTTGTCCAAAGAATGGAATCTCCTTCTGCATGGAACTGGCATGTTCCACTAGAATATCAGGTGGAGGTATGAGCTTCATTGTACATGCAGTTTGCATCAGATTGTAAGTTTCTCAAAGGCATTTGTAGCTGTGATTGATGGGTTATCCTTGGTTCCTAGCAGCCATCTATCCAATCTGCCGACTTTTTCAAATAATGGTGGCATTATTTACAGAAAAATGAAGACATCATAGAAACCCTGACAGCTGGTAAAAGTACTTTGCTCACTCATATGGCTGCCAACATTCCATGAGAGGGTAGTGTTATCCTTCCAGTTAAATTTAATGCTGTGACTATTTCCTAACTATGAGAAGAGTTCGACTTATCATGGAACTTGTCTGGATGTCATGTTTGAAAGTGTAATATATCACAATGACAGCTTACCTTATGAGTTGCAGATAATAAAAGCAAGACTCTTGAGACATATGCAAGTAGAAGTGTCTAGGGTGAGAATGAGTTAGCAAAGGCCTTCCTTTCACACAAACTGCTATTCCTCTTCCAAATCTAGGACTATAGGAATGGCCAAAGGCATTTCCATGGTGGACAATCAATCTCGTAATGGAAAATAAAGTACGCAAAACAGCAATAGCTAGTTATGTACCATGAACAAAAGAAAGTCAACATTTCTGATGTAACAAGAAGCAGTTCAAACAAGTATGTAAGAAGGGAATTCTCTAACACCTGAGCAATGAAGCCTAGCATGGCCTCTTTTATATGCAGTAAAAAGGTTTTTTTTAAAACAAGTGGGAATAATCAATGCAAGATTGGCTTTAATTAAGAGGTGACTTTAATGAAAATAAAAATCAGGAGCGATGCAAAATGTCAATTCACTACCATCGATTTTACACTATTTCATAAAGTGAAAAATATCCTCACAGAATGCACTGTCAGTGAATTAGTGCTTGTGTACTTCTGAGGCAGATTGCCTGACAGAACTTAATTTACATTTATTGCATCAGTAGATTTTTAAGTAACATCAGTAAGTTGGCATGCTTTTTGAGGCTGTTCCATTAGGACTGCAGCAATATAATAAAAGCAAAATACTGCAGACTGCAGCAACACCAGTTTTGTATTTCTTTTCTGTGAAATAAGTAGTGGTATTTTATTTTGCTAAGGCCTCTAGCAGAAAGATAATGTTCAAAGTAGTTGTAATGCTGATGTTCTAGTTTGCTATGTTTGTTTTGGAACTATATTTGCTACTTTTGAGCTTTTCAAAATCAGTATTATGAATAATGTTGATTTTGATTATTCATTTCTCATTCTCCAAACTATCATAGCCAAGAGATAGTGCAAATAGAAAACAATGTCTTCTAGTTTAACTACTTCCCTGGATAGTTCTGAAAATGTTGAGTGCATTATAGTCAATAATTATTACAAATAAGTTATTTGAATAAATCCATTTATTCAATAAAAAGACAGTTTAAAAAGAAAACAAAAAACTAAAATTTCACAGTGGCAGAATATCCTCAACAGAGAGTTTAGCAAAGATTAGCTGCAAAATGGCCCTTTTCAAATTGAAGTGTCAGTATGTTCCAGAGAAAACAGATAGTCTATATAAAAGCGATGGATTTAATTTCCTCTTTGTCTCCTTAAATAGCAATGGTATTCATATCATAGCCTGGCAGATAGTTAATGTAAATGAATATCTGTATTACAAATAACTAATATTTAGAACGCTATAATCAAGCATGCACTGAAATAAAAGCTATAATTTCTTTTGAACAGCTATAATTTTTTTAGCAATTTTTCCTCCTAGTTCCATAACACATGCTGGGGTCACCCACTGAGGCACGGGGACAAAACCAACCTCACAGCCAGCAGAAGGTCTACAGTGTCAATGTTGAATAATGCATTTTAGATGTTAGTGTCCTTTTTTGAAGGCTTTGGCCTGGGATGTTACAGTCAGTGGTGAAGTGATGGCCCCAGACGCTGCCCTTGAAAAAAGCTGCCCACAAAGGTCTGTGGCGTAGATGTCACCTTTCCCAACATCGGACTAAATTTTATAACAGAGACGCTGGTCCCACCGTTGGGACCAGAACCGGGCACAAGGCACGTTGGGGACAGGGGTGGCCTGCTGAACACGATTCAACGGTGGCCGGCCAATTAAACAGAATGAGTCGTGAACTCCAAACAATTGCGTGGTTGGGGTCAGGCCCAGAGGCGATGAATACGGTGTTCGGTGACACCTCGGCAGGGGCTGGCACCATTTTTAAAGGGCTGCCAGCTCAGCATTGAACTCTGCATTCTGAAGGCCTGGAAGAGGAGGAGTACATTATGGATATTTAGAGATGGCTGAGAGGAGACCCCGGGCGGCCCCATGCTTCCCTGATGCCTCTCTCCAGGTGCTTTTACAGGCTGCAAGGGAGAGGAAGAACATCTTGTTCCCGAGGGATGGCAGGAAGAGACGTGGGCTCCAAATGAAGCAGGCATGGCTGCAGAAGGCAGAGGAGGTCGGCAGCCATGGGTCACGCCACATACATGGATACAGTGCCACAAATGACTCAACAACCTCATCGAGGCTGCGAAAGTGAATACTTTTTAATGCCCTCATCCACTTGGACCTTGCATCTGGCAAAGCAGGAAGATGCATTGGGAGGAGAAGGACCAAACCCACAGATGTGGCAAAGAATCAGGGGATGCAAGATGACTGAGATCGGCGTGGCAAGGTGGCCCTGAAAGGAGGTCCCCTGTCATAGTGCAATCTCGTGAGGTACCTGGAAAGGGGACGCATGCAGGAGGTGCCTGTGTGCCCCCGTCAGTGGCAGCTGGACTGCCAGCAGCCTATGTGTTGGGATTAATCTTGCTTGGGGAACAACATCTTCCTTTCTCTATCTGCAGGAACTGATAGTGCATAATCGGAGAGAATGAGCCAAGACTGGCGGTGGGCTGCCCATGCTGCATGTTCTAACACCAATGGAGGAGGAGGCCATGGAGCTGGCTGGACCTCAAGATGGCCAGAGCACCATGGACGGAGAGGCAGGAGCACTTTCCTAAGACAATGAGTAAGGTCGCCATGGGGCACAAGGTTGCATCTGCAGCGATGGGGCCCTGGTGCTCATTGGGCATCTGGTGCCCACAGGGGTCTGCATCGTAGGTACGTGTGCCATGGTGGGAGGGCTGGCCCTTGAGCCTTACATTTCTCTGTTCTCTCATGCAGATCATGTGGTGTCAAATCAGAGAGCCTGCAAATCCGCGACAGAGCCTGCCACCTCTGAGAGGGATGATAAAGGACTCTCAGCGGGTCCATTGGCACCATCCACCAACACAGATACTGGCCCCCTGGTGGGTTTGCGTGCAAGTTTAGATGTGGGCAAGCTGGTGAGCACAGCACACACGTGCCTGAGGCAGCTGCATGCTGAGCCTCAGGCTCATGATGTGCCTCTTGTGTTGGCAGCATCACGGAAAATGCTTCAGCTGCAATGTGAGGTGCAGCTACATCTAACAGAGGTGCCAAAGGCAATGTGTGCTCAAGCGTGGACAATGGAGAAGTCCATGCAGGCCTTGAGCTCGACATTTTCTCTGACTGGTGCATGAGTGGTTTCCTCCATTGAGAGATCGGTGGCTCTAATGGACAGCCACATGCAGCACTGTCTGCAGACCTCCATACCCTCGTCCAGACCATGGACACAAGGCAGCAGTGACAAGGCGAGAGGAGGACAGGGGTCCTCGAGTCACCACCAGGTCCTCTGTCCTCTCAGGTCAGCAGGGAGGCAGAAGTCCGCCTTGCCAGGCTGGAGGAGCGTCTGCCTCCCACAGCTGGGGGCTCCTCTCAGGGTGACCCCCGTGTGGGCAGCTGCTCCTCTGCCCCTGTGCCAGAGTTGCCTATTCCTCCATCATCCCTGCTGACAG
Source organism: Heterodontus francisci (assembly GCF_036365525.1). NCBI lineage: Eukaryota > Metazoa > Chordata > Chondrichthyes > Heterodontiformes > Heterodontidae > Heterodontus > Heterodontus francisci. The sequence goes on from NC_090376.1 coordinate 140,858,048, forward strand.
AGGACAGTACTGCTTCTGTGCAGGAGCTCCTCAGCATGTCGGGGCCCTCCAGACCCAAGGCTTCCAGAGGATGACTGCCAAAGTCATCTATAGTCATGGGGCAGCAGGGTCAGCAGCCAGACTCCACCTTAGCTGACAGCACAGGGGCAGCAGTGCGTAGAAGTTCAGAAAAGAGAATTAGGATCTGCACGTAGAATCACGGGATTAACATAGGTGAGTGTGTGCTTCAGATGCAAATGGCAGTCTGTAGTGTGAATGTAAATAGATTTTTTTTGCTAAGCATGGACTCCTTTTGTTTCTATTCTGTCAAGGACTTGGCCCTCCACTGCATCCTAGACTCTATGAAGAGGCTGGATGCGATCGAAGATCCTGCAAGGGGTCAGCTCTGGAACCCCACCAGAACTGCTCTGCACAAATGTCCATTAAGCCAATGCATCCTTAAGGAAGGAAGGCAACAACATGGCTGCATAAAGATGGGTCTTTATTGGTGAAGGTACAAGGGGCAGTAAGGATCAAAGGAAATGAGAATGTATAAGGGCATTGCAAGCCTCCCTTGTGCGCCTCTCATTGTCACTCTCCTGTTGTCCCTGGGGCCCTTCGTCTAGCCTGGCTTGCTCATCTTCCAGCTCTGCATTGTCATCGTCCGAGGAGGCAGTCCACTCCTCACTTTCCCCATTGTTCATTGGCTCCCCCCTCTTCAGGGCCAAGTTGTGCAATGCATAGCAGAGCACCAAGATATGTGAGACCCTCACTGGGGCATACCGAAGGGCTCCACTGGACTGATCTCGGCACCTGAATCTCATCTTCACCGGACCAATGATAGCTTGTGTTGTCCCGTGGCAGGCGCTGTATCTTTCCTCTGCATCTGTGGGCTGAATTTTGTGATCCTGTTGCGGGTCCCGGCGGCAGACCCGGATGCGGGTGCCATCGCCACATATGGGGCTGGATATTGTGGTGACGGCAGGATCCCGGTGCCGGGGTGAAAAGTTGGGAGGAATCCCACCTTGGCCTCTTTGCACTCCCACATTCGACCTCAGCATGATCCTCTGTTGTTCCAGAGGCACAGTTTCCGGTGCTGGGGTCTCTGTCCCTTTAAAAACGGGATCCCGCGTCCAGGAGCGGCGGGCCAGTCACATGCCTGCAGCTCATCAGTATCAACAGCACCACCGGGAGTGATGGCCACTGCCGGTACTGCAAAGGCCTTGGATCCAGGCCCAGCGCTGGAGCCCTGAACCTCAGGTAAATAAATAAAGCAGCGGGTGGGGGTGTTGGCATGAGGTCTGGGGGAGGGGGATCCAGGGAGGTGGAGGTTTGCTGGTGGGGGTCCTCAGGGGGTCACAGATTGTCCACAGAGAAGAGCCTCAATTGGCCTCTGCCCAGGAAGGCCGGTTTTGGCCTATCCCGCTCCTGGCAAAATTGTTTGGCGACGAGTCGACAATGGCCCTCCACCCCTTACAACCCTTGGCAATTCTACGGGCTCCCCCACTTCCAACCCCTTCGCATGCAGACCATAAAGTCTAGCCCATGATGTGTGTGGCCCACCAACTGCAATCATACAGCGTACTGCCGCTTAACATAATGAAGTCACGGGGCCCATCCAATTACATGACAGGGGAGGGCTCCAAGGCGGTGATTGTGGCATCAGATGACCTGCATCCAATGCAGGTGCTGCCACCATATTTAAAGCAATGCCAGGCCTGCTTGTATGCTGCCTTTCAGTGAGGCAGTGAAGCTGGAGGGCTGCTTGACCCTGCTAAAGTGCTGTTGGAGCTCCTGGACATCCACACCCACTCCACCGCCCCTCCCCCACAAAATCCCTGCACAAGGACTAACAACTGTTGAGATGGAGTGGGAGCAACCTGGCTCCATGCCAGAGGCAAGACTCCAGATGGCCCCAAGGTTTAGCAATGCCTCCCTGGAAATTCTCCTCCAAGCTGCAAGGAAAAGGCAGGAGGTCTTCTTTCCAAGGATGTCAAGAAGAGATTCTCCTGCCTGACCAAGCAAGACTGGCTGGAGATCACAAAGGAGATCAGCAGCCGTGGGGTCATTACCCTGGAACTGGGTCCAGTGTTATGAGAGTCAATGACCTCCGTCGTTCCGCCAAGGTGAGTCCTCCATAGCTATTTCCTCTTTGGGGCTTACATGTGGCTGCGCAACAAGTGGAGGGTGTGACTACAAAGGCACTGGCGTAGGGGTTAAGTATCACCACACCTGGCAGATTCATGGCTGCTTCCTGGCGAGAGGCCTTCTTTCACAACTCACCCCCATTATGCCCCCTGGGAGTGGATGCGGGGAGAATTAATGCAGGAAAATCCAGCAGGGGATAAGGGGCAGCCACTAGCATAACTGTCCTGTTGCTCTTCCTGTGAAGGTTTACTATGTTCCTCTTTCCAGTTGCAGGACAAATGGACCTAAAACACAAGGGATACCTCGAGAACTGACAGAGGCATCCCAGATCTTTGGCCTCTGTCATTGGCTGAGGAGGAGGCACTGGAGCTAGCGGGGGTCCAGGGTGGCCCTTCCTGGTAAGACTGGTGAGTGAGGATTGTATTCATTTGTCCTCCACCACACTTCTGGAGATCCACATCACACATGGTTGGCATAGGTGATCTGCACAACCGAACCCACAAATGTATGTGTTCACTCATGCAGCTTGTCATCCACAGAAGGCGAGCACAGCACTACGACAGGGACAGCTTTCAACCTCTGAGGAGGAGGAGCAGTTAGAGGATGTACTATCATATCATTGTCCTGCACCTGCCACCAGTATCATCGCAGATACTTTCACCTTGGTGGGTCTGCCTTTGGGCTTAGAACCAGGGTCACAAGCTGGTGAGAGCACTATACATGCATCCGATGGAGCTTGTGATAGCTGAAGCCACTGTCAGTTGGAGGACTGTGGGTGGCCAGGCCCGCACTGAGCTCCAGACTGATGAGGATACTCTAGTGTCAACAGCACAGGGCATGCTGGAGTTGCAGAGAGAGGTAAGGCATCATCTGATGGAGTTGCCAGAGGCAATGCACAGCCATGAGTGGACATGGAGGAGTCCATCCATGCCATGAGTGCTGCCATGTCTCAGGGATGTGAGTGTATAGCTTCCTTCATTGAGAGGTTGACGACCTTCATGGAGAGCCAGATCCCATAGTTGCGCATAGACCTGCACACCATTGCCTTGGCCATGAGTTCAATGCCGCAGTGCCAAGGCAAGAGAAGAACAAGGCACCTGGAGTCTTCTCCAGGTCCCCGTCCTTCTCTGGGCAGCAGGGAGGTTCAAGTGAGTCTTGAAAAGGATTTGGAGAGGCTGACCTCCACATCTGGGAGCTCCCCTCTGGGTGCGCTGAGAGTGGACACTGGCTCCTCAGCCTCTATGCCAGTAGCCATGGGAACTACACCTGTGCAGGAACCTATCAGCCATCTGGGGCTCTCCAGGACTCAGGCACTCAAAGGACACCCACCAAAGTCATCCGAGGCCAAGGGGCAGCTTGATCAGCAGCCTGTCTCCATCCCAGCTGCTACTGCAGTGGTCACACCTTGCAGAAACACTCGTAAATGTATAAAAAAGAGTACATAGACACACTTTGGGATTCACAGGTGTTTTCTACTTGGCCTTTATATTGTTTACTGCACTTTTGTCATAAATAATGAACATTCATTGTTGTGAAATGCTCATTCTTTCATGCCTGAAATGTGAGATGCTGCCTTCACCCTTGCTCCCTCATTGGGCTGCCAGTTTAGGCACAGACCGCATTTGGTAAACGTCTCAGATGTGTCCGAGTACATGGTGAAGCTGGGCGCTAGGCATGGAATCGAGGGAGAAAGGATGCGATAGGCGGAATCCAGTGAGATGAGTCTTTATTGAGTTCACTTTGAGAGGCCATTATGGTGGCAGGAAGCGGTTATGTATGAGACTGTCTCTTGCCTCCCTTGTGCATCTCTCAATATACCTGGCCTCCGATCTAAGGGGTTAAATATCCAGTACTACCTGCTCAGTAGCCGCCTCCTCCCCCTTGTTGTTCAGCTTGATCTGCATGAGAAAACATAGACATTGAAAGATTAGTGTCTGCCCATCGTGACATTCCAACCCCCCCCCAACTGTGCAGCTCCATTGTCCTCCTCCTCCATCAGGGTGAGGACATGGAGATAAGGCCAGTCTTGACATGCTCCTTCCTATTGTGGGCTGTCTTCTCCTGCGGACACAATGATGAACCAGGTTAGTGTCCCAGCGGGGAAAATCCTCAGAGCTCCGATGGTGATATTCCAGTGGACGATGATGGGAGCACACATATACTTCCTGCATGTGGGCCCTCTCAAGGCAATGACTGACGTGCGCCCCTCACTGAGATGCAGTCCAGCCAGAGGCAGCATGTCCTAATGCTTTTCCCAGTGAATGTAACTGGGTGGTCGTTCCCTTAAAATAATAACTGTTCCCTCTCGCTAAGACACATTCAATGCCCAATGGGTTCAAGGTATTTGGAGTTCTCACCTTAGCAGCCCAGAAGAGGTCATTGACCCACTTCCTGCACTAGATCCATGTCCTGGGGGGATGACCTCACAGCTGCTGACCTCCTCTGCAATCTCTGTCCAGGCTTGCTTGTTCAGGCAGGCAGGTCTCCTCCTCCCGTTGCTGGGGAAGAAGACCTCCTACCTTGCCTTTGCAGTCTGGAGAAGAACCTGCAGTGACTCATCACTAAACTGTGGGCCACCTGGGTCATCCTTCAGCCTTGGTCAGTGCAGTCTTGTGATCAGCACCTTACCTAGTATGCAGTAAAGGCAGCAGACAAAGCCCAGGAGCTGTGAAGGCAGCAGAAAAAGCCCAGGGGCTGTGAAGGCAGCAGACAAGGTCCAGGGACTGTAAAGGCAGCAGCCAAAGTCCAATGGGAACAGAGGACACTCAGAAACTTTTGTTTCCAATCCAGGCAGGAGTGTATGCATGGCTGGTAGCTCTCTAAATATGGTGCCAGCACCTGCCATCACGTGAGATGATGGTTCCATCAGCGTCCCCTTCCCCTCCTCAAGTTCTTGGTTGCACAGACCCCACACCGTCCCTTGCTTAATTGGCCGGCCACAGCATGATTATGGTCGGCTAGTCGCATTTCCCTCGTACGGTGACAGCACCTGCTTCCGGTGCCGCCACCGAGACCTGCGCTCTTTGATCAACATTCAGCCCATTTTTATCTGAATCCCAATTTTACCCTCGCTAATCTAAGGGTACTGAGCCAAATATAGAGCCCCATAACTGCTCTCGCTGAGTTCATCAAATTCAGCAAAAAACAGACATCAAATTGTGATATTTATCTACCATTTAATTCACCTGTTCACTGAATTAACTTGCACAATCATTTTGTTCAAGAAGCAGACTTGTAAAAAGCATAAAATTATTGGTAGCAATATTAATGGATGAAGGCTTAATGCATTTGTATGTCATCTCTCTGCTATTTTATTCAAATAAATGCTTCAAATAAATGGGCTAACAGCTGTGCTAAAATGATAGCAGAGGAACATTGTGAAAGTATGTGCTGTGTCATGCAGCCCCCACCTGCCAAGAATGAGACACATTAGTTTTGCCACATGCCCATTGATTTTTTTTAAACTGTTACTGGGGTACAGAAAGAACTTGTTTTTTTAAAAAAAACATCAGACCCTTGACTGAAAAGACATTTTTGCATAGTAACAGACAGTACTTGGAAAGGGCAAAGGGGCCACTCCCTGCTCCAATTTAATCCACAATGGACTTTTGATTACCAGACGTTGCAGGTGGAGAGGCTAGCATTCCAGGTTAACTGCTAAGATGGCCGAATACACAAACAGACATGGTCAGACCAGTTTAGTCACATGACTAACTGGCTTTTAGAGTTTTTTGAATTTGAACTTGCCACAGAGAATTTGAACTCAGTAAGCTGTTTGCTCCTGGACTGGAAAAGACATCTCTCCTGTCTGCTCATCGCTTTCTCACCAGTTTTGGAATCCATTGAAAACACAGGAACCCCAAGAGAAAAGTCTCCTACAGTGAACAAGGTTTAAGAAGAATACTGGGCCCCAATGAAAAGCAAGAATTACCTACAAGCAAGAACTACCTACAAAAGGACGACAGTGAGCTTGAAGCATAGTAACAAGAAACTCTTCTGATATTGTCTCAAACCTCTCTACTTTATTTTTCCTTCTGCTCTTTTCTGTCTCTATTTGCATGTGCATATCACATATGCATGCTAGCGTAGGGCATGGCATGTATCCATACACGTTAACCGAATTAGAATTTAAGATTAAGTTTTAATAAATTTCACTTTTCTTCTTTAAACCTGAGAAAACCTAGTTGTGCTAATTTCTTTGCCTTATAATTGGTAAGTGGTGAACAAGGATTCACCAAGAGGGAGCTCAAAATACAGTGTGTTTAAAATTAAAATCCTATTACAATAAGACCAGGTGAAGGCTGAGAAAGACTCCTAGACATCTTGCTCACCTGGTCATAACAGCAGTATTTACTGATATTGCTAACAGAAATTTCTAAGTTCCTGCGTTGTAATATTTAAGTTCTAAATATTTGGCAAATAAGAGCTTAATGCGCCTTGTATTTTCTTTGTTAAGCTAAGTTATATTGGTAGTTACATAGTCAAGAAATGTTATTTATCTACTATTGAACACGACTTGTGAAACTATTATTAAATACCTCCTGACAAGTACATCATGGCAATTTAAAAGTTGATAAAGCAGAGCAAAAAAAAAGTTTGACTCTGCCTCCATCATCTGGTATCTTTAAATATTGCCCAACCTCGATTGTGACAATTACATATGGAACGTTAAGGAAGACTACAGGCCATTAGACCAACCAATACTCATTTTGGACTGGCATTTGGCAGGAACATCAATCGAGGGGTCCAGGTAGTGTCCCTGTTTTCTCTGTTTCTGAACTGTGTGGTGGGCTATGATGGACTGAGATAGTCTTTTCTGGCCCCACTACATTCCTGTTTCCAGACTTGTATTATCCTAATTCCCCCATTGTAACATCCAGCTGCATTTTGAATGCCTGTAATGCTTTTGCCTTTACTGTCCCCCCCAAATCTCATCCATCCATCCATCCAAATGTTTATCACACCTTGAGTTTCTCCCTCGTACTTGTTTTGTTTTTACCCCTTTCAAATGTACCATGTTGGTTTAGGTCCTGGTATGACCAAGCACCTTCAATGTTATCAGAATCACCTGACCATGCACAGCCCTAGAAATCTCCCTCAAATCCCATGAAAGCACAGCCAAGCTAGTTTCTCAAGAATGTGTATTCTTAATTTCTATGTGCTTTGACTACGCAAATCCAAATAGAAATGTAATCTGAAAGAGAAATCTCCATTGAATCCTATACAATACTAATTAGAAATCCATCTGTGAGTGAATTTATAGCATTTCCACGTGCACTCAGATTAATTAACAAACCGATTAATATTGAACATACCCCAAACCTCTGATCAGCATAAGTGCAACCTTGAGGGTTCAGGAGAATGGAAAAATGTAAGTTCTACTTTTAGTTATTGTGCCCATTTAAAAACAAAGTATTGTATCATATCCAGCATATCATTCAAACAATAAATAAGGCAGAATCTGCACATCGAATTTTGGCTTTCCCATTGTGATCACCTTGTTGTTTCCTCTTAACTGTAACCTCGGCATCTTATTTGAACCTGAGCTGATCTTCTGAACCCAAACTCTCTCCATCACCAAACCGCTTACTTCCACCTCCATAATATAGTCTGACTCTACTTCTGCCTCAGCTTATCTGCTGCTGAAACCCTCATCCATGCCTTTGGAACCTCTAGAATCAACTATTCCAATGCTCTCGAGGCTAGTCTCCCATCTTTCACCCTCTGTAAATGTGAGTTCATCCAGAACTCTGCTGCTCGTATCCTAACTTGCACCAGGTCCTGTTCATCCATCACCCCTGTGCTTGCTGACCTACTTTCAGGCATTAAAGGATATGAGGGTCCTTGAGAGGGTGCAGAGGAGTTTTACCAGAATGGTTCCAGGGATGAGTGATTTTAGCTACAAGGTTAGTTTGGAGAAGCATGGTTTGTTCTTCTTGGAGCATAGGTGATTGAGGGGAGATTTGCTGGAGGTGTGCAAGATTATGACAGGTTTATATAAAGTAGACAGAATAAAAGCTGTTCCAAGCACCTGTTCATACACGGACTAGGGGACACAGATTTAAGATTTTGGGCAAAAGTTGCAGAAGGGATTTGAGCAAGAACGTTTTTACGCAGTGAGTGGTAATGACCTGGAACTCGCTGCCTATGAGGATGGTAGAATCAGAGATGATCAATGATTTCAAAAGAAAATTTGATGAGCACTTGAGGGAAATAAATTTACAGAGCTACAGGGATATAGGTGGGGAATGGGACTGACTGGATTGCTCTACAGAGAGCTGGCATGGACTCAATGAGCTGAATGGCCTTCTTCTGTGCTGTAATTACCCTATGACTCGATGACATGGGCTTCCATTCTGGGAACACCTTGATTTTAAAATTCTTATCCTTGTTTTTAAATCCCTCCATGGCCATACCCCTACCTATCTCTATAACCTCCTTCAGACCTACTTCCTCTGAGGTACCTGTTCTCCAATTTTATCTTTCTGCGCATCCCTGAATTTCATTTCCCCACCATTGGTGACTGTGCTTTGAGCTGCATAAGCCCGAAGTTATAGCATTCTCTCCCCAAACCTCTGCACCTCTTTTTCCTTCTTTAAGACACCACTTAAAACTTACCTCTTTGACAAAGCTTTTGATCACCTGTCCTAATATCTGCTTATGTGGCTCAGTGTCAAATTTAAAAAAATAAAACTCCTGTGAAGTGTCATGGAACATTTTACTACTATATAAACGCACTATATAAATGCACATTTTTGTTGCTGTTGCAGCCCAACATTCTGTGCATTGAAGCACTGGCTGGTTATTGTGCTCACACAGTCTGTGCAGGTTAAGGCATTATAAAAACAGATAGTCTGAAGAAAAAGATAATTGTTGAAGCTGTGCCAGGAGAAATCCACCAGAAGCTGGTTTCTATCTTTGGCGCACTGCTGAATTGCTATGTCAGCTAGCAGTTGGTAGCAGGTTGGGTTGAAGATTAAAAAAGAAACAACTTGCCTTTAAGTAGCATCATTGACAGATCAAAACTTCCCAAACATCCAAGGACACAGCTCCACTGTGGAACTTGCTAACTTGAGTTCAATAAATGAGATCATTTTTGAGCTAGGTTGAGAAAAAGTTACCATGAAAGATGCTGGATTGTTCAACAAATCCAATTGGTTCAGTTATGTCCTTCAGGGAAGGGTTTCTGCCACCAGGCCTATATGTGACTCTAGTGCACATTGCGCAGCTGTCTCTTAATGCCCTCTGAAGCAATCTAGCAAGACATTGTCCACACAATCACTATATCACACCAGCATAAGGACTGCAGCAGTTCAAGTTGAAACCCAATACCACCTTCTCAAGATAACCTGGGAAGGGCAATAAATATCAGCAGTGCCACAATGTCTGGAAACAAATAAAAAAAAATCCATGCTTCTCCAAGAATTTGCTTTGTTTCGTGAAATTGAAGGTGAAAATCTAGACATGACAGTGATCATACAACAAAAGCGGAGGCACTAAAACAAAGAGTGCAAATTTAGCAAAGACAAAACAGCAAAGAGCAGCACAAAAATATAACTGAAGGAAAAATTCCAAAATTGAGTTTTGGAGTAAAACTTACACCCAATAAAATGGCTGGTCCGGCCACATGTCAAATTGGGAGATTTCCTGAGTGCCCTTGTGAACGGTTCCATACTACTGTATTGCCAGTGGCCTCTTTTTTTATAGAATCCCAAAGGATCCTGAGCCCTATCAAAAGAGACAGTCTCTCCCTTTGGCCTGGAATTTCCTAGAAATTTGTGGCAAAATAACGCTGTGGGTACATTGTACTACTGATTTTCACCATAAAAATAAAGTGTTCCAAATTAAGGACACCATACCAAGATGTTAGCTATCTCTATTCTAAAATTAATTATTGGCTTGATGCCTCATCCAGTTTCTGATTTATTCAGGGCAGAACATATCATATTTGGCTTTTCATGTATTGTCTCCATATTTGCAGGGATTGCAATTAATATAAATACTGACCTGCCTGCCGTCTTTGTAGCAAATCCTGACAAGATAAATGCCCAAGGAACTGCTAAGCTACAGCACTGAGGGCTGTATTGTAAGCAGAGACCTTTTGATTTTGAACATTTTTCCTGAGGGACTTGATTTTGGGTTGGAGGAAGCTTTGTAGGGATCAAGTTCGGAAGGAGCTGCTCAGATTCATTATCCCACTGTAGCTCTAATTCAGCTTCTTGCCCTAATGAGTTCCATAGTGGCATTCTTGAGCAATCAGGGACCTCAGCAACTCTCTTATCTCCATTTGTCAAAGCACTAATTTAAATAAACTGATAACATCAGTGACTCTGTGGAGAGAAAAATATATATAAAATGGAACTCAGGAAAAATGAATCACCAGTGAGTTGTGCATTGCTGTGACTTGATGAGTTACTTTTCAGTCAGCCGCCAAACCTTGTTCTTTACTCTCTATTTCTATCATTCATTTGGAGGTACAGATTATTAAATATATTTTCGTTTCTCACTGCAATAATTTATTCCAGTTACAGGACTGGGATTAGTTTCTTACATTCTACTGTTACAAATCCGCTTTAGCTAATACTCTGAATATTACAATAATCTGGATAACATTGTAATTCTATGATGCACTATTGTAAATACAAGTACCTTTTTTCACCATGGAAAGCTATATAACTCTTAGATTTATATAAATAACAAAAGTGGAGACTATGTCCTTGCTTCTGACAGTTACTGTCAGCATGGGTAAAATATATTCATACTCTTATAATATTGAGTGCTTAAAAAAACAGCTAAAAAACAAACTATCTCTGTGACAAACTATGGGCTGTAGCTGCACATCATTCCAAATTTTAACCACTGTCAACAGGGTTTTAAACTCGGTCAATTCTTTGGAGAAAGAGGAAAGTTGAAACAAATGGCTTTGCAGTTGCAAATATAATAGGCCACACTCTATCAAAATGTTTTATTGTAGCCAAACATCAGTAGATTATTGCGCAATACTGTATATCATATCCATTGTCTCTCGAGATAAGGAGGCCCAAAAGAAGAAGAAGAAAGAAATAGTAATGCGAAACTGGTAAACATAGAACTTATACCAGCACTGACTGGATCCTTCAGAACTCACTCATGGCAGTGCCATCAGTATTTCTTTACACTCATTTCTGAGTATTGTAATTAAGCAGTTCCTCTCCAGCACTTGTTAAATAGCCACAGCATTCAATTTAAGAAAATAAAATTGCAGGAAATAAAAGAGTTAATTTTACAAAGGTGAATCCCTACTGTGAACACATATTCACAAATGTTAAAACGAAGGCAATCATTTTCCGACTCCAAACAACTGGGAAAAACAGACCATCCCAGAATGGTACAGACATGTTTTATAGTGTTACAGCCACGTGGTGAGGGGTGTGGGTGGTTTCCACTGTTCAACTCCCGCCTGACCGCAACATGTTTTTTTTTATATTCGGATTTAACCCCTTTTTATTTTATTTGTCAAATAAACAGACATTAACAAGTTTTCTTGTAGGTTTAAAAAAGAAGATTAATTATTTATTGAGCAACACACCTTATCCCGCAATTATTGCAACCGCATCCACACACACATAAGAAGAGACAGATAGAGAGGAAGAGGGGTAAGTGATTTTCAAGTGAGGTAAGGTTTCTCAGTTCACGGGAAACCTGTTGAATTCTCTCGGAAGTCAGGCTCTCGTTGGTTGTAGACCTCAGCTGTTTGTAGGTTTCTCTTTTGGTTGAAAGTTCAGTTTGAAGACAGATGATCACTTCCAATTCACTGCTGTATAAGTTAAAAATGTAGAATGTACAGCAGGCCACCTTCTCTTCAGGCTTGCTGGATTTTCTTCCAACTATTAGCAGGACAAGCTTCTTGGTGATGCTTCTTTCTGGGTGCCCCTCTCTCTCTCTGCCTCAAGAGCTACCTTTTTAAGGTAAAAAGTTTGTCACATCAGATTCTGGTAGAAGACGCTTTGGTCTCTCCCCCATGGTGATCACACAATGTCCCAGGATGAGAATAATCTGGTTATGATTTTTCCACTTCAGAGCTTCTTTATTTCAGTAGAACCCATTCAGTTCAGGAATGCTTAAGAAAGGGTGTAATTGACACTTTTCCACCTGGTCAGACATCCTTTGTTCTAAACAGATAGTGTGACAATAATTGAATACACGTGTGGCCATCTTTTACAGCATTGTCTATGTTTTTTTTTAAAAAGAAAATTCAATTTTTATAACTCTTCAGTTTGATTTTGCATCTTTTCATTGTTGTACCTCTTGTGGTATGACAACAGTTAAAGGCAAATTAAAAATAAACTAGTTTGATACTTGTGAATGAATAAATGCCTTTTGGTGAAGAGCTAATATGTAGATAACGGAAAGGCAACTTTATGAGCCTAAGACTGTTCCAAAATGTGTGAAAACTGCCGACTAAGTTGCTCCAGCCCCTGAGTTGCTATGAAAAGGGAAAGATGTAGCATGGAGGAGGCAAACCACCATTGCATGGTTTTTGTGACAGAGTTTGATTGGCAACTTGCAGGATAGGACACCCAGAATAACTATCACTCGCTGAGGTCAGATGTGAGGCTCCATTAATTAGGAGGCCAATAATACGATGGAAAGCAGCTGCTGTGGGAAATTGTTTGTGGAGACGTGAGCATTACAATATTCCAGAAGCACTCAGCATGCTTGAATTTGGGAGGTGAGCCCAAAATGTGTTGGGAACAAATGCATGAGATGTGGACTACACTCATTATGCCTGATTTTAATGCACAGACGAGCTGGGACAAGTTGAAGCTGTTGGACTTGGGAAGGAGAGAGAAGGAAGTGTGGCAATGGAGTCCAGATAGGAAAGACTGTCCTCTGCTTCCTCTCTGGAAGTGCTGCTTTGGGCTGTGAGGACCTGAGGGTGATACTGTTCCCTAGCAACTGGAGGAAGAAGACTGCTAGGGAAACCAAAAAGGATGTGGTTGGTGTTGTGATATTGTTTTAATACTGATTAACATATTACTGAAAATGTAAATTGTTTAGTATATATCATCATGGGAACTGATGCAAGTTAGCACGATACAGTAATTGGAGCAGTGTTAGTCAGCAGGTAGCACATGTATTGAAGAGCTCTCCTAAAATCCTCTTATTTATCAATAAAGAATCCTTAGTTTAGTTCACCAATCATTGTTATAGTGTTTGATACGTTTGTGTTAAGAGCCAAAATACAACATATTGGCAGTGATGTGGATGTGCACAACATGTTAGCAGGTGTTTGACACAATGACAGTGATCACAAGCGTGACATCGTGGACAATGGGAGAAGATATAAAAGCCTGGGACAACATTGAAAACAGCAGCAGTGAAATTTAGGACCGGATTTGAAAATCAAATACAAGAATTTTTACTCCAAGAGAATGAGTAATTGAAAGGGGAATTTCATTGGAATAGTAGTCGACCAGAAAGGCAGTGTGCTGGCAGAATCAAGCTCAAATGAAAAGTCAATCCAAATCGGGGCCAGGAGACTGCACCGTAATTAGTGATCTCTTACATCATCATGGTGGGAGGTATTCCTCACACTGTCTCAAACATTAACCCTTTCAAATCCATTTACTACATAAGTAATTGTGCTAGGAAGGAACATAGAGTCATGGGAAGGATCATTGGAACATAGGAATAGGAGTAGAAACAGATAAGGCTGAGAGCAGAGTGGTAGAGAAGGGCGAGTGCGAGAGCAGAGCACTGTAAATGGACAATCTGTGAGTTTGTGAGCTGCCTAGAGAAAAAAATGCAAAATGATGTCACAGCAAGGTATGATACAAGTATAGATTTAATTTAGCTGCCTAGTACTTAAACTGGACAAGTAATTATTTAAAAAATAAAAATAAAAGCTAAGTTGGATCAGTACGAAACTTTAATTAAATAAATAAACTATACAAGGTTAGATAGGAATGGCTGTGCAGGAGATATGTCGCAACTTCAGTGTGTGGGAGTTTGTGAAGAGCATCACAATCCAGGACAACCACATCTACAGTAAGTGTCTGCATCTCGAGAAACTTCAGCTCTGGGCGGTTGAGCTGGAGTCTGAGGTTTAGACTTTGTGTGGCATCAGGCAGGGAGAGAGTTACCTAGACACTTTGATCGCCCTTTCAAAGAGCAGGCACAGACTTGACCCAAACGGCCTCCGTCAGTGCTGTTTGATTGTATGAACAATGTCAATGAGGCAGTCACAGCCCTTAGATTAGGTAGTGGTACAGGTCTCGTTAATGGTCAGGGATAGGAGAGTATGACTGCGAGTCAGATAGGTAAAGGGGATTATAGGTACAGTGCTGGAGGAGTCTCCATGTTTGCTTTTATCCAATTAGTATGAGATACTTGCTGTCTGTCTGAATAAGGACAAAATCTGTAGGGTAGATGGGAAAACTGACCATAGCACCATGGTACAGGAAGCCATTCAAGTGGGGGGAGTGAAAAGGAATGTGAAAGTGATAGGGGACAGTATAGTCAGAAGAATAGATACTGTTCTCTGCAGCCACAACCGGATGTTCAAAGGTTGTGTTGCCTGCCCAGTCCCAGAGTTAAGGTTGGCTTCTCATGGCAGGTTAAACAGAGATAGGTTAAAGATAGAATTAGATAAAAAAAGATAGAATTAGATAAAAGGAAGAGACTTATTATGTTGCCTAAAAGAATAGTAAGCCTGAGGATTGGGAGGATTTTAGAATTCAGCAAAGAATGGCCAAGAAATTGTTAAAGATAAGGAAAATAGAATGAGAATAAACTAGCAAGAGATATAAAAACAAATTGTAAAAGCTTCCACCAGGGCGTAAAAGGGAAGAGTAGCAAAAGTAAATGTGGGTCCTTTAGGGCAGAGATGGGGAAGATTATAATGGGGAATATGGAAATGACAGAGGCATCAAACGCCTACTTTGTATCTGTCTTCATGGTAAAAGACATTAAAAGCATACCAGAATGGTGGGGATCAAGGGTCCAGTGAGAATGAAGAATTTAAATAAATTAGTATTAATAAAGAAACAGTATGGAGAAATTAATGGGACTAAAACTTGCCACATCCCCAATACTTGATGGCCTACATCCTATGTTTTTAAAGGAGGTGGCTACAGAGATAATGAATGCATTAGTTTTGATCTTCCTAAATTTCTAGATTTTAGAATGTTCCTCGTGGTGTGGAAGGTAGCAAACATAATCTCACTATTCAAGAAAGGCAGGAGAGAGAAGACAGGGAACCATATACAAGTTACTCTGCTATCAGCAATAGGGAAAATGCTAGAATCGATTATTAGGAACCTGGCAACAGGACACTTGGAAAATCATATTGGACAGATTGGACAGAGTCAACATGGATTTATGAAAGGGAAATCATGTTTGACAAATCGAATAGAATTTTTTGAACTTGTACCTAGTAAGGTCGAAAAGGAGGAGCCAGTGGTTGTAGTGTATTTGGATTTTCAAAAAGTATTCAAAAAGGTGCCACATAAGAGGTTATTGCACAAAATTAGGGCTCATGGGATTAGGGGTAGTATATTAGCATGGATCGAGGATTGATTAATTGACAGAAAACAGAGAGGTAGGAATAAATGGGTCACGTTCTGGTTGGCAGGCTGTAACCAACAGGAATCAGTGCTTGAGCCTCAGCTATTTACAATCCATATCAAAGACTTAGATGGGGGGACTGAATAAAATATCTAAGTTTTCTGATGATACAAAGCTAGGTGGGAAAGTAAACAGTGAGGAGGATGCAAAGATGCTATAAAGGAATATAGACAGATTAAGTGAGTGGGCTAGAACATGGCACATAGAATATGATGTGGAGAAATGTTAAGTTGTCAACTTTGGTAGGAAAAATAAAAAAGCAGAATATTTTTTAAAAGGTGAGAGATTGGGAAATGTTGGTATTCAGGAGGACCTGGGTGTCCTTATAGACTGTCAGGCAAACCCCCCACTTGCCAAGACTCAGGCACACATTATTTCGCCACATGATCATTAAAACTTAAAAATGGTATGTTCCTGACTGGAAAGACATTTGCATAGTACCAGCCAATGTGGAAACAAAGGGAGCCAGTCCCTGCCCCCCAATACACAGAAAGAGACCTGGTCAAACCAGTTGGTCATGTGACCACCTGCTGGCTAACTAGGGGAGTTTTAAACTGGAAAAAAAAGCCGTGTGCTCACGTAGTGAAGATCTCTCCTGGAACTGAAACAAGAATTACAGCCTCTCCTGACAGCCTGCTTCCATCTCCTTCCCATGGAACTGAATCTTTGTGAAAACACATGAAACTCAAAGAGAGAAAGGTTTCATATGTGACAAGGTTTAAAAGGAACACTGGGCCCCAACAAAATGTAAGACCATATCTTCAATCAAGGACTACAGCGGCTTCGAGTAACAGTAACAAGATATTGCCTCAAACAGTTCTACTTATCTTTTCTTCTGCTCTTTTCTGACCATATCTCCACGTTAATGTCACGTGAGCATGCTAGCATGGGCACGTCTTATATCCGTAGGCGTGAACCATATTAGAGTTTAAGTTTAAGGTTTAATAAATTTCATCTTTCTTCTTTAAACCAAAGTAAGCCTGTTTGTGCTCATTCCTTTGCCTTATAATTGGAAAGTTGTGAACAAGGATTCACAAAGGAGGAGCTCAAAACACAGTGTGTTTAAAATTAAACCCTGTTACAATAAGACCAGGTGAAGATATTAACAGACCCCTAGACACCTTTCACACCTGGTCATAACAACACAAATCGCAGAAAGTTAAAATGCAAGTACAGCAGCAATTAGGAAAGCAAATGATATGTTAGCCTTTATTACAAAGGTGCTGTAGAGAGTGAAAAAGTCTTACTGTAGTTGTGCAGCGCTGTGATCAGACTACACCCACAGCACCTACATCTGCAGTGCCATGATGAGACTACACCTACTGACTTTTAGTCTTCTTATCTAAAGAAGGATATACTTGCCTTGGAGTAGTGCAACAAAAGTTCTCTAGGCTGATTCCTGGGATGAGAAGGTTGTTCTGTAAGGAGAGATTGAGTAGAATGGGCTTGTATTCTTTGGAGTTTAGAAGAATGAGAGATTATCTCATTGAAACATAAAACTCTTAAGGGGTTTGACAGGATAGATGCTGAGAGGATCTGGCTGGGAGTCTAGAACTTGGGGTCTCAGAATAAGGGGTCGGCCATTTAGGTCTGAGATGAGGAGAAATTTCTTTACTCAAAGGGTTGTGAATCTTTGGAATTTTCTACCCCAGGTGGCTGAGGATGCTCAGTATTTTCAGAAAACAAATTGATACATTTTTGGATCGTAAGTGAATCAAGGGATATGGGGATAGGAGTGGGGGTGGGGGGGAAGTGTAGTTGGAGTAGAAGATCAGCCCTGATCTTTTTCAATGATGGAGCAAGCATGAAGGGCCAAATAGCCTACTCCCACTCATACGTCTTATATTTATCACCCCTGAATGGCTTAGCTCTATGTGGATAGTTGCAATTAGGGAATGCTTGACATACGGTACCTTGAAGGCTGGTTTGCTCACTATCTGGAGCATATCTAGGGGTAGAGAACAGGGATTGTCATAAAGAGGTGTCAAAGGGCAAACAGATATCGTGTTATGTCATGTATGAATGTGACTTTAACTCTGATTCTTTTCTCAGCACTTTTTTTTTATTTTTCGAAAGTGATGTGCCAGATTAGTGGCAGCACTATCTTTCATTGCTCCAATGACAAATTTGAATGTTGGAATTCCAATGAATATTGCTGTTTGTTTGTATTATTTGGAGGAGGGTGAAAGGAGTGTGAGAAAGGTTTATATGCTCAGATTTCAGATTGCCTTCAACTATGCAGCAATGTCGACAGACCAAGGCACACTCACCTGGAAACTTCCAAGGAAAACTGCCGTCTCAGACATTGCTTCAGGCAATGAGTGGGTTGGGACATCTGCTCAAACCTGACCCACAGACGAACTCCATCATAGAAATAGCACAGGACCAGTGCCATTCAAGATTACCACAACTTTAATCCTTAATGCCTCAGACTCATTCCAAATTAAACAGGAGACATCAATAACATCCGTCCACCTGCAGTTCTCTGATGTATAAAGCAATCACTGACGTGTGGCTCCTCAGGGCAGATGAGTGGAATTCCCCTTGGGTTCAGTAACAAGACCAATTCCTTTTTTTTACTATACATTTATGACTTGGACTTGGAGGCACAGGACACAATTTCAAAATTTGCAGATGGCTCAAAAATTGGAACTGTTGTAAACAGTGAGGAAGATAGTAAAAGATTCCAAGAGGCAGGCTGGTGGAATGTGTGGACAAATGGCAGATGAAATTCAACATAAAAGTATGAGATGCTACATTTTGGTAGGAAGAATGAGAAGAGATAACACAAGCTAAATTATACATTTTAAAGGGGGCACAAGAACAGAAAGAATTGGGGCTGTTTGTGCACAAATCTTTGAAGGGGCAGGACAGGTTAACAAAGCAGCTTATAAAGCATATGTGATACTGGGCTTTTTAAACAGAAACCTGGAGTACTAAACCTATATAAAATACTCCTACAGCTCCAACTGGAGTTTTGTGACAAAATCTGGGCATCACACTTCAGGAAGAAAGTGAAGGCTTTGGAAAGGTTACAGAACAGATTTGCTAAAATGGTTCGAGGGCTTGAGGGATTCCAGTTATGTGGATAGACTGAAGAAGCTTGGGTTGTTCTCCTAAGAGCAGAGAAGGTGAACAGGAGATTTGATCTAGGTGTTTTAAATCATGCAGGGTTTAGACAGAATAAATAAGGAGAAACTGTTTCCAATGGCTGTCAGGTCAATAGGCAGAAGGCATAGATTTAAGGTGATTGGCAAAAGAACCAGAGGAAACATGGGATTTAAAATTAGCCTTCAGACGAGAATTGGATAAAACACAGGAAGGAGAAAAATTGCAAGAATACAGGAAAAGGACAGGGGAGTGGCCTAACGGGATTGTCTTTGAAAGAGCCAGCACAGAGTCAATGGGCCAAATGGCCTCTTTCTGTGGTGTACTATTCTATGATTCTAACTTCATTGTTTTCCCTCCGAATCCCAACAGCTGAAACAGAGGGACCGGATATATTTTTTCACAAAAATAGGATTTCCCCAAAGTTCGGGGCATCTTTGATGATACACATGTAGCCATTCCATTGCCATCAATTGCAAAGGGCTCCATTACATCAACATTCACATGGTTAGTGACCAGCAGCATTGAATCTGATAGCTGAATAGTTAGCACACTCTGACGACTTGCATCCTGCTCTGTCTCGGACCATGGTGTCTCTCACTCGCCTCCCGATCACAGCCAGCATTGTCTCCCCAAGGGGAGTGATCTCATGCCGAAGTGGTGGACTTCCCCCAGTCAGGTTCTACTGCTGCATGTTATGGGCTAATTTTTCCTAGAAAGAAAGTGTGATGATTGTGAATTAATATATTAACAGGTGTATTTATGTGTGTGTGTGTGATGCTTCATATGGTTGAAGAGTTTTGAGATGTGTCTGAGGTGTGAGTAGAGTGTGTGAAGGATGCAATAGTATGAGGCATGTGAATGTTAGCGTTTCATTAGATGGTGGATGATTGTCTTGAGGTTGTGATGCTGTTGGTGTTGATGCAGCTATTGCAAAGTTTGTTAGAAGGGATCTTACCTTGGCCATTCACATCGAGTCATTAAATTTCTTGTGGCACTTGAGCCATGTACTGGGGCTAGGCCTCCTGGCTATGATCTTGCCAGTGATTTCCTACCACATGGGCCACATGAGCTGCCTCTGTGACCTCCAACCTCCCCACTGGGGTTCGAAGGCATCCTTCCTCTTCCTCTTTCCTTCCTCCAACAAGACCTGCAGTACCACATTGGAGAACCTGAGTGCTCTCTCCCTAGCTTCTTGTAAGAACATTCCATTCCCACCCAGCCCACTCCACACATTCAGTTGAAGTGAGTGAGTGTAGGCTGCATATATAGCTCTTTGCATCTTTCATCGAATTCATTTGCATCTAATCAGTGTTTGCGTGCTAAACCTGCAGTTGTTGGTTTCAGTACCAGGAGGCACGTCCAGATCATGATAATCATCAATTAACCCAAAATAACTAGCTAAATCCAAACTTTCAAACAGGCGTTTCTTATTGTCTCAACATCCATTTCATGCCAGTTTCCACTGTTTAGCCAAAATTACCCAAAGTACCTCTGACAGTGCACTGGTTACATCCTCAAGGCTCTGCAGTGGAGCTGAACCCACAACATTTCGACTCAAAGATGAGAGTGCTATCACTGAGCCAAGGCTGGCACATGTTCTATGAAGGGCTGGATCTTATAAGCTTGCTGCCGATCTTGGCAGTGAGCTTCAAAAATGGTGGTCTGCCCACACAGAGTGCAAGTCACGGAACCGCCGCGATATTCAGCACTGCGTCTCATTTAAATGGCTAGGACGGACCGCCCATCCTGATGACATGGAGGGGGTGGACTGGCGTCCCCAGCAATGGCATCAGGTGCCATCGTGTAGGCGGCGACACCATTTTTAAAGAGTTTCGGCTCCTACATCTCAATTTACATATTTAAAGGAAAGTGATTTAAAATAGATTTGAAAAAATTAAGTAAATGTTTCCAGCCCCTCTCTTAACCCTCCAATAACCATATAATTTATTCATTGTCCTCTCCCCCACCAAAATACTTACCTTGTGCACCTGACCTTCCCCCCTCAAAGCTCATAAACAATGCACTTTACCCCTTTCCACCATCCCCTACACCAGTCGGACAAGTTTGACCCCACTCCCCCGCCCCACCCCGCACTGAAATACTTACCTGCTCCCCCGTCCCCACCAGTCTCCCACATTGGATCCCCAGATGGGTATCCAAAAGCGTGGGAGTGGCAGCCACCGGCAGCAAGATTGGTCTGGAATGGATGGCGGGAGCGGATAACTAATAATTTATTTATTTAAGTAAATTTAAATATTAAATTTTGCTCCCGCCACCTAGCGGCGGGGGGCTACCACTGGCAACATCGGGCCGGGCCTTCCAGGCTTCGAGGCCCGTGGTGGGCCTTTGCTGGAGGCATTTTCCAGCGCCCCCCCCGCCCCCCCCCACCACAACCCCCAACGTCGGGGTGTGGTGCTGTAAAATTCCGCCCGAAGTGTCCTATGAAGAGGTCTAGCATATCACTCAGAAGGCCCACGACTACCCTCCCCATCTTCTCAGGGCATCTGGAATCAATATTACATCAATACCAGTACTGTCATTATCCCAGGAACAAATAGGAAAAAGAGGTTCAGACTTGTACTTAGGTTGTAGTTGTTGTCCACAGAAAATTGAAACATATGTTAGAAAGCTCGCTGCAAGATGTAAACACTCCCTATGTAGCTAGAGTGCCTCAGGGTGATGAGCTTCAAGGCATGCATGTAAGTGCTTGAGTGAAAAAAAATATCAATTAATTAACAATTAAACAGTCCCTTTAAATAGCAGTGTCAGCGTTTCAGAGATGAATTGTATACTATTTGTCACGCCCACTTGACAGAAAGCACGTCTTATCCATGGGCCCAGTCCAACCGAGAGTTTTCTATGAAAATATAATGTGGCCTACTTTAACCAATTCCAGAAGGTCAGCTGGTGTATGTCAGTAATTCTAAACTTGCTGGTCTCTAATCTTATCGCTTCTGAACCTCGACTGGAAAATTTACGCTCATACTTTTAAATATACATATAATGGATAGTGTTTCTAAGTTAAAGATGTTTGGGGGAAAGTTGGATAATGCCTGAAAAAGGGTTTGGGGATCGCAATTCATCATTTACCCGCATCTGTTCATTCCAATGCAGGCAGCATTCAGACTTGGCACTGCCTGCTAATTTGAATGATAGTAGCATGCAGTCAATGCTAAATGTGCTGCTAAGTAACCGCGCACCTCAGCAGGGGGCCCAAATTCATGCAAGGCCAATACCAATTAAAGCTAGACAGCACGACTTCAAGCCAGACTGCTCCTCTTAAAGCTGAAGTGCATTTTGGCTGCTGCTGGTGGTGGAAGTGGCTGGGGAAGACATTCTGAGCAGGAAGAAGAGTGATAATGGTGTAACAGGGCAAAGATCTGGATTGCAGTTTTTCACGTGCAGCACTGGAGGCCTTGGTGCAGGAGGTGGACAGGATGAGAACCAGGAGGCGCTTGAGACAGACACTGAGAAGGCAATGGGAAAGGATATCACTGTCAATGCAAGCAGTCTTACACTGTGGACATGGATGCAGTGCAGGAAGAAGTTTAATAACCTCACACGAGTGTTCAAGATCAGTGAATGCATTTTCAAATGCCGCATCCTTACAAATGAGTCACACAATGCTCCATTCACCACCGTCTCTTCTCTCACTGACCAACCTTCCCTATCAGGCATGAACTCATACTTCACATTCATAGCTTTACCTCACCCTCAGTGACCCTTCTTGACCTGAAATGTTAACTCTGCTTCTCTCTCCACAGATGCTGCCAGACCTGCTGAGTACTTCCAGCATTTCTTGTTTTTATTTCAGTGACACACTTCCTCTCTCTTGCCACCATTGGAGTACCACTGCACAGCAGTACTAGGCCAGACAAAGGCACCCACAATACAGACACTAAGAGAATGCACAGGGTCATTAGTGGACTTTTGTATCAAACATTGAATGGTTTATTTGATTAAGTTGGTCTGGAATTGTTGTTTTGTGGTGGTTTTTGTTTCAGTATTATGATCAAGAGGATGCTGCGATCATCAGTGACAGAGGGAAGGCAAGGTTTCTGACTGCTATAGAATGGAGATTTTGGGTTGTGTTCACTGGAACCATAGTCAGTTGAGACAAACAGTCCGGCCAGAAAGGGGATGTGTTGGCTTTTTCCTCCCTTCCTCCGATTGTTCATCACTTTCTTCCTTCTCTGTCTCCTCTTCCTTTCAGCTGCTCACCATATCCCTGGTGACAAGGGTTGAGCCATTACGAATTGTTTGTTTTCCTCAAGGGTGATTGAGGCAATGGAACTGTTGTTTGAGCACCCCAATTATCTGCTCAGTGATGTTTTGCGTGGCAACATGGCTCTTGATATTGACATGTTGGCCACCTGTAGTTGTGTTATCCACTGAAGTCATGAGCCACCCTCAAGCTTGATGTTATGGCTCAAATTCTGAGGAAACAGTAGACTGGGGAAGAATAAAAGCATCATTATTGCTGCCAGGATACTGGGCATTTACTTGTATGATGTACAGAACATAATCACACACCAACTGCACAGTCAAGGAGTGGAACCCTTTGCGGTTGCGATATATCTCTGCACTTGATGCAATGGCCGGAATTTTACCTTAATCGCTGGCTCTGGTACGGGTGGAACTCAAACGGATGCGGCCTCCGTTCCCGCGCTGCGTCTCCTGTCCACTGGCATCACGCACGGGGCAGCCAATTAGTGGCCCCGCGATGTAACTGAGACCTGAATCGGCTCGTGCGGGCGGGAAGATATACATCATTGGGGGCGGAGCCACATCCGGGAATGTCTGACGTAAAGCCTTGAAAAATGTTTACCTCAATGAAAAAAATCTGCAGTGGAGGTTGTGGTTCACTGAGAGGCTACAGTTCTGTTAGGGCAGAAGGAGTTAGAGATCTAGACACAGGTGGAGGAAGTCATGGAGGGGAGAAGCACTCGCTCAGCCCCCCGTTTTTCGGATGATTCACTACAGGTCCTCCTTCAGGCGGTTGAGGAGAGGCGTGAGATCCTCTTCAACCCAGATGGTAGAAGGCGACCGTCGACAATGACAAAGAGGGCCTGGCTGGAGGTCGTGGAGGAGGTCAACAGCCATGGCGTCGTTCGGCGCACATGGATGCAGTGCCGCAAGCGCCTCAATGACCTTCGCTCTGCCCGGGTAAGGGGCATTCCTCATTCATCTAATCGTTATTTTGTCAAGGGAAGGTGTATTTGTATTCACGATGCAATATGGAACCCCTGTGTGATCATTGCCTGGCTGCCTCCTTGCATTGGGATGCAAGATGGGCATATGTGAGATGAACGTTAAGGAGGGATTGATGAGGGCACGCTCAGCAATGGCACAGCAGTTAAAAGCCACATCAACCCATTTGGGTGATTGCGTGACATGCGCACACAAATATTTGACCTAATTTTTTTCTTTCATTTGGAAAATAGGGCACACAACGCCCGGGAGAGGTCCTGGATAGGTGGTGGCATGGCCTGTCCAGCATTCCTCAGTAGAATGGAGGAGCACACATAGCAGGGGAGGAAGGTGGATGAGCCATAGCAGATGGCGAGGCCAGTGGACATGGCCATGAGAGTGAGTGATCCAGAAAGTGGTGTATTAGTGCATTTTGGGGGGGGGGGGGCAGGGTGGGGGAGGTTGATGGGCCAATGTTGTTATGATTTACTAATGAACATAATTTGGCCCTCAAAAGTCCCATCACACTGATGTGACCATAATGGACTCAAATATATGTTCTCCACTCTGTTTTTTGATCAAACTGATCAATATGATTTTCCCAGCAGGTGACCGACTGCTTGGAACAGGAAGTGTCTCAGTTGTACCGCCATCCACCTCTGAGGTTGAGGAGGGCGCCTCAGAGGGCGCACCGTCACATCCTCGTGACGCACCAAGCACCAGCGAAGATACAGACACCTCGGTAGGGATTTGCGTGTCCGTGGATTCGATTTCACATCCAGGTGTCAGCACAGCACAGGTGCCAGGCCAGCCACCGGAGGCAGAATTGGCCGATGCCTCACACAGTCGGTGGAGTGTGGGAGGCCAGACCAGTGCAGAGCAGCAAGCTGATGACATGCCTTTGAGAACATCCATTCAGCGGGAGATGTTGCAGGTGCAGCAAGCGGTACTTGAAAATCTGGCGGAGCTGCCTGAGACAATGCGCGGAATTAATCAAACTCTGGCTACATCCATCCAGAGTATGAGTTCTGCTCACTCTCAGGCAATTGAACATCTGGCTTCCTAAATGACAGATTGGCGGCTGCAGTGGAAGGGCCAGTTCTGGATGCATTTCATGACGTCAGATCGATTGTGTCCTCCCTGGACCAGAGCACCAGAGAGCAGAATCTGATGCGCTGGCGCCAGGCCGAGGCCACTCATCCCTCTGATGTCACCATTGAGGATCGTCCGAGCCTCACGAGGGCACAGGGGCAGCAGATCGCATATGGGAGCTCCTCTCAGGGCGCCTCTGATACATCCTCCAGCTCCTTGCTCCCTCTGCCAGGGACATGTGATCAGTGAAATCCCAGGGTGTTACAAGGTACTCATCAGATTTCTCAGGAGAACCCTGAGATGCCGGGGCCCTCACGGCCGTGAGCATGCAGAGGACGTCCGCCAAAGTCATCACAAGCAGGGCAGCAAACAGTTCCGCCACCTGCTTCTGGTGTGTCTGGTGGTGAGGGATCATGCACCCGAAAGAGCACTCGGAAAAAATTTAAGAAATCACTTTAACATCACTACTGGTTCACAGGGTGAATTGAAAGGTTTTTTATTTGAATGTGTTATAAAATATTGTAATAAAATCGGGTTCTCTGAGATTTTGTCATGGCTTTCCTGAAGTCAAATCCAACATCGTTGCTCAACAAAAGTAGTTTAACATGTGAGGTCTCACACCTGGGTGGCGTTCCTCATGATGTGAAGGATTGCATCGTTGCGTGAAGGTGAGTGAATTTGCCGTTTCAGAGCCTCACAATTAGTCTTGTCATACGGTAATCCCAATTGTGCGAAAATTTGCAGACTCTCAATGGAAACGTCTGCCTCTTAAAGATACCCTTGTCTATTGAGCACTTAGATCCAAATTAAATTCAGCTTCCTCTCCATGACCATCAAGTCAGTGGTGTCCAGCTTCATCATCAGAAACATCATCGTTATCTGATGACACATCATGCTGACACTGATCCTTCTCCAGTGCCTCTCCATTTTCAGTCGCCAGGTTATGCAAGGCACAGCAGACGACAATTATTCTTGAAACCCTTGAAGGTGCGTACTGCAGTGCTGCACCTGAGCGGTCAAGACACCTGAACCTCATCAGGGGGCATAAGGCTATCACCAGGGGGCATAATTTTAAGGTGATTGGAGGAAGGTTTCGGGGAGATGTCAGAGGTAGGTTCTTTACACAGAGAGTGGTGGGTGCGTGGAATGCGCTGCCAGCGGTGGTAGTAGAAGCAGATACATTAGGGGCATTTAAGCGACTCTTGGATAGGTACATGGATGATAGTAGAATGAAGGGTAGGTAGTTAGTTTGATCTTAGAGTAGGTTAAAGGTTCGGCACAACATCGTGGGCCAAAGGGCCTGTACTGTGCTGTACTGTTCTATGTTCTATGTTCTATGTTCTATGTTCTTAAGCAGGCCTATAGTTTGTTCGATGGTCACTGTGGTGGCCGCATGGCTCTCATTGTATCGTTCCTCCACATGACCCCTTGGATTCCTCACTGGTGTCATGAGTCATGTCTTCAGAGGATAACCCCTGTCGCCAAGTATCCATCCCTCCATTCTGTCTGGAGGCATGAAAAGTGCAGGTACGTGGGAGTTTCGGAGAATGAAGGCATCATGACAACTCCCAAGGTAACGTGCACACACCTGCATGATTCTCTGACGATGATCACAGACAAGCTGAACATTTATTGAATGGTATCCCTTGCGGTTAATCAATGCCCCCAACTGACCTGCTGGGGCTCTAAAGGACACATGAGTACAGTCGATCACGCCCTGTTCCATTGGAAACCCAGATATAGTGCTGAAGCCTCTGGCTCTCTCAGTCTCACAAGTGTTGTCCGCCTTGAACGTGTTGAATTGGTTAGCACGTTGGAACAATGCATCAGCCACAACCTTGATGCAGTGGTGAGCTGCTGTTTGTGAGGCTCCGCACAAGTCTGCTGCTGAGGCTTGGAATGAGCCAGACGCATAGAAGTTAAGAGATATTGTAACCTTTAGAGCGACCGGCATTGGATGGCCACCGAGACAGTTTGAGGAAACATCCACTGCCAATATTTCACAAAGAGATGTGACGGTCTCCCGTGACAGCCGCAATCTTCTTCTGCACTGGCGATCTGACAGCTGCAGGTAGTTCAGATGCAGCTAGTATGCCCCTCCTGGTGGGTAGGCACGTATCCTGACATGTGTTCGCAATGGGCGACTCTGCCACCTGCTCTCCCTCGCACATCACGATGATGCACTGGGTCAGCTTGTTGCACGTTCCCCTGCCCATTTGTCCTTCTGTCCCTCATAGGGGCAAGGTCCTCTTCATCTGATGATCCACCTCCACATTGAACAATTCCCATTGCTGTACTACTCATCAGATTTTCTGACCACAGGTATTAGCTTCCAGCAGTTAGGACTGGCTCACGAGATCCCCTTCCTTTCACCACATAAATCAAAGTTGATGGGTCCCCATCAGCAGTGCAGAAAATTCAGATGAATCCTTTAGCACTAGTTGCAAGTCACATACCTTGTCAGGATATACAAATAGCATTAGAATTATTTCAGAGTAAAACTGAAAATTGTACTTCCAACTCCCTCCTGAATCAATGCCTGCCACCCTTATGAACCTGCCGGATGGCCGACCTGCCCCACGAGCCGATTTACGGATGTTAAATCAGACCTCAGACGTAGAATTGTAGTCAATTGCTTTGTAAACGACCTCAATTACCTTCCAGCCTACGTTTCAGACTGAGCAGAGGTGTTCCGCAAAGCAGTCACCCAGTCTACGTTTTGGACTGAGCAGAGGTGTTCCGCAAAGAGGTGACCCAATCTGCGAGACTGGGTCACCTCTTTGCGGAACACCTCTGCTCAGTCCAAATCGCAGACTGGGTGACCGCTTTGCGGAACACCTCCGCTCAGTCTGAAAGCATGACCCGAGCCTCCGGTTGCTGGCCATTTCAACATGCACCCCACATTCATGCTTACATCCCTATCCTAGGATTGCTGCAGTGTCCCAGTGAACATCACCGCAAGCTCGAGGAACAGCATCTCATTTACCAATTAGGCACGCTACAGCCTGCCGGACTGAACATTGATTTCAATAATTTCAAAGCATGACGGGCCCCCCATTTTATTTTTAGTTATTTCTTCTTTTTTCTTTTTTGTGTTTATTTTATTTTATTTTAGTTTGTTCAGTTTGTTTTTACTGTGCCTACCCAATGTGTTTGTTTTTTTCATGTTTGTGCTTGTGGCTGTTCAGTTTCAGTCCATTAACACCCTATCTGTACTAATGCTTTGTCTTTCAGCACACCATGAACATATTGTTTGCCTTTGCTCCATGACCCTCTTGTCAGCTATTCTGTGACCTTGTCCTATCAACACATCTTTTACTATCTCTTGCCCCAGCCCCGCTTTACTTGCTTAAAATCTTTTACATTTCTTATATCTGCCAGTTCTGAAGAAGGTCACTGACCTGAAACATTAACTCTGCTTCTCTCTCCACAGATGCTGCCAGACCTGCTGAGTATTTCCAGCGTTTCTTGTTCTTAAATTGTATGTTGACCCTTTTGTCCTGGGTACAGTATGCTTTTACTGAAGAATCTTTTGAGTTTGAGAACAGCCATTTTTTTCTCTGATCTCTCCATATAAATAGCATGCTAAGTTGTTTTATTTCTGTATTCAAACTTGTTTAAAATGGAGGGACGAGATCACGTCACAAACAGGAGCTGGGACAGCGACTTGAAGGGGTCCAGTCACATGACCTAGAAGCCACCCTTTTTAGCCTGTCTAAGTTTGAAACAGTTTCAGTTTAAAGAGAACAGCGTGTACAAGGAACAGCTGCCTTGAAGCCCTGCACCTCTCTATCTCCAGGGCCTGCAAGAAGAAAAAGAAAAATCCACGGTCTGGAAAGCAACAAGAAATCTGTCT
Organism: Heterodontus francisci; assembly: GCF_036365525.1. Classification (NCBI taxonomy): domain Eukaryota; kingdom Metazoa; phylum Chordata; class Chondrichthyes; order Heterodontiformes; family Heterodontidae; genus Heterodontus; species Heterodontus francisci. The sequence goes on from NC_090376.1 coordinate 140,887,032, forward strand.
CTGCTCTCTGCCAGTTCTTCCCTCATCGGAAAGGGTGAAATCAGAAACTAAATTGCCTCAGTTTATCTCCGAAAATGCATAAGAAGAAAGTTTTAGAGAAGTGATTTACGACTCCTGCTCCACTTGGCATTTCCAGTTGGTTAATTCCTGCTTTGAAACTTTTGTTTGTTAAAAAAAAATGGACTCTGGTTTCAACTGGGACCCCCGTCAGTTTGTAATTAAGCTAATTTCTACTTGGTAAATGTTCTTGCCCTTTTGATGCCTTTACCTTTCCTTGAATGTTTGTGAGCGTGCGTTGTGAAGTTAACCCCCTCCCAAATTTAAGAGTGCGTGTTAATAAACCCTTTTCTTTTGACTTTCAAAACTGTGCTTTTGCGGCCCTTTAAAAGTCAGGGTTCACACACTGAGGGAGTGGAGAAATACGCCATCAGTTTAAAAAAATGGAACCATTTAAATCACAATCTGCTTATGGACAGGTTGTTGAAAATATAGAGAAATTTGTTTTCAAATTTAACCGTAACAATACTTTTTTGTGTTCTATCCCTATCTGTTAAAATAAATATTCTGTTTGAGATTGTGTATTGCCTTGAACACCAGTAGCCCTCAAGCAGCCTTGAACAAATGGGAGGCTTACTGGAAAATGGCAGGTTCACTGCCCACAATTTTTCACCTATTTCTAGTTGCCAGGCCTTGCCAATGTTGCAGGTTGTCTGAAAAAAAATTGCCCTGTAAGCACAACAGTGTGTGAATATGTAGGCACGTAAAGACTTGTTTCTTTTATATCATTTGCTGAGTGTTCACACTCATCAAAGTGAGAGATGTCAAATTTGGACATTAAGAATACATTGGGAGTGAATTTGACTTTGATAGTGTAAAACAGGTGATATCGAATGGCCAGCCTGTTTTACATCTCTCCTCATTTTTACATTAAGGAATTTTATTAAGTTAGTAAAAATAGAGTATTTGAAGCATTTTCTTTTGTTTCTATTTCAGATTTCTAGCATCCATCGTATTTTGCTTTTGCAAAATTACCTTCATTGTGTTTTGGACCTAATGTCAGTATTATTCATTACCAGGTCAATGCAACTTATTTCATTCTGATCTCTAAACCACAGTCTTTGTTGCAGAGCACCTATTACGCTAGATTTCTTTTCTTTACCATCTTCCATATCTTTCTTTGTTAACTTTTTCAAGTGAGATGGCCAATGTGATTTAAATGTGTTCTGAACTTGTGTGAGCTTTGTGCTGCAGCTTGTGTCCACTGGGAACAATCAAACCAAGTTTGATTCAGACTCTGGTTCCTGGGAAAAAAGGATAGTGTGCTCACCCACTGAGTCACCCAGTTCCCAGGCATGTCTAATCAGTGTTTGTGAATTTTGAAAAAAAAAACTCAGAACTGTTCCTGACGAGGGATCTTGATTTGGTGATGAGCCCATTACTGCAATCTCAGAAATTAATACATTGTTATGAACATAGAGCAATCTGCATTTCAGTGCACTGGCAAAGCTGACTGACAAACTGTATGAAAATATGTACCATTATTTCTGTTTAAATCTGCTATTGTAGTGCAAGTTTCAGATGCAATAACTATTTTGCTGGCCCAGGGGATATTACTGGTCAAATATCTGACACTAAAAGTAGAAACTGCTGGGAGCACTCAGCAGTTCAGGCAGCATCTTTGGAAAGCACAACTGGAGTTAGTGATTGAAGCACAGAGCATGCCAACCTTTAAAACTAGTCTAGTTAAGTGATTGAAAAAAGGAGAAAAATGGAATATGGAAATAGATGGACTCTTGGGATGAGGGCTACTGCTTTTGTGGAGGATAAACAGGAACATGGACAGATTGGGCCAAAGGCCTGTTTCTGTGCCAGAGGCCGGAATTTTATGCCCCCCAAATAAGCGAGCTAGTGGCTGGGGGGAGGGGTTTGTAAAATTTAGCGAGAAGCTGGTGGGGTGGGGGAGCATTGCTGACCCATCCTGACAGGATGTTGACAGTGGGGGATTCAGCGACGGTAATGCCATTAAATGTCAAGGGGAGTTGGTCAGATTCTCTCTTATTGGAGAAGGTCATTGCCTGACACTTGTGTGGAAGTTGCTGCCACTTATCAGCCCAAGCCTGGATATTGTCCAGGTCTGCATTTCTGCACAGACTCCTTCAGTATCTGAGGAGGCATGAATGGTGTTGAACATTGTGCAATCATCAGCAAACATCCCCACTTCTGACCTGATGATGGTGGGAAGGTCATTAATGAAGCCGCTGAAGATGGCTGGGCCTGGGATACTACCCTGAGGGACTCCTGCAGTGATGTCCTGGAGCTCAGATGATTGACCTCCAACAACCACAATCATCTTCCTTTGTGCTAGGTATGACACCAACCAGCAGAGAATTTTCCCCCTGATTCCCATTGACTCCAGTTTTGCTAGGGCTCCTTGATGCCATACTCAGTCAAATGCTGCCTTGATGTCAAGGGCAGTCACTGTCACCTCACCTCTGGAGTTCAGCTCATTTGTCCATGTTTGAACCATGGTTTTAATGAGGTCAGGAGCTGAGTGTCCCTGGCAGAACCCAAACTGAGCATCACTGAGCAGGTTATTGCTAAGCAAGTGCCGCTTAATGGCATTGTTGACGACACCTTCCATCACTTCACTGATGATCAAGAGTAAACTGATGGGCGGTAATTGGCCAGGTTGGATTGTCCTGCTTTTTGTGTACAGGACATTCTTGGGCAATTATCCACATTGCCGAGTAGATGCCAGTGTTGTAGCGGTACTGGAACAGCTTGGCTAAGGTCGCGGCAAGTTCTGGAGCACAGGTCTTCAGTACTATTGCCAGAATATTGTCAGGTCCCAGAATCCAGTGCCTTCAGTCGTTTCTTGATATCACGCAGAGTGAATCAAATTGGCTGAAGTCTGGCATCTGTGATGCTGGGGACTTCAGGAGGTGGCTGAAATGGGTCATTAACTCGGCACTTCTGGCTGAAGATTGTTGCAAATGCTTCCGCCTTATCTTCTGCAAAGATGTGCATTAAGGATGGGGATATTTGTGGAGGCATCTCCTCCACTTAGTTGTTTAATTGTGCACCACCATTCACGACTGGATGTTGCAGGACTGCAGAGCTTAGATCGGATCTATTGCTTATGGGATCGCTTAGCTCTGTCTATTGCATGCTGCTTACACAGTTTCGCAAGCATGTAGTCCTGAGTTGTCGCTTCACCAGGTTGGCACCTCATTTTGAGGCATGCCTAGTGCTGCTGCTGGCATGCCCTCCTGCACTCTTCATTGAACCAGGACTGGTCTCCCGGCTTGATGTTAATGGTAGCGTGGGGAATATGCTGGGCCATGAGGTTACAGATTGTGGTTGAGTACAATTCTGCTGCTGCTGTTGGTCCACAGCGCCTCATGGATGCCCAGTTTTGCATTGCTAGATCTGTTCAAAATCTATCCCATTTAGCACAGTGGTAGTGCCGCACAACATGATGGAGGGTATCCTCAATGTGAAGATTGGACTTCGTCTCCACAAGGACTGTGTTGTGGTCACTCCTACCAATACTGTCATGGATAGATGCATCTGCGGCAGGCAGATTGGTGAGGATGAGGTCAAGTATGTTTTTCCCTCTTGTTGGTTCCGTCACCACCTGTCGCATACCCAGTCTAGCAGCTATGTCCTTTAGAACTTGGACAGCTCGGTCAGTCGTGGTGCTACCGAGCCACTCTTGGTGATAGACATTGAAGTCCCCCACCCAGAGTACATTCTGTGCCCGTGCCACCAGCAGTGCTTCTTCCAAGTGGTGTTCAACATGGAGGAGTACTGACTCATCAGCTGAGGGAAGGCAGTAGGTGATAATCAGCAGGAGGTTTCCTTGTCCATGTATTACCTAATGCCATGAGACTTCATGGGGTCCAGAGTCAATGTTGAGGACTCCCAGGGCAACTCCGTCCTAACTGTATGCCACTGTGCCACCACCTCTGCTGGGTCTGTCCTGCCAGTGGGACAGGAGGTACCCAGGGATGATGATGGTGGTGTCTGGGACATTGTAAGGTATGATTCCGTGAGTATGACTATGTTAGGTTGTTGCTTGACTAGTCTGTGGGACAGCTCTCCCAACTTGCCACAAGACCCCAGATGTTAGTAAGGAGGACTTTGCAGGGTCAACAGGGCTGGGTTTGCCGTTGTCGTTTCCGGTGCCGTGGTTGATGCCGGGTGGTCCATCCAATTTCATTCTTTATTGACTTCGTAGCACTTAGATACAACTGAGTGGCTTGCTAGGCCATTACAGAGGGAATTTAAGAGTCAACCACATTGCTGTGGGTCTGGAGTTACATATAGGTCAGGCCAGGTAAGGACTGCAGATTTCCTTCCCTAACAGACATTACTGAACCAGCTGAGGTTTTACAACAACCGGTAATGGTTTTATGGTAATCATTAGACTAGCTTTTAATTCCAGATTTATTGATTGAATTCAAATTCCACCTTCTGCTGTGGTGGGATTCAAACCCATGTCCCCAGAGCAATACCCTGGGTCTCTGAGTTACTAGTCCAGTGACAATACCATGATGCCATCGCTTACTCCACCAGCTTTTCCAACCTAACCTTGCACCTAAAATCCCCCCTCTCTGGAACCATTCTGGTAAACCTCCCCTGCAAGCTCTCAAGGGCCCTCACATCCTTCCTAAAGAGCAGTAACCAGAACTGGACCCAATAATCCAGTTCGGGCCTAACCAGAGCTTTATTAAGGTCCAGCATAACTTCCCTACAGTTCCGAAGAAGGGTCACTGACCCGAAATGTTAACTCTGCTTCTCTTTCCACAGATGCTGCCAGACCTGCTGAGTGATTCCAGCATTTCTTGTTTTTGTTTCAGATTTCCAGCATCCGCAGTATTTTGCTTTTATAACTTCCCTACTTTTGTCCTCAATGCATCTGTTTGTGAAGCCCAAGATTCCATATGCTTTGCTAACCACTCTCTCAGTATGTCCTGCCACCTTCAACGATCGATGCACATGCACTCCCATGTCCCTCTGTTCCTGCACACTCCTTGGAACTGTGCCATTAAGTATATATTGTCTCACCCCCAGATCCCTTCTGCAAAAATGCATCACCTCACACTTTCAGTATTAAATTCCATCTGCCACTTGTCTGCCCATTCTGCTAGCCTATCTATGTCCTGTTGCAGGCAACTTGTATCATCCCCACTGTTTGCCACTGCTCCAAATTTGGTATCATTGACAAATTTTGAAATTCTACTCTGTATTCCAAGAACCAAGTCATTTACAAATAGCAAAAAAAGCAGTGGTCCTAGCACTGACCATTGGGGAACACCACTGTCAACCATCCTCCAATCTGAAAAACAACCATTTACCATGACCCGTTGTTTTCTGTCCTTAAGCCACTTTTTTTCCATCCAATTGAACACTGACCCTCCTATTCCATGAGCCTTAATTTTAACTAGACTTTTATGTGATACTTTATCAAAAGCTTTCTTAAAATCCATAGAGACAACATCCACTGCATTCCCTTCATAAACCTTCTCTGTTACTTCATCAAAAAATTCAATTAGATTAGCCAAGCATGATCTGCCTTTTACAAATCCATGTTGGCTATCCTTAATTAACTCAAACCTGTCCAAGAGCCTGTTGATTTTTTTCCCCTGATTATTGTTTCTAAAACCTTACCCAGCACTGATGTTAAACTAACTGACCTGTCATGTTGCCATGACTGCCCTTACACCTTTTCTTGAATAAGGGTGTCACATTTGCCACTCTCTAATCCTCTGGCACCTCCCCCGTTTCTATGGAAGACTGAAGGATTATGGCAAGCCCTTCTGCTTTCTCCACCCCCAATTCCGTTAGCAACTTGGGATGCAAGCCATCCAGAGCAGTTGAGTTATCTACCCTAAGCATAGCCAGCCTTTCCAGTACCTCCTCCCTCTCAATTTTTACCCTATCCATTGCCTCTACTCTCTCTGCTTCTGCTGATATTTTGTCAGATTCCCCTTCCTTAGTAAATACCAATACAAAGTACTCATTAAGTTATCTAGCCTTGCCCTCTGCCTTTAGGCATATAATACTCTCTTTGTCCCTAATAGGCCTCACTCCACCACTTACTACTCACTTACTATTGTTACAACCAGGTGAGAAAGAGGTCTAGGGTTCCCTGTCAGCCTTCACCTGGTCTTACTGTAACAGGGTTTAATTTTAAACACACCGTGTTTTTAGTTTCCCCTTGGTGAATCCTTGTTCACCGTTTTCCAACTACAAGACAAAGAAATCAGGTTTAAAGATGAAAAGTTGAAATTTATTAAACTTAAATTCTAGTTCGTTTAATGCCTACGGATACACAATGTGCCCATGCTAGTATGCATATGCAATACACACACACAAATAGAGAAAAAAAAGAGCAGAAGAAAAATAAAGTGGAAAGATTTGAGGCAATATCTGAAGGGTTGTTGTTATGGTTCTTTGAGCTCACTATAGAGTCCTTGATTGTAGGTAGATCTTGCTTTTCGTTGGGGCCCAGTATTCTTCTTAAACCTTGTTCTATGTCGGAGATCTTTCTCTCTTGGGGTTCATGTGTCTTCAGTGGATTCAGAGGCTTGTGAGAAAGAGATGGGAGCAGACAGGAGAGATCTTCTCAGTCCAGGAGCAAACAGACTTTCTTCCCAAACTGCTTGTACAAGTTCAAAAAACCCAGATTTCCCAGCAGGTTCAACATGTGACGAGCTGGTTTGACCATGTCCGTTTGTGTATTCAACTATCTTAGCAGTCAACCTGGAATGCGAGCTCCCTCACCTTCACCGTCTGGTGATCAAAAGTCCATTGTGGGTTGAGTGTGTCAGAGAAAGGCTGCTTTGTCCTCCCAAAGACTGTCTGTTAATATGCAAATGTCTTTTCCATCCACAGTTGATCTGTTTATGAAGTCCTTTCTTTACTCCAGTAACAGTTTAAAATCAATGTTCATGACAGAATTAATGTGCCTCATTCTTGGCAGGTGGGGGCCGAGCATAACACTATTTACATGCCTGTAGAAGATTTTTGAGTTCCCTTTTATGTTGACTGCCATTCTATTCTCATAGTCTCTCTTTGCCAGTCTTATTTTCCTCTTCACTTCCCCTCTCAACTTATTATATATGGCCTGGTTCTCATTTGAAGAGTTCACCTGACATGCATCATACACCCACTTTTTTTGTTTCATCATAATTTCTATCTCTCTTAACAGCGAAGGAACCCTGTTTTTGGTTCCTTCACCTCGCCTGTACCTGAAGCTTCTCTGCCTTGAAGATAACCCATTGTTCCATTACAGTTTTTCCTATCAGTCTGTGGTTCCATTTTATCTTGACTAGATCCCCTCACATCGCATTGAAATTAGCCTCTTCCAATCTAGACATTCTACCTTATATTGTTCCTTGCTTTTCTGAATTATGAGCATAACCCTTATGATACAATGATCACTCCTACCCAAATGCTCCCCCACAGATACTTGGTCCTGTTGGCTCACCTCATTTCCCAGCTCCAAATCCAGCAATGCCTCCTGTCTAGTTGGGCCGAGAACATACTGATCAAGGAAGTTCTCCTGAACACATTTCAGAAATTCCTCCTCCTCCTTACCCTTTACTCTAACATTATCCCAATTGCTCTTACCTTCCGGGAGCGGAGCGGAGAGGAATGGAGCGGACCTGTGGGGAGAACGCTGGGAGCCGAGCCTTTAATTGAGCCCGAGGATCGAGGCCCAGTCTCTTACCTTCCGGGAGCGGAGCGGACCTATGGGGAGAACGCCGGGAGCAGAGCCTATAAATCGAGCCTGAGGATCGAAGCCCAGTCTCTTACCTTCCGGGAGCGGAGCAGAGAGGAACAGACCAGACCTGTGGGGAGAACGCCGGAAGCAAAGCCTATAAATCAAGCCTGAGGAACGAGGCCCAGTCTCTGACCTTCCGGGAGTGGAGTGGAGAGGAGCTCTTCCAACGCGCCAGAGTTTTGAAAAAAAAGGCAAACAGTGACGTCAGAAGAGAGCTGCAAGGTGATTGGTTGGTGAGTAGCAGCTGTTAGGATATCTTAAAAAAATCAGTTGTTTTGTTTTGTTGGAAAAAAATTTCTGGTGATAAGGTGAGTACTACTAAAGTGTTTTTTTAATAAGGAGTTTAGATTGAAGTAGGTAGAACAAGGCCCCTAGTATAATTAGTATTTTTTAATTAAGGGAGTATCTAATTAACCTAAGGGTAAGTCATGGCAGGTGAGCTCAGCCCCGTGATATGCTCTTCCTGCACTATGTGGGAAATCAGGGATGCTTCCAGTGTCCCTGATGACCATGTGTGCAGGAAGTGTATCCAGCTGCAGCTACTGGCTACCCGCATTACGGAGCTGGAGCTGAGGGTGGATTCACTGTGGAGCATCCGTGATGCTGAGGACGTCGTGGATAGCACGTTTAGTGAGGTGATCACACCACAGGTAATGGCTGCACGGGCAGAAAAGAGATGGGTGACCACCAGACGGAGTAATAGGCGCAGGCAGGTAGTACAGCAGTCCCTTGTGGCCATCCCCCTCTCAAACAGATATACCGCTTTGGATACTGTTGGGGGGAATGACCTCCCAGGGGAAAGCAGCAACAGCCAAGTTCGTGGCACCACGGAGGGCTCTGCTGCACAGCAGGAGAGGAAAAGGGATGGAAGAGCTATAGTGATAGGGGACTCTATCATAAGGGGTGCAGATAGGCGTTTCTGTGGCCACAAACGAGACTCCAGGATGGTATGTTGCCTCCCTGGTGCTAGGGTCAAGGATGGCTCGGCGCGGCTGCAGGACATTCTGAAAGGGGAGGGTGAGCAGCCAGAGGTCGTGGTCCATATTGGTACTAACGACATAGGCAGGAAGAGAGATGAGGTCCTGCAAAGTGAATATAGGGAGTTAGGCAAAAGGTTAAAAAGCAGGACCTCTAGGGTTGTAATCTCAGGATTACTCCCTGTGCCATGTGCTAGTGAGGGTAGGAATAGGAGGATTAGGCAAATGAATGTGTGGCTGAAGAGCTGGTGTAGGCGGGAGGGCTTCAGCTACTTGGATCATTGGGATCTCTTCTGGTGCAGAGGTGACCTGTACAAGAAGGACGGGTTGCATCTAAACTGGAGGGGGTCCAATATCCTTGCAGGGAGATTTGCTAGTACTACTCAGGATGGTTTCAACTAGTCTTGCAGGGGAGTGGGGCCCAAAGTAGTAGTCTCTCCGATGAGATAATTGAGGCAAATGTGGAGGTTAAAGCAAGCAAGTCCAGTAGGCAGGCCAGGCAGGGACAGGACAGGGAGCGTGGAAGGTCTGGTAGGTTAAACTGCATTTACTTTAATGCAAGAAGCCTTACAGGTAAGGCAGTTGAACTCAGAGCATGGATCGGTACATGGGATTGTGATATTATAGCTATTACGGAAACGTGGTTGAGGGATGGGCAGGACTGGCAGCTCAATGTTCCGGGGTACCAATCCTTCCGGTGTGACAGACGTGGAGGTAAGAGAGGAGGGGGAGTTGCACTATTGATTCGGGAGGACATCACAGCAGTACTTAGAGAGGATATCCCGGGGGGAATGTCCAGCGAGCCCTTATGGGTAGAACTTAGAAATAAGAAAGGGGTGATCACTTTGATGTGATTATACTATAGGCCCCCCAGTAGTCAGAGGGAAGTGGAGGAGCATATATGTAGGGAAATCACAGATAGGTGTAGGAATTATAGGGTTGTAATAGTAGGTGATTTTAACCTCCCTAATATTGACTGGGAATGCCTTAATGCCAAGAAATCAGATGGGGAAGAATTTGTTAAGTGTGTCCAGGATAGTTTTCTGAAGCAGTATGTGGATGGCCCTACTAGAGAAGGGGCTACACTCGACTTCCTCTTAGGAAATGAGAATGGGCAGGTGGTTGATAAGTCAGTGGAGGAGCACTTTGGGACCAGTGACCATAACTCGATTAGCTTCAAGATAGTTATGGAAAAGGATAGGACTGGTCCTCAGGTTGAAGTCCTAAATTGGGGGAAGGCTAATTTCGATGGCATCAGACAGGAACTCTCAAAAGTTGAATGGACGAGCCTGTTTACAGGTAAAGGGACGTCTGGCAAGTGGTAGTCTTTTAAAAGTGAGATCGGAAGAGAACAGGGCTGGCATGTTCCTGTTAGATGGAAGGGCAAGGCTGGCAAGTTTAGGGAACCTTGGTTGACCAGGGATATTGAGGGTCTGGTCAGGACAAAGAAGGAGGCATATATCAGGTGTATAGGCAGTTGGGATCGAGCGAGTCCCTCAAGGAGTATAGGGGATGTAGGACTACACAAGAAGGAAATTAGGAGGGCGAAAAGGGGCCATGAGATTTCCCTGGCAGAGAAGATAAAGGAGAATCCTAAAAGATTCTATAAGTATATTAAGAGCAGAAGGGTAGCTAGGGAGAGAGTAGGTCCCCTTAAGGATCAGTGTGGCAATCTATCATGAATCAAATAGTACAGAACAAGCCATTCAGCCCTTCTTGCTTGAGCTTGTAGCTAAAATAGTAGCTTGTGCCAGCTCTTTGAAAGAGCTATCCAATTAGTCCTACTCTCCTGCTCTTTCCCCATTGCCCTGCAAATTTTTCTGTTTTAAATATATAACTATTTGAATTATCTACAGAGAATATTGACTCTGCTTCCACCTTTCAGCACTTTGACACTGATGAGCTGCATAACAACTTCAGGTAGCTGCTAGGAGAGTATTACATTAGTACATCTTGCCATGGCATTGTTATTTCCTTTTATTTGATCTTTCACATTTCCTATATAAGCCTGATTGTTCTTATGTTCCTATAAACTATAAGTACTCGTGCATCTCCTGTGGTATTGGTGAATGGCGAATCCAAGATATTTTTAGCTGTGGAGAGGATCGGTGGGGTTGAGGGAAGAGTGGATATGGTGGCTGAAAGGAATTGGAAATAAGTTTGTGAAAGTTACAGTCAGAGAATGTGGAGTTGGAGGGCTCAGAATTTCACCCTGGCACAAGGCGCATCTCCAGTGCAGCTGACAGTGGGTCCTAGAAATTGGAGCAGAACCTGGTTCAACTTGGATACTGCTGCTTAGAGAGGAGGGCAAGAAATTTTGGTGATGGAGAAGTAGATATTTCATCAAGTTGCATTTCATCAATTCAATGTGTCTGAGGGGAGTTTCTGTTCTTGGGAAATTCAGCTTTGTATGCTAACTGATATGCCCAATGGAACCCACACTCCATTAGATTCCATTATGGACATTCCTCGGAGCCAAAAATTCCACAGGGAAAAGACAATCTATCTGGGAGGAGATTTATTACCTTAAAGAGTCAAGCGGTAAGTAGTTCGATAGTATTTACATCGGTTCCACTGTTGCACTGAAGTTCCATCATGGTCCTGCTCCAAAATTCTCGACTTCCATTGGGGCAGCCAGTGCTGATGTACCTTTGCAGGCATGATGTGCCCACTTTGACCATGCTAATGATATGGGTCCTGAAGTTTGGAACAGCGTTGGTGTCCTTCTGAGTCAACAGACTTAGGATCTGATCCATCACAATTCTAACAATTGAGCGGGACATCTGAATTTTAGCCCCTGTGTTTTTTGATTGGTTTCTGGTAAATTTGAGCCTTTCACAACTTTTTGCTTGAAAGACATTTTGCAGGAAAGTTAAAACACTTCCAATATTTTATATAATATAAAATCTAGCATTAGCAGTGTTTTAACCTGTCTTCTGAAGACATTTCTATGCGAAATATGCATAAGTTTTCATAGAAAGTTTTCAATCAGTAATTCATGGAGCATTAGCTTAATTTAATGAAACAAATGTTAAAAGGAAATCTGTAATGGCTGAAGATTGGTATAGTCATTAGGTATTTCATATTGAACCATCATTTCTATGATACTGTTCATGACAATGAAAGTTTTTCAGAAATCTGGTGTTTAAAGCTGTTGATAATTTGCTTTTAAGCTATAAATATTTCTGACAGGACCATAACACAAATTGTGTGCATGAGACACTTACATTTCTTTTCTATCTGTAGCTTGTTGTACTTGTTAGGCATCATGACAAAGACATGCCCACCAGGCCCTGCATGCTCATGTTCCTATACATGCTTGATTCTGAGGATGACGTTTGTAGCTGGATGGCTAACAGCTCAGTATCTGCAAAGCATGAAGAGGAAAATAGCCAGCCCTACACAAGGACAAGGACTGCTTTGTAGATGCTTAACTGTTAGCCATCCAGCTACAGGTTGATACGCTGAGGTCAATTTTCATGTGTGGTGTCCACCCAGAGGATGATGGGCGGGGCAAAAACCCTGCCTCCCCAACAACATCAGTGAGAAATCCGATCGAATTTCATCATCGGACCTTAGTTAAATTTGAATTGCGAGGTGAAAGTAATAATGGGTCTGCTTACAGGGAGTTTACCATTTGGGATAGTGGAAAATCTGGCAGAACTGCCATTTCTTCAGGCCAAACTGCACCTCATAAAGGGGAGACAGAGTTCTCGTTGGTGCATGGTTTAAGTGGGTGGGTAATACTATACAAGATGGAGTTTAATGTGGGCAAGTGTGAGGTCATCATTTGGACTTGAGAAAGATGAATCGAATAATTTTCTAAATGCTGAGAAACGAGGCACTTTAGAGGAGCAAAGCGATTTGGGAATCCAAATAAACTTATCATTTAATGCTAACAGACAGGTACAAAATACAATTAAAAAGGTTAATAGAATGTTGGCCTTCATCTGAAAGAGGCTGGATTACAGACAGCAGGAATTTATGTTACAGTTGTTGCATAGTTGGCCCTATCTGAAATATTGCATTCAGTTTTGGGCACTGCACCTCAGAAAGGATATATTGGCCTTGGAGTGGGTGCAGAGCAGATTCACCAGAATGATATAGGGTCGTAAAGAGTTAAAATTATGAGTACAGGTTGCCTTTTATTCCCTTGAATATAGAACATTGAGAGTTGATCTGATTAAGGTGGTTAAAATGTTTCAAGGATTTGTAAGGGCATGTAAAGAGAAGCTATTTTCTCTGATGGGAGAATCAGGAATAATGGGACATAATCTTAAAATTAGAGCTAATCCATTTACGAGGGAAATCAGGAAGCAATTTTTCACATATTCGCCTGTCAAAATGTTAAATTAGCGGCCCCAATATTCTGTGGAAGCTTGGATAATTGAAGCTTTGAAGATTGAGATTGATATATTTTTGTCAGGTTAGGATGTCAAGGGATATGGATCTAAGGCAGGTAAATGTAATTGAGTTAATGATCAGCATGCTTGAGGGACTGAATACCTACTCCTGTTTCTTCCAGATAGCAGATGGGCACAGCGCCAAATAAGCCAGCATAATGAGATAAAAACAAGAAATACTGGAAATACTCAACAGGTCTGGCAGCATCTGTGGAGAGAGAAGAAGAGTTAACATTTCAGGTCAGTGACCCTTCATCAGAACACATGATGAGGCATGGCTGAGCAAGTCAGTGCCAGCAGTGTTATTTCAAGAATTTGGTTGCTGTGCTGAAAAAAATGTAATGACCTTATCAGGACTGCCAAGGACAGAGTCAGCATGCATTTATGAAAGGGAAATCATGCTTGACAAATCTACTAGAATTCTTCGAGGATGTAACTAGTAGAGTTGATGAGGGGGAACCAGTGGATGTGGTTTATTTGGACTTTCAGAAGGCTTTCGACAAAGTCCCACATAAGAGATTAGCATGTAAAATTAAAGCGCATGGGATGGGGGTAGTGTATTGCGATGGATAGAAAATTGGTTGGCGGGTGGGAAACAAAGAGTAGGGATAAATGGATCTTTTTCCAAATGGCAGGCAGTGACCAGTGGGGTACCGCAGGGATCGGTGCTCGGACCCCAGCTATTCACAATACACATTAATGATTTAGATGAGGGAACTAAATGTAATATCTCCAAATTTGCAGCTGACACAAAACTGCGTGGGAGGGTGTGTTGTGAGGAGGATGCAGAGAGGCTTCAGTGTGATTTGAACAAGTTGAGTGAGTGGGCTAATGCATGGCAGATGCAGTATAATGTGGATAAATGTGAGGTTATCCACTTTGGTAGCAAAAACAGGAAGGCAGTTTATTATCTGAATGGTTATAAACTGAGAGAGGGGAATATGCAGCGAGACCTGGATGTTCTCATACACCAGTTGCTGAAGGTAAGCATGCAGGTGCAACAAGTGGTAAAAAAGGCAAATGGTATGTTGGCCTTCATAGCGAGAGGATTTGAGTACAGAAGCAGGGATGTCTTACTGCAATTATACAGGCCTTGGTGAGGCCACACCTGGAATATTGTATGCAGCTTTGGTCTCCTTATCTGAGGAAGGATGTTCTTACTATAGAGAGAGTGCAGCAAAGGTTTACCAGACTCATTCCTGAGATGGCAGGACTGACATATGAGGAGATTGAGTCGGTTAGGATTATATTCACTGGAGTTCAGAAGAGTGAGGGGGGATCTCATAGAAACCTATAAAATTCTAACAGGACTTGAGAGGGTAGATGCAGGAAGGATGTTCCCGATGGTGGGGGGAGTCCAGAACCAGGGGTCATAGTCTAAGGATACGGGGTAAACCTTTCAGGACTGAGATGAGGAGAAATTTCTTCACCCAGAGAATGGTGAGCCTGTGGAATTCGCTACCACAGAAAGCAGTTGAGGCCAAAACATTGAATGTTTTCAAAAAGGAGTTAGATATAGCTCTTGGGTCTAAAGGGATCAAAGGATATGGGGCGAAAGCGGGACCAGGTGACTGAGTTGGATGATTAGCCACGATCATAATGAATGGCAGAGCAGGCTTGAATGGCCAAATGGCCTACTCCTGCTCCTATTTTCTATGTTTCTATGTTTAATGCTCTTTTCACCTTTCTTATTCTGGATGGAGCCCTGCAACATTATACTATTTCCCCTGGACTACCAATTGTTCCCACTCCTGCTGTATAAACCTTTCCTCCAAGCACAACAGGATAATTCACTATACCCCATTCAATTCACACATCCAACACCTGCTGCTGCCCTCAACACTAGTGCAAACAACATACTGCTTTTATTTTGTTTAAATTTGGATTCATTCTAACATTTTTGTTAAGTTCTTTGAGGCTATACACTCTATATACTTCGTTTCATCCAACACCTTCCCTTTTTGCAAATTGCAGCTTCTTTTCAGTGCACACACTGGGCTAGATTTTGTTCCCAGCCCGATGTCAAGTTCCATGTCCAGACAATCAGAGCGACAGTGGCCTCCACCGAGCCCAATGCCAGGACTGCCTGGCCTGAACTTCCTGGCGGCAGGGAAGCTCTGTGGCAGCCCCTCCATCGCTCTGCAACGGGACCCAAGTTTATATATTTAAATTGCATCTTTGCATGAATTAAAATGTAATCCGCAGTGATCTTAGCTACAGTTCCCAATCTTCAGTGTGATGTGCGGTACTCACACGCCTTCACTTTCCCATCCAGGGAAAGCTGGCGCCATCGAGTTGGGGAAGGCGTTAACTCTGCATTATGTTGGGTATGGGGGGAGGGGTGAACTCTGCATTCTTTTGTACTGTATCGAGGTGGGGAAGGGGTGAACTATGCATTCCATTGTACTGTATGGGCGGGGGGAAGGGGTGAACTCTGCATTCTGTTGTATTGTATTGGGGTGGGGTTGGGGGAAATGGGTGAACTCTGCACTATATCGTGCTGTCCGCAGGGCTAGCAGCCTTTTAAAAATGGCACCAGCATTTGCTCCTTCAACAGGTGATGCTGTGATCGGTGTAGCCGAGGTCACCCCCGCCAAGTGATTGTGGGGTGGGGGGGGGGGGTTGCTGCTGTGGATATGCTAAGTGACCACATGCCACATGATCGCGACGGCATGTCAGTGCGGGTCCTGCGTGGGGCAGCTACCATTTTCTGCACCCGCTGATGACAACAAAATCCAGCCCACTGGGCTAAGCTGCCTCACACATCTTCACTTCCTTTTCACCAGGCACACAGTAGCCCAGTCCCACTACTTATGTGAATCAGATTGCATGCCAAATTGTACAAGATTGAGTGAAGCTGACCTCAGTGCACTGCTTGCCTATTTAAAACAGACACATGACAGAGTAATAGCTATGGTCTGTGTTGGAATAGTTCTTAAAGGTGGTTGCGTGTTGTTGTTTGATTGGAGTCTACTTTTTAAGGCATGTAGCATTTCTCGACTGTCTGCTGAATATCTTAGACACTTTTTCTCCCTTCTATGATTTTTGACTTTTTGTTGAAGTCTTCATTTTGCTAAAATACTTTATTGAGATTTGGCAGTTATTGCAGTCGAGCAGATTGCAATTTATCTGGTTTGAAGCATGGGAATTTAGTTTAATTATTCTCTTTGCACTCTATGATTTGATAATGAGGACAGACTCACAAGGACATAAGGTTTTCAAAGTTTCAATTCTTGCAATCCACTGCCATAAGTGCGGCAGAGTGGGAATGCTGGTCACCCAGTGATCTCGATGCTGACCTCTTAGGAATTGTGGGACCAACTACTTAGAATATTGCTGGGCAGGGAAAAAGCACATGTCTCAACATCAACATCAGGCGGCCCAGAAAATTAGTGAGGGAGTCCTTGTAAGCGCAGCTGTGTTTAATGATGAATTTCTTTTAAAGCAGAACCAACATGTGGCAATCTATAACATGGCATAACAGGAGTCATTAACAGAGGCTCAAAGTCTCAGAGTGTGATGTGAATATTCTACTTAGCCAAATTCAGGACAGGAGGGTTGGAATAGTGGGAGTTGGTGGCAGGAGACCAGTCAATACAGCAGGTAGGACCATATAGAAAGGGGCTGGCACAGACAAAGAGTGACAACTTCCTAACCTGCCTTCTAATGAATGTGGAAATGTAATGACGTCTCAAGGGGACAGGAACAAGCCGCTATCCATCTATATTTTATACCTTACAGACCCTAAGCCCAACTCATGCCTATCTTTCCTGGAATTCCTGTTTGAATTCCTCCAATCAGGTTTCTGTCCGTACTACAGTACCAAATGGCTCTCATCAAATTCACAAATTACATCCTATGTGACACTGACAAAGGTAAACTATCCTTCCTCATCCTTCTCAACCCAACTGCAGCATTTGGCATGGTTGATCACCCCATTCTCCTCCAATGCCTCTACACTGTCCAGGTGGTTGGGATTGCTCTCACTTGGTTCCATTCTTATCTTCCGAATCAGAGCCAGAGTATTACTAGAATGGCTTCTCTTCCTGCTTCTGCATCGTTACCTCTGCTGTCCCCCAAGGATTTATCCTGGACCCCTCCTATTTCTCAACAACGTGCTGCCCTTTGGTGACATCATCCAAAAGCACAGAATTAGTTTTTACATGTACACTGACAACACCCAGCTCTATCTCATGATCTTTCTCGACTCCTCTACTGTTGATAAATTATCAGACTGCTTATCTGACAGCCAGTACTGGATGAGCAGAAACTTCCTCCAACTAACTATTGGGAAAACTGAAGAGTTTTTGGTCCCTGCTGCAACCTCCATTCCTCAGCTACTGACTCAAGCTCTTTCCCTGGCAATTGTCTGAGATTAAAGCAGACTGTTCATAACCTTGGTGTCATATTTGACCCCAAGATGAGCTTCCAACCACATATTCACATCATCACTAAATCCACTTATTTCCACCTCCGTAACATTGCACAACTTCACCTCTGCCTCAGCTCGTCTGGAAGAGGTCGTCAACAGTGCTATCAAGCAGCATTTGCTCAGCAATAACCTGCTGTCTGATGCTCAGTTTGGGTTCCGTCAGGGCCACTCAGCTCCTGAACTCATTCCAGCCTTTGTCCAAACATGGACAAAAGAGTTGAACTCAAGAGGTGAGGTGAGAGTGACTGCCCTTGTCTCAAGGCAGCATTTGACCGAGTATGGCATCAAGGAGCCCTACCAAAACTGGAGTCAATGGGAATCAGGAGGAAAACTCTCCGCTGGTTGGAGTCATACCTAGCACAAAGGAAGATGGTTGTGGTTGTTGAAAGTCAATCTTTTCAGACCCAGGACATCACTGCAGGAGTTCCTCAGGGTAGTCTCCTAGGCCCAACCATCTTCAGCTGCTTCATCAATGAACGTCCCTCCATCATAAGGTCAGAAGTGGGGATGTTCGCTGATGATTACACCATGTTCAGCACCATTCGCGACTCCTCAGATAATGAAGCAGCCAATGTCCAGATGCAGAAAAACCTGGACAACATCCGGGCTTAGGCTGTTAAGTGGCAAATAACATTCGCAATGCACAAGGGCCAGGTAATGACCATCTCAAACAAGAGAGAATCTAACCATCTCCACTTAATGTTCAATGGCATTACCATTGCTGAATCCCCCACTATCAACATCCTGGGAGTTACCATTGACCAGAAACTGAAATGGACTAGCCACATAAATAATGTGGCTACAAGAGCAGGTCAGAGGCCAGGAATTATGCGGTGAGTAATTCACCTCCTGTCTCCCAAATGCCTGTCCACCATCTACAAGGCACAAGTCAAGAGTGGGATGGAATACTCTCCACTTGCCTGGATGAGTGTCGCTCCAACAACACTTACGAGGTTTGATGCCTTCCAGGACAAAGCAGCCTGCTTGATTGGCACCCCATTGATCACCTTCAACATTCACTCCCGACATACAGTGGCAGCAGAGTGTACCATCTATAAGTTGCACTGCAGCAACGCACCAAGGCTCCTTAGACTGCACCTCCCAAACCCGCGACCTCTACCATCTGGAATGACAAGGGCAGCAGATGCATGGGAACACCACCACCTGCAAGTTCCTCTCCAAGCCACACACCATCCTGACTTGGAACTATATTGCCCTTACTTCACTGTCGCTGGGTCAAAATCCTGGAACTCCCTTCCTAACAGCACTGTGGATGTACCTATACCCCAAGGACTGCAGTTGTTCAAGAAGGCAGCTCACCACTGCCTTCTCAAAGGCAATTAGGGATGGGCAATAAATGCTGGCCTCTATAAACTTCTTGTCATGCAAAGCTCCACTGCCCGTGTCTTTACTCATATCAAGGCTCATTTACCTATCACCCCGATGATCACTGACCTTGTTATGATCCTTAGGAGACCAACAAACCAAAAGAACCAAATTTACTGATTGACTCCAATAAAAACCAAATGGACAGATTTCACTTCGCTAACTTTTTTTTAACAATCAAACCAAAATCATCATAAGCTAAACATGAATTACCAGACAAATCATGATCAAGATATTACAAATTATACATTCATTATCAGCTACAACAAAGATGGACCTCATGGATTTACTGGACAGTCCACTGTTGGCCAGGGGCTGCAAGAAATACAGAATCAGTTACAAACTGCTGGGATTGTTTGACCTGTAGTAACCTGGAGCTCAGACACTGGCCTGTGCTGGTAAAAACCAGTTTGAACTAATTACTTTATGAGAAAAGACAAAGGATCGATCACAGGAAAAGAGCCTTATTTGGACACGGTGTGATAGCGGGGTCTTTGGGCCTGGGCCAATTAAGAGATGTGAACGAGGTGAGCAGGCTTAAACCAACCGGAAAGAGACAGCTCAGATTTGGAGAGATAAGAGGGAGGATAAGAATAGAGCTTTTTGGGCAAAGAGCCAGCGAAGACTCCGGAGATCAACCATTGTGGAAGTGGAAGACCCTGCGTGAGCAATGCGGCGACAACGTAGAAGAGAGAGAGAGAACGGAATGCCTAGCCAGCGTTAACTCTCCCTTTTTTGGGTATTATCCTTAGTTTTTTGTGACTAGGTCAGGGAAAAGTCAGAGGAACCTAGTGGGTGTGCTTATCAATTCTAGCTAGTTTTGTTATTAACTGTATAACTCAGTTGGAGTTGCATGCTTTTGTCTAACTAAGTGTATAAGCCTTATTCTTACATTGTACAACAACGTGAATAAAGTAAATTGATAGTTAAAGAAAGGACTGAGTTTCCCCCTCTTTGTACTACGCCATTAACTGCAGCTGTGGATTAAGCTGGAGGGTGGCTCTCTTGTAACCCGATATCCCAAACACCCAGCCTGAGCCTGAATTAAGAGGACTTCACTCCCACGTGACGGCCAGGATCAAGTGGGTATAGGGCATAAAGGAGACAAGGGGGAGTTGACTCCACGCCACGGTTTACACCACTCAGCATGTATGACACCAAATTACATTGGCACTGTTCTTCAAAACTTCTGAACTTCCTCAGGTAGATTTCCAGTTCCTGTCTTCTAAGATGCTGCCACCAATTCCCAACTGACAGCAGTTTTCCTCTAATTCCAAGTTCCGCAGGTACAGTCTTCACCAAAACACAGTGTACTTCTCCAGAACCTTCTCCGGTCTGCTCATGACAGGCTTGATGGTATTACCTTTATCCGTGCCCTTCAGTGGCAACCCTATGCACCGTCTGTCCAGGTCTGGTTAATCAGTTCCTCTAAGTACCAGGAACTGCACCTCGATACAGTCTTCACTTTTTTCAACCTGCCTGGAACATTCACCTTCCTTCCATTTGAGTTTGGACAGCTCTGTCTCCTTTTTATCTGGTCCCAATCAGTTTCAGTTCCCCTAGAAACCTGAAGTTTTTTCAATTTCTGTTAGGACAGTCTGTTCCAGTATCTCACAGTCTGCTCCAAATGAAAGAAACAATCTTTGCAACTAGGGTGTCTGCACCTAACAGAATATTTGAAAAGTCATCTTTTCAAAGAACAGCTCACAGGGTTCTACAAACCGTAGATTCCCTGGCGACCTGCATTGGCTCTCAGGCATGAGAGGCCTAAATTGGAATATTCTCATCCTTGTTTTCAAATCCTGTCATGGGATTGCCTCTCCCTATCTCTGTAAGCTCCTCTAGTCCCACAACCCTCTGAGATACCTGCGTTCATCTAATTTTGACCTCTTGCTGTATCATTGGTTGCCATGCCTTCAGCTGTCTGGACCCTAAGCTCTGGAATTCCATCCCTAAACCTCTCCACCTCTCTACCTCTCTTTCTTTCTTTGAGACGCGCCTTAAAGCCTACCTCTTTGACCAAGCTTTTGGCCATTTGCCCTAATATCACCTTACATAGCTTTATGTTTAATTTTGCTTCATGACACTCCTGTGAAGTGCCTTGTGACATCTGATCACTTTAAAGGTGCTATATAAATATAAGTGGCAGTTATTGCTGTTGTCGATCATATTATCAGAGCACAATCTACATATTTAAAGGAGGACCCTATCGACTGCTTAGAAGAGCAGGCTAAGATAGAAACCTGGATGACTGACTTTGGTGAATGAGTCTGCATACAACTGTAACTGTCTGTCTCCCTGTCTGATTTTTATTGAGTGGACAGTGTTAAAATCACCCCTTATTTTTAAATTATGTGAAGCATCCTAGTTGTTACAGATGTTGGTACAGCTCTCATATAATCACCTATTACTGAAAATCACCATGGTGAGTTTGCCCCAAAGATTTCTACAACAGCTGGCAGTGATCCTGCTGTGTCCTCCTGATATCTGAGGCCCTCTGTCGGAGAGGATCTTCTTCTGAATCACTTTCCTCCTCAGGAATCTCAATTTCCAGGCTTTTCTGAAGAGCAAAATTGTGGAGTACACATCTGGCCATCACATTGTCCAAGACAACACCAGGAGCCCCAAGCCTATCTGGTACCTGAATCTTCTCTGCCATATGACAGTGGCTTGTACAACTTAATTTGAGTGCAAATCCGAGACTTGTAGCATTTCTTCACTTAATTGGTCATCTGTCTCAATGGTACTAGAAGCCATGGTCATATTGGATATTAGAAAGATTGATATAGGAGAAATGGGTTTCAATTCATGGGACACTGGCACCAGTACTGGGGAAAATGGGAGCTGTACCATTGGGATGGACTTCACCTGAACTGTGCCGGGACCAGTGTTCTGGTGAGTCGTATAACTGGGGCGGTAGAGAGGGATTTAAACTAAATAGTGTGTAATAATGTTAAAAAGACAAGGTTAAGGGCACTTTATCTGAATGCACACAGCATTCACAACAAGGTAAATGATCTGAAGGCACAAGTAGAGGTAAATGGGTATGATTTAACTGCCATTACAGAGAGGTGGTTGCAGGATGACCAAGACTGGGAACTGAATATTCATAGGAACATAGGAATATAGGAACAGGAGTAGGTCATTCAGCCTGTCAAGCCTGTTCCGCCATTCAATTACATTATGGCTAATCAGATATCTCAATGCCACTTTTGTGCGCTATCCCCATATCCCTTGATGTCATTAGCATCCAGATATCTATAAATTTCTGTCTTGAAGATGTTCAATGATTGAGCTTCCACAGCCCTTTGGGATAGAATTCCAAAGATTCACCACCCTCTAAGTGAAGAAATTCCTCCTCATCACAGTCTTAAATGGCCTATCTCTCATTCTGAGACTATGTCCCCGGTTCTAGACTCACCAGCCAGGGGAAACATCCTATCTACATCCACCCTGTCACGCCCTGTAAGAATTTTGCAAGTTTCAATGAGATCACCTCATTCTTGAAGCTCCAGAGGATACAGGCCCAGTTTCCTCAATCTCTCCTCATAAGACAATCCCGCCATCCCAGGTGAACCTCCGTTGCACTCCCTCTATGACAAATATATTTTTCCTTAGATGAGGGGACCAAAACTGTACACAATACTTCAGGTGCGGCCTCACCAAGGCTGTATACAGTTGCAGCAAGACTTCTTTACTCCTTTACTCAACACCTCTTGCAATGAAGGCCAAAATACCATTTGTCTTCCGAATTGCTTGCTGCACCTGCATGCTAGCGTTTAGTGACACATGAACAAGGACACCCAGGCCCTTTTGGACATCGCCACTTCCCAACCTCTCACCATTTAAGAAATACTCTGCATTTCTATTTTTTCTACCAAAGCGGATAACTTCACATTTTTCCACATTATATTCCATCTGCCATGTTCTTGCTCATTCACTTAGCATGTTCAAGTACCTTTGAAGCCTCCTTGCATCCTCCTCACAACTTACATTCCTACCTAGTTTTGTGTCATCAACAAATTTGGAAATCTTACATTTGGTCCACAAATCCAAATCATTTATATCGATTGTGAACAGCTGTGGCCCCAGCACTGATCCTTATGGTATCCCACTACTAACAGCCTGCCATCCTGAGAATGACCTGTTTATTCCTACTCTCTGTTAAGCAATTCTCAATCCATACCAAAAATAACCTCCAATCCCATGTGCTATAATTTTGTTTACTAACCTTCTGTGTGGGACCTTATCAAAAGCCTTCTGAAAATCCAAATCCACCTCATCCACTGGTTCTCCTACAAGTAACATCCTCAAAAAAAAACAAGGTTTGTGCTATGAAAGTGCTTCCATTTTTTTAAATATGTTTTGAGGACTCGTGTTTAAAAATTGTGGAAATTGATTCATTTGAAAGAGTGAAGAGATTCTATTGATGCTGGCTTTGTATTTTATTTAAAAAAAGGTCACTGGAAGGACTTTGGGCCTTTGTTTAAAAACACACTTACTGGAAGTCACATGTCTTAAGCTAAGTAAACAGTAGGAGCCTTGGTGACTAGGAGAGTTGTTTACGGAGAAGTGACATGTCAAGATTTATGGAGGTCAAGAGCTGGTTTCATTTTTTGGATAATGTTTTGAGTCGGTTAGGAGTAAGCCTACTAAGAGAGAAGCCACCAGCGCATCCTTTTCCATCTCTTTGTGAAACCCTGAGAATCCAGAGTGGGAAATGGAGAAACTGATGCTGTATTTTTCCTGAAAAGCCTGCTGAACTAAGCCTCGATGCCACCTGAAGAGAACTGCTCCAAAAGATCCCAGTGACAGTCATCTATGTGTATCTGGATACCTGACCAAAGGACATCCCATAACTTATCCTTTCAAGAATTAACAGGTATTTGCCAAAGTATTTTTGTCCTCTTTTTAAAGAGATCTCTGCAGAGAAAACTTCTTTATTTGTTTCTTTAACCGGGGGAGGGTGTGTGTGTGTGTGTGTGTGTGTGTGTGTGTGTGTGTGTGTGTGTGTGTGTGTGTGTGTGTGTGTGTCTGTGTGTGTGTGTGTGTGTGTGTGTGTGTGTGTGTGTGTGTGTGTGTGTGCGCGTGTGTGTTGGGTTAATTTGGAAGGGAGCTTTCTTATTTCAACCTGTGTCTTAATAAGCTTTACATCTGTATTGAATAAGTCTGGTTTTATAATAAATTAATAATTTTGTTGTTTATTAAAGAAACCTGCTTGATGGATTTTATTCTGAAAGCAAACGGGATAAAGTATACAATTGGCCATATTGGTAACTGGGTAAAACATTTAAATAGATGTTGTGACCTGTGGAGAAGTGGAACTAGAGAAAGACAGTGCACTCCTCCAGCCCCGGTCATAACATTTGTCAAACATGATTTCCCTTTCATAAATCCATATTGACTCTGTCCATTCATATCATTATTTTCTAAGTGTCTAGTTATCACACATCCTTTCTAATAGATTCTAACATTTTCCCTACTACTGACATCAAATTAACAGTTCCCTGTTTTCTCTCTCCCTCCTTTCTTAAATCGTGGGGTTACATTTGCTACTTTCCAGTCTGCAGGAACTTTTCCAGAATCGATAGAATTTGAAAGATAACCACCAAGGCATCTACTATCTCTTTTGCCAACTCATCAACACTTTGGATGTAGCTCATTTGGTCCAGGGATTTATCAACCTTCAATCCAGTTAATTGTTCTTTACTAATACTATTTTTTTTTCAGTTCCTCATTTTCGCAAGTCTTTTGGTTCCCTAGTATTTCTGGAAGATTTTCTGTATCTTCCTCTGTGAAGACGGACACAAGGTAATTGTTTAGTTTCTCCGCCATTTCCCTATTCTCCATTACAAATTCTCCTTTCTCTGCCTGAAATGGACCCACATTTATCCTTGCACACCTTTTCCTTTTCACATACTGAAAGAAGCTTTTATAGTCTGCCTTTATGTTTCTCACTAGCCTGTATTCATATTCTCTTTTCTTTTTCTTTATCAGTTTCTTGGTCATCCTTTGCAGGATTCTAAATTGCTCCCAGTCCTTGGGCTGACCACTTTTTCTGGCAATCTTATAAACCACATCCTTTGATCTAATGCGATCTATAACTTATTTTGTTAGCCATTTTTGATTCATCTTTTCTATTGGGTTTTTATGCCTTAGAAGAATATATATTTGTTGCAGACCATGTAATACTTCTTTAACTACTAGCCATTGCCTGTCCACCATCAAATCTTTCAGTGTATTTTCCCAAACCACCATAGCAACCTGCACCTCATACCTTCATAGTTTCCTTTGTTCAGATTTAAGACCCTAGGCCAAATTTTAAATTGGGTGGGAGGCCCTGCCCACCAGCTTAAGAGTCAGGGGCCAGCCTGCCTCCACCAGGCCTGGGGAGCCATGCCTGAATTTTTCACTTCCCAGGCCCTTAATTGGCCTTGGGCAGGACTTCCACCTCCTTCAGGCAGGCGATCCCATCTAATGGAGCTGCTGGCCAATCAGCGGGCCAACAGCTCTTAGTCTCAACGGTGTCACCAGGAGTGGTGGCCACTCCTGGGACTACACCCAGCCAGCAGAAGCAACAGATCGGGTGCCCGATCATGTGGGCCGCCCCCACTCCCCGCAGCCTGCAAAAAGGGGCGTCTTTTCTGCCTGGCTGCCACTAGTACAAAAAAAAGCTACAACGGGAGGAAGCCCTTAAGTGGCAGTTAATTGGGCACTCGAGGGCCTTGATTGGCCTGGTGCAGGAAGGCTGTTTCTCGCTGCCGCCCCGTATAACATTTTGCAGCGGGGACGGGAAGGTGTCAGGAACAACCCCCCCACCTCCCACTCAATTTTACAGACCCCCCTCCCCACCAACCCACTCATTGGGGGGGCTGTAAAATTCTGGCCCGAGTTTCAGAATGAAACTTAATGTGAAATTCTATCATATTATGGTTTTTTTTTATTAATTCATGGGAAGCGGGTGTCACTGGCAATGCCAGCATTTATTGACCATCCCTAATTGCCCTTGAGAAGGTGGTGGTGAGCTGCCTTCTTGAACCACTGCAGTCCATGTGAGGTAGGTACACCCACAGTGCTGTTAGGAAGGGAGTTCCAGGATTTTGACCCAGCAACAGTGAAGGAACGGTGAAATAGTTCCAAGTCAGGATGGTGTGTGACTTGGATGGGAACTTGCAGGTAGTGATGTTCCCATGCATTTGCTGCTCTTGTCCTTCGAGGTGGTAGAGGTCGCGGGTTTGGAAGGTGCTGTCTATGGAGCTTTGGTGCGTTGCTGCAGTGCATCTTGTAGATGGTACACACTGCTGCTACTGTGCGTCGGTGGTGGAAGGAGTCAATGTTCGTGGATGGTGTGCCAATCAAGTGGGCTGCTTTGTCTTGGATGCCGTCGAGCTTCTTGAATGTTGTTGGAGCCACACCCATCCAGGCAAGTGGAGAGTATTCCATCACACTCCTGACTTGTGCATTGTAGATGGTGGACAGGCTTAGGGGAGTCAGGAGGTGAGTTACTCGCCTCAGGATTCCTAGCCTCTGACCTGCTCTTGTAGCCACAGTATTTATATGGCTACTCCAGTTCAGTTTCAGGTCAAGGGTAGCCTCTAGGCTGTTGATAGTGGGGGATTCAGCGATGGTAATGCCGTTGAATGTCAAGGGAAGATGGTTAGATTCTCTCTTGTTGGAGATGGTCATTGCCTGGCACTTGTGTGGCGCAAATGTTACTTGCCACTTATCAGCCCAAGCCTGGATATTGTCCAGGTCTTGCTGCATTTCTACACGGACTGCTTCAGTATTTGAGGAGTCGCAAATGGTGCTGAACATTGTGCAATCATCAGCAAACATCCCCACTTCTGATCTTATGATGGAAGGAAGGTCATTGATGAAGCAGCTGAAGATGGTTGGGCCCAGGGCACTTCCCTGAGGAACTCCTGCAGTGATGTCCTGGAGCTCAAATGATTGACCTCCAACAACCACATCCATCTTCCTTTGCGCTAGGTATGACACTAACCAGCAGAGAGTTTTCCCCCTGATTCACATTGACTCCAGTTTTGCTAGGGCTCCTTGATGCCATACTCGATCAAATGCTGCCTTGATGTCAAGGGCAGTCACTCTCACCTCGCCTCTTGAGTTCAGCTCTTTTGTCCATGTTTGAACCAAGGCTGTCATGAGGTCAGGTGCTGAGTGGTCCTGTCGGAACCCAAACTAGGTTTCACTGAGCAGGTTATTGCTAAGCAAGTGCTGGTTAATGGAACTGCTGTTGACACCTTCCATCATTTTACTGATGATTGAGAGTAGGCTGATGGGGCAGTAATTAGCCGGGTTGCACATGTCCTGCTTTTTGTGTACAGGACATACCTGGCCAATTTTACACATTGCCGGGTAGATGCCAGTGTTGTCGCTATACTGGAACAGCTTGTCTAGGGGTGCGGCAAGTTCTGGAGCACAGGTCTTCAGTACTATTGCCGGAATATTGTCAGGACCCATAGCCTTTGCAGTATCCAGTGCATTCAGTCATTTCTCGATATCACGTGGAGTGAATCGAATTGGCTTAAGTTTGGCATCTGTGATACTGGGGACTTCAGGAGGAGGCCGAGATGGATCATCAACTCGGCACTTCTGGCTGAAGATTTTTGCAAATGCTTCTGCGTTATCTTTCGCACTGATGTGCTGGGCTCCCCCATCATTGAGAATTTGTGGAGCCACCTCCTCCAGTTAGTTGTTTAATTGTCCACCACCATTCACAGCTGGATGTGGCAGGACTGTAGGGCTTAGATCTGATCCATTGGTTATGGGATCGCTTAGCTCTGTCTATCGCATGCTGCTTATGCAGTTTGGCATGCCGATAGTCCTGTGTTGTAGCTTCACCAGGTTGAAACCTTAATTTGAGGTATGCCTGGTGCTGCTCCTGGCATGCCCTCCTGCACTCATCATTGGTCTCCTGGCTTGGTAATGGTAGAGTGGGGAATATGCCAGGCCATGAGGTTACAGATTGTGGTTGAGTACAATTCTGCTGCTGCTGATGGCCCACAGTGCCTCATGGATGCCCAGTTTTGCATTGCTAGATCTGTTCGAAATCTATCCCATTTAGCACAGTGTTAGTGCCACACAACACGATGGATGGTATCCTCAATGTGAAGGCGGGACTTCGTCTCTACAAGGACTGTGTGGTGTTCACTCCTACCAATACTGTCATGGACAGAAGCATCTGCGGCAGGCAGATTGGTGAGAACAAGGTCAAGTATGTTTTTCCCTCTTCCACAGACCCAGTCTAGCGCTATATCCTTTAGGATTCAGCCAGCTCGGTCAGTAGTGGTGCTACCGAGCCACTCTTGGTGATGGACATTGAAGTCCCCCACCCAGAATACATTTTGTGCCCTTGCCACCCTCAGTGCTTCCTCCAAGTGGTGTTCAACATGGAGGAGTACTGACTCCTCAGCTGAGGGAGGGCAGTAGGTGGTAATCAGTAGGAGGTTACCTTGCCCATATTTGACCTGATGCCATGAGACTTCATGGGGTCCAGAGTCGATGTTGAGGACTCTCAGGGCAACTCCCTCCCTCCCTACTGTAGACCACTGTCCTGCCACCTCTGCTGGGTATGTCCCAGAGATAGTGATTTTCTGGGACATTGTCTGTAAGGTATGATTCCGTGAGTATGATTATGTCAGGCTGTTGCTTGACTAGTCTGCGGGACAGCTCTCCCAACTTTGGCACAAGCCCCCAGATGTTAGTAAGGAGGACTTAGCAGGGTCGACAGGGCTAGGTTGCCGTCGGCGTTTCAAGTTGCTAGGTCGATGCCGGGTGGTCCGTCCGGTTACTATTTCCCAAAAGTTCCTTTACAGCAAGTTATATTTTTGCAGTTGCCTGCGTATTGGAGGTTGATATGCAGAACCTATGTCTGTCGTCACATTGTAATTGGGAATTAAACTGGTTTTCAGTTTAAATGGTGGAGTGGATTGACATTTGGGGCTAAATGGCCACGTGAGTGCAATCCATAGCTTCAAGCAGTCACAGATATCTGGCTAGTCAATGAAAATTACAGGCCTGCTCAATCAATTGCTTTCCTCCTGTGTCAAGTGTAGTGAACTGTACTGCCTTGGCAAACAGGAGATGCCAAAAATAGGTTTCCTTGAGCATGCCCAGGAAGTGGCTATCAGGGCCAATAAACGCTCGTCCTATGGTAAAGATGGGCGTGCACATATCATCTGTAAGTCCATTTCATTTATTGTTTTATTATCTATAATTGCCTTTTTTATGGTACCTTAAAGCAACCTTTTGAGCCAATCTGTCCGCATCAACAACCCCATAACTAATTAAGTTTATTGCTACCTCTTACTGTGTCACACAGGATATTTCAATAGGTGTGTTTACCTTTCAAGTCCCTGGCAACAGAGACACTGAAATGGCTTTCCCAACTTGAAAAGTTGTTTCTGGTTCATAACAGGGACCTTGAAATTTTTTAACTCTATGTTCTTAAAGAGGAATGTCAGTGAGTCTTGAAAACTGACCATTTATTCAATCTCTAATTCTAAAAGGTATAATGTATTAACTATATCTAAATGCTACCTAATTAAGCCTATTATACCTATATTCCATCACAACTGTAAAGCTGTATATAGTTAAAATGTAATAAAGGAGTTAGTGTTAAAATTACTGAAGACTCAGTAATCTCTCCTAGCTAGACTAACCAAATATACAACAGTAGCAGACTAAACAAATATACAAGGAAGAGCTAGTGGAATGAGTCAGTGTTGATGAGGGGCAGAGAGTTTTGTCAGAATGCTCTAGCAACCTAACTTGCAAAGAGGAAGCAGATCTTGATGGATCAGCTTTGAAATAAAGGCTGCTACTAAACAGCAAGAGTGATAAACAGCCATTCCAGTTTGTGTACACCTCAATGAGAGATTCTGTGTGGCTCCACAGAACAGTTAGCCTCTGGCATCATGAGCTTGATGGAGTTCATGGCTCAAGGGATGCATGCACATCACAATTCTACTGAGCAAACTGCTTCACTGTGGAATGTGCTGTCACAATCTCGATGATATGCACAATAGCTGTAACTTGGCCATTTATCACGAGTGCTGTGGTGATGTTGTGGTCGCTTTCGGGTCTCAAAACCAACCAAATCACATCTGCACTGTGTTTATAATTTGATTGGTGGATTGAAGTCTAATGATCAAACTATAAATATAATGAACATATGATGCTTCATTCACCCACAGGATCCTGTTTATAAATTAAAGTGTGACAGATGAAACATTGCACTTGAAATGTTGGTATTGCTTAATATTTATTTTGTGTTGTGGTTCAGGCAATGCATTTTTATTTATCTATAATGACAGCATCTGAGAGAGAACGCACAAAAAAACCAACAGAAATAGTATCAAAGTAAAAAAACGGAAACTCTGGAAGGAATGTACTGTTACACAAGAGTGCGAGAAGGAGTTCTGAATAAATCTTGAATTGAAACTTGGTATGAAAGCAGAACATTTTTAGTAACACTGAATACCATTAAAGAGGTCGAAAGGTGTAAATTAATTTAATTATTTTAGTTTTAGAATTTAAGGTTTTCAGTATAAAACCTGACACCCTAATCGATGGAATACTTAGCCAATGTTGTTGGTAAGAACTGCTGTATTCAAATTATTTCTGTTAGACCGTGAAAGGAAAAGTAATTTATATTATTAATGCTGAAAGTTGTGTTGAAAATTGAAAGAAAAATTGTTTAAAACAGACAGCCTAATCTGATTCATGTGCTTTAGTTTTTGTAATACAAGTCAGGTAAATGTAGATTTTAAAATATATATATTTGTAATTTTGGTTTCTTCAGAAAATATCTATTTTCTAAACAATCTGCTCCCTTGATACTATGGCTGACAGCGTAAGTGTGAGACTGGTCTCCTTTCAACAAAGCCACTTCCATTTTAGAGGCTCAATGGGTAGCACTCTTGCCTCTGAGTCAGAAGGTTGTGGGTTAAAGGCCCTAAGCACAAATCTAGGCTGGCACTCCCGTGCACTACAGAGGGGTTACTCCACTGTCAGAGGTGCAGTTTTTTTAGATCAGACATTAAATCAAGGTCCTGCCCACTCTCTCAGGTAGACTTAAAAGGGAAAAGTTTCATTTGCATAGCGCCACTTCAATGATTCAATGATTTATTGAAGAAATTCAACCAGGTTGTGCAGATAGCTGCACGAAGCTCTACCTGTGATTGGCCCCCAAGAATTTACGTAGTCTCCGTAGCAGCGCTACACGAATGAATTTCTCCACCCAAAAATTCTGTGCAACTATTTTGAAGAAGAGCAGGGGACTTATCCCTAGTGTCTAGTTATGAAATCAGAGCTTTGCAAATAGAGACATAGGCCGGAATTTTATCCGGGGGACGGGGGTCTCGACTTCTGGCAAAAGTGCCGGCAAGAGCCCCATGTCGCTTCTGCTGTGGGAGGTCCACAAAATTAAGTGTCAATTAGACACTTAATTGGATGGTGACGGGCCTTCAGCAGGATAAAGGACAGTAGCAATGGAAGGCCCGCTGTCAGAGCTGCTGGCCAATCAGAAGCCGGCAGCTCTTTAACTCCACAGCGCCACTGCGAAGCCAGTGGCTGCTGCCGGTGGAGCATCCTAGCAGTGGCTCTGGACCCAGGCCTAAGGTAGGTCAGGGTGGGAAGGGTCTCGAAGGGTGGGGGCCACGAGGGAAGGGGTGTAGGGGGGGGTCAGCAGCAAGGATAGGGGGTGAATCTCAGAACCCCCGCCCCAATCCTAATGCCAGGTCCCTAGTTCAGGCACTGTGCCTTTTAATGAGGGACCCCTCCCCCCACAACCACCACCACCCCAGAGCCACCAAGCAACCCATATTGTTTTTCTTGCTGTGTTCCTTGTGCGGTGACAGGCCCGCCCCTCACTGGGCTGATTGTGGTGGCGGTGGGCTGAGGCCCTTAATTGGGCATTAATTGCCGACTTAAGGGCCTCAATTGGCAGCAGGGTAGGAAGGCCATACACAAGCCTTCCTGCCCTGGATTTAATTTCGGCTGAGGCGATAAGGTGGCGAGGTCCTCCCCTGTCCGTCACATTCCCACCCGATTACATGCTCTCCCCACCTCCAAACCTATCACAGAGGAGAGCACAAAATTAGCTTCCAAAAAGGAATTGAATAAATACTTCAAGGAGAAAAGAAATTACAGAGATAGAGGGAAAGAGCAAGGAGAGGGACTAACTGGAATTCTCTTCGGAAAAGTGGGTGCAAACTCAATGGCCCGAATTGATGCCATGCCTCTTGTGTCCTCCGTAACTTGTGGAGTTTGCACAGGCTTATAGTAGTTGCACAAGTGAAACATGTAGAGGGAGTGTTATGACCAGGTGTGAAAGAGCTCTAGGGGTCCCTCTCAGCCTTCACCTGGTCTTACCGTAACAGGGTTTAATTTTAAGCACACCGTGTTTTCAGCTCACCTTTGGTGAATCCTTGTTCACCGCTTTCCAATTATAAGGCAAAGAAACCAGCATAAACAGGCTTTCTTAGGTTTAAAGAAGAAAAGTTGAAATTTGTTAAACTTGAACTTAAACTCTAATTCAGTTGACGCCTACAGATACACGACGTGCTCACGCTTGCATACGCGATACACACATGCAAATAGAGACAGAAAAGAGCAGAAAAAAATAAAGTGAAAAGTTTGAGGCAATATCTGAAGAGTTTTTGTTGCGGTTCTTCAAGCTCACTGTAGAGTCTTTGATTGTAGATAGATCTTGTGTTTCGTTGGGGCCCAGTATTCTTCTTAAACCTTGTTCACTGTAGGAGACTTTTCTCTCTTGGGGCTCATATGTCTTCAGTGGATTCAGAGGCTTATGAGAAGGAGATGGCAGCAGACAAGAGAAATCTTCTCTGTTCAGGAGCAGACACTCTGACTTCCAAGTCTCTGTGGCCAGTTCAAAAGAAAACCCTGGAACAGCCAGGTAGTCATTTGACTAGCTGGTCGAACCAGTCCTGGCCTTTGTGGATTGTATCCTCCTTAGCAGGCCCTGGAATGCGCTTCTTCACTTTCAATGTCTGTTAGTATGTAAATGTTTTCTTCCAGCCATGGCTGATCTGTTTAACAAGTCATTTCCTTGCTCCAACAACAGTTAAAAATCAATGTTCATGACAAAATTGATGTACCTCATTCTTGGCAGGTTGGGGCCTAGCATAGGGTAGGCACTGGCAGATAGTTTTACTTAAAAGCTTATGCCACAGCAAGCTGCTTGATAAAACATTTGGAGTTCTCAAAATTTCAGTTACTGAGCAAAAAGAAATGCATTTAAGTGTTTTCCCTTTTTGAATTGGTAGATTGTCCTGACTAGTTAGGAATAGTCGTTTTTCTTAAGACCTTAAATTTGGCTCTCTAGCACCGCTGGAACCGACACAACTGTACTTGAGTGCCCTCCAAGTGGGGCATGCAACGACTCTGTCCACCTCCGCTGTAGCCTGTGCAGTGTCTCATGCTGGGAAGAGTGCTTGTGCGGTATGCCATGCATATGCCAGGTAGCTTTCCAATAGCCAGTTTGTGCTGTCAAACAGCTGGTGCGGCTGACTCGACACATATATTCCAAACTTGGACCACACAAGTTCACTGAATGCATTCACTTAGCATTCACCAAATACCATGCTTGCAGCTGCAAGAGGGGGGGCCAACCCCCCCACCCCCCGCCGGTCCCTGCCAAACTAACATTATTAAATGGGGCAGCCATCCAACTTGTAGGCCAGGTAAGTTAGACTAACTGCCATTATTGCAAAGTTTGTGGAAGTACTGTGGAGTATATTTGGAGGTATTGTGGCCAGTTGTTGGATTTGGCAGCAAGTGTTTTTCCATCCTTACAGGGAGACCAGAGGATTCAGTAATCTGTCTACACGAAGAATGCGACAGGTATGGGGGCTGCAGTTCCAGTACCTCTAGGTCTGCAACACGACAGTGAGCTGGAGCAGTGGCAGTAGAGAGGGGAAGCTGTACGCAGACTGCGGAGGAGGAGGAGGAAGTAAAGGAGGCTGGGAGGAGTCATCCGGGATGTCTTTGCTCCAGACTGCTTGCCCATGAGTGCCTGCTCAGAGTCCAGTTCCCTTGGGATGAAATCCCTTCAACACCATTGCTCTACTATTCCCCACCTTCCCATTCACCTGTGGTGCTCTACTACAGCATCCTATTGGCCGAAATTCTACAATAAAAGCTACTCACAAAAACCTTGTCATAACATCTTTATGAAGCAAAACATCCAATGATACAAGCAAAAATGAACCAGTGGTTAGCACCGCAGCCTCACAGCTCGAGTGACCCGGGTTCAATTCTGGGTACTGCCTGTGTGGAGTTTGCAAGTTCTCCCTGTGTCTGCGTGAGTTTCCTCCGGGTGCTCCGGTTTCCTCCCACATGCCAAAGACTTGCAGGTTGATAGGTAAATTGGCCATTATAAATTGCCCCTAGTATAGGTAGGTGGTAGGGAAATATAGGGACAGGTGGGGATGTGGTAGGAATATGGAATTAGTGTAGGATTGGTATAAATGGGTGGTTGATGGTCGGCACAGACTTGGTGGGTCGAAGGGCCTGTTTCAGTGCTGTATCTCTAAAAAGAAAATTCATCCTTGTGCATTCCCTTAGTGCCTATGCAGTGCTACCCCAGTGGCTGCAGCAAGGACAATCTTGAACTGCTCTGTGCCTTGACGACTCAGTGTCGGACTGCACCATCTTGGCACAGGTGGCAGAAGTCTGGGCTGGCAGGCTGACAGGCAACAGAAAAGGGCACTGGTGAAGTGGAAATGGTAGGAGCACGAATGCTGTCATCCCGAGAGAGGGCAGCAGGCTCATGCTCCATGGAGCTACTGCCTCGGCCACAAGGTGACACCTCAGCAATCTTAGTAATCTGCTGGAGCTCAAATTGCTGGCTTTCTATGGGGGCCGGCATGTCCCTTTGAGCACTGAGATCTGCAGTCATGACGACA
Organism: Heterodontus francisci; assembly: GCF_036365525.1. Lineage (NCBI taxonomy): Eukaryota > Metazoa > Chordata > Chondrichthyes > Heterodontiformes > Heterodontidae > Heterodontus > Heterodontus francisci. The sequence continues at coordinate 140,921,969 of NC_090376.1, forward strand.
GCAATCTGAGCCTTCATAGCAACAAGAATGGATCTCATGATCTCCATCTGAACTTCCACTGCAGCACTGAGACATTGGGTGACTTCTGCCTGTGCTCCACTGGAAGCTGAGACAGCAACCACCGGGCACTCCATCAAACCTGGGTCTGCTAGTGCTGTCGTGGAGCTCTTATATTCTATGTTCCTATGACACCACTTCCAGGGTGAAAAGGGTGGGCTGCATGATGCCCTCTGCCAACTTGGAGCCGGATTCCTCCCTGCTCCTTGACAGTGACAACTCGGCATGCATTCTCCTGTATGCCGCACCATCAATGCCCTCATCTGAGTCTCCTTTAGCAGAACTCATCTATGTTCCAGTGAATGGTCACAGACCTGAAACTTTAACTCTGTTCCTCTCTCCACAGATGCTGCCAGACCTGCTGAGTAGCCTTTAAGGTAAGTGCAGTGCCAGTATCTGAATTGCTGGTTGCAATGTCAGATCAAGTGACGGGACCTCTTCATTCGTGGTGTGCTGTTGCTCTCTCTCTTCCTCCTGGGGCTGCTGTGGCTGGGCAGGTAGCTGTTCTTTGGTGGCTGAAAGCAAAATAATCAGAAAGGAGACGGCTGATGTGAGGGAAGGGGGGTTTAATTAGAAAGCATACCATCAGCAGCTTGTACATCATGTCATATAGCAGGATAAGGATAAGGTGGGAGCTGAGAAGGAGCATAAGGTGGGAACATACTGTCATCCTCAATGTTCTCAGTGATGCCAGGTGCCATGGGCTCTGTCACATCTGGCCCCATGACGCTGAGACCATCTCCTCCATAGGGCTCAGTAGATGCAGATGTCTCTACCACTAGGCCTCCAGTGCCGCATCCATGAACCAAGGAGCCCTCTCGCTTCCCTGGTACACCAATTGTGCAGTTTCTACTTGCAACCAATGTCAGTACAGGAGGTCAGCACATCTTCCTTCAACTAAGTGCAGCTCCCCTTTGAGAGGGACAGACTGCCTTTAGGAAGAGCAGGCTGGCTGCAGCATATGATATTATTATACCAATATCGGGCCAATGCTACAATCATGTAAACCAAGAGGCAACACTAAGTTTGAGTGCTACCTGCTATCACATCTCAGGCCGAAATGAATCACACTTGAAGTCACAGATCTAACTTTAACAACGATTTAACAAGTGTTTGATTAAAGACTCCTGTGGAGTTCTTGTTTACTGTGCTGCTCACTCCAGGAGCATATGCTTATCTGACCTTACGACAACCCAAGGTCAGGTGTTTTCTCCAAAACACTGAGTCCCTTTCAGTTTCACTACCAAATACCATGTATTCTCTAATGCTCAAGCCCAGACATACAATCATGACACCTGCCTGAATGGAAATAGCCCCTCCATGCCCAAAAATAAGCCTTAACTAACTTTGAGCGCCAGAAGTTCCTCATTTGCAACTTTCTAGACAATTTCCTCACTTGTGATTCACATGCTTCGAATTTGTTTTAGGTTCTGATTTGCTATTGCTTAACTTTGAGTCAACGGTGTTATGGTGAAAGTGTGATGGCAAAAAGTAACTGAATAAAGAATTATTCAAAAGATGTAGATTCTAGATTTCCTCTGCTGACTCGCCCCAAATGGCAGCGGAGACAGTAGGAAAGTTAAGCAGTAAGGTCTATTCCAGCCTACCAGCACAACCTGGATTACCCACCCCTATCCATTGTCAGAGTGATTACTAACCACCCCATCCCTACCCACCATGACTAAGTTGTGCTCAGGAACTGAAACCTACGAAATTGCCTCATTTTCCTGCTTTCCACTGTTATTTTCCTTTCCTGCAGCAACCACCAGGAATGGGGATGCAGTAAACTCCTGGGCAGTGGTAAAAGGCCTAGGATGCCCCTTTTTGGGGGAGATGGACCCGTAGAGGGCACTCTCCCTCCCATTATCTTCAGGACTCCATGTCTCCTTTTTCTCAGCTTCTTCAGATGCAACAATGATAATCTCACTGCATCACCACCAGATGGCAGCAGGAGGCTGCTCCTTTTTATATTCATTTTTTATTTAGAGATACAGCACTGAAACAGGCCCTTCAGCCCACCGAGTCTGTGCCGACCATCAACCACCCATTTATACTAAACCTACATTAATCCCATATTCCTACCACATCCCCACCTTCCCTCAATTCTCCTACCTACACTAGGGGCAATTTACAATGGCCAATTAACCTATTAACCTGCAAGTCTTTGGTTGTGGGAGGAAACCAGAGCACCTGGCGGAAACCCACGCAGTCACAGGGAGAACTTGCAAACTTCGCACAGGCAGTACCCAGAATCGAACCCGAGTTCCTGGAGCTGTGAGGCTGCGGTGCTAACCACTGAGCCACTGTGCCACCCACAGCCGTCCTTGTTGATAAGAATCCCAGTCAGAGCCCACCCTATATATATAATGACCCCTGAAACAGGAAAATGGGGTGGAAACATGCCAGGGTCAGGGCAATGAGTGGAGGTTCAGCCCTGGCCCATCAGGATCAGGAAAAAGGGACAGTCTTTATACAAAGATTGATTAATATATAGAATGGACATAAAATAGATTAAAATCATGCAATTGTTTACCAAACAGCTGTATGCTACCACAGAGGAACTATAGACTTTTTGTATGGATGAAATAAGATGAAGCTAAATAGCCTTCCACATCTGTACTTTTGTTATGACCTTTGGAATGTATGCCCAAACTATAAAGTCTGAGGACAGTTTAATTATCCTCACTAATTACCAACACAGCTTTAATTAGAACCTCTTACTCTACATTACCAGTTTTAATAATATAAACATTATTGTTGCAATTAAAAAGTAACTTTCACAATGTGACATCTGACAAAACTTTGCAGAATCAACTACTTTACCATTGAAGTGTACGTATTGTTATATGTAGATAAACACATGGGACAATGATCCAGTTACAAAGTGCTATTCACCAAAACTATCAGGAACCAGACCCTGCTGAAACCATCACTGTAAAGTAGGCTTTTAAGAAAAAAATTAATGTAATTTAAGAAAATCTTTTTCTGACGATCCATGAATGGAGGTTATGTTAATCACACCCACGGTGATATTAACAACCAGATATTTTATTGCCCAATCTGTGTAAACTTAATATCTATTTTTAAAAGGCCATGCCAATCAAAACTGAAGCATCTGAATTGAACTAAATACAACTTTTGGAGGACAAAATAATTCCAACCGAATTTTGATTAAAGTGTAGAATTCAGTTGAGCTCTGACCTCTACTGACAGTGCAGTTCACAAAACAAAGCAAAATGAATCCATTAAAAGCACCAAGTCTGTTAGAAGAAGAATGCAACATAATAATGAATTTTAAAAACATCGAAGTATTTTCATTAGCACTTAAATATAGAATGTGTAACCAATATTTCAGATCATGGCTTTGTAATAATTGAATAAGTTGGAGTCTAAGTTAATTCATCAGGGTATTGATTGCAGATTGAAGTAAAGGTCAAGAAAGCTGTAGAGAAATAATGACATTTTCTTTTCTTATTGAAAGTACTTTTATGATCCACTGATGTTGACAGGAAAAAGGAGCTCGCTGCTAGTTTTTCCTGTCGTGGTAATGAATGCATCTGTAACCTTAAACTAGCTAATCAGTAAAGCTAATTTGTAGAGCTCATTAAAAAACAAAAAAAAATCACAAATCATATCTATTTATTATACAAGCAGCCTGATGTTTTAATTCAGTTTAATAATGTTATTAATTAAATGTTATAATTAAGTAGTCTTGCAATAACTGGCATCTGCACAAGCACAACATGTCCATACTATGGGTCCTCCAGTCACAGGTCTGACACCAAAGGGATACGTACCAATTATATAATCAGCAGTTCGCCGATGTGTAAAGCATGTGACAGATACATTGTTTGTCTTAGCTAACTCCTTCATCACTGTCCTCATGGACAACAGACAGGCAGCCAGCCAGCCAATTGGATTGATCTTTCAAAGAACCAGCACAGGCATGATGGGCCAAATGGTCTCCTTCTGTGGTGTATTGTGCAACAAGATAGGGTTAATTAATGACCTCATAGTTAAGGTGCCCCTAGTTAGCAGCGATCATAATATGATTGAATTTTACATTCAGTTTGAGGGAGAGAAGAGTGGATCCAAGACTAGTATTTTAAACTTAAATAAGGGCAATTATGAGGGCATGAAAGCAGAATGGTCCTTTGTCCTTTCCAAGCACTGTCTGTTAATTTGCAAATGTTTTTCTAGTCAAGGGCCCATTGTGGGTTGGATGTGTCAGGGAATGGCTGCTTTGTCCTTCCAACCACTATCTGTTAATATGCAAGTGTCTTTCCAGGCATGATCTGCAATTTTTTAAAGCAAGTCCATTCTTCACTTCAACAATAGTCTGAAATTTAATGTCCATGTGGTGAAATTAATATGCCTCATGCTTGGCAGGAGGGGGCCTGCATGACACCTCCAAACCCAGCACAATGAAATGCGATTTGAGAAAAGCGCATTTCATTAAAAGGGTCGAGAGAAAATGTAAGAGACAGAAAAAAAATGCATTTCGCTCATTCATTCACAAATCTTAAAACTTATTAAAATCACCCCTTTTTTGGCATCCCAGTAAACATGTGGTTCTTTCTTGGGGAAGTTTCTCTTCTGTTTGCCCATTTCCATGGCTGCCTAGGGTCTTTGTTCCTGCTGAGGTAATTTTTTTTTCAGTAATGAGCGGGTCTATCCTGAACTCTCTTTCAGTGCTTTGCTGAGTCATGCAAAGGCTTTTGCTTTCCGGGGATGGGTGGTTCCCTTTATTTCTGACTGTGGAGGAGGATTCTTTGCTAATCTCCCCCTTGCCCCAGAGGACACTACTGCCTTCAGGTATTTGTGCAGATTCTACTGCACTCCCCTGTGGCACTTTGACTAGGTGAGCCATCACCCTCATGGTTTCTCTGCCCCCTAGAGGTCTTTCTTTGTCTCTGCACGTTCCTGTAAATACTGTTAGCAACTTTGATGGTGTGCTTCTAAAGTCTGCATTTACATAGGAGGAGGTGGAGTCTAACTTTTCAAACTTTTTGGGATTGGCTAACCGGACAGTAACAGTTTTTATCCGGGATTCCTCCCGGACTTCCTTTAGCCTGCTCTCTCGGTCACTTTCTCCCCTTCCCTTTCTAAACTTTTGCCAGCCTTGTGCCTGCCTGACCCTCTTTGTTCTTGGCAGGGGTCCCTTACAGTTCACCAGCCCTCTGCTGGAGGGTCCTCCTAACACTTAGGGGTGCAGGTTTCACTGGAAGTTGCAGTTTCCCCTCAACCTGGCACATGTGGCAACTCCTGCAGTACTCCACCGCATCTTTGTGGAGTTTTGTTCAGTTAAACTGCTGTCTCATGCAGGCTTTGGTCCTTTGTATACTGCATGTACAGCTACTGTAGTCTCGTGGGCCCTTTTTAATACTTCTCTCCGGTACCTCTGCAGCACCACTAACTGATGAACTACTGTCCACTCCTTGCTGTCAGGTCTGTGAGGAGAACTTCATTTCCTCATCAATACCTCATTCTTTAAATTGTAGCAATCAGGGGCTCCCTCTGCTTCACTTTCAGACTGTGCAGCCTGTGTTAACTCTCGCAATGCTGGATCAGCTCGCTGAGCCTCACCCAGGGAAATCCATTTAATTCATTCCCTGGGTCTCCTAATTTTCCAAAAAAAGTCTCAGACAGACAGACCTGGTCTTCTGCCTGCAGTGCCAATTCAGTAGTCTCTTCTGGGGGAGCTCGTTTGGCCATGACCTGATCCACTACACATTCAGGGAAACTGCAGGGGTCTGTCTCCTGCCACTGCCTCCTGCAGTATTTCTTTCACTACTGCGGGGGGGGGGGGAGGGGTACTACCACCTCTACCCCTGCCAGATCATTACCTAAGAGCAGGTCAACCCTGTCTACAGGCAATCTTGGGACAATCCCTATGGCCACCGATCCTGAAACTAGGTCATATTCCAGGTGCACCCGGTGTACAGGTACAGGCATACACTGCCCTCCAATACCATTCACCACCATTCTGGTGTTCACTTCACTCTCTGGGGGAAAGGTCAGGCCTTTTCCCAGTAAAAGGAATCTAGTGGCCCCTGTGTCCCTGAGAATTACTATGGGCTTGCTTGCCCCACTGAAGGGTTATGGGGTTACTTTCCCTTCAGACACAAAACCCTGATAACCTTCAGGAGTCCTATTAAATTTTCCTGCACTTACAGCCGTAAGCTTCCTGGGTCTCACTCTTACTGCAGTTAAAGCCACAGCTTGTTCTGCTATACTTTCCATCAGGGTCCCTTCTTCACTGAGCAGGTGTGCCCTGATTAACCCTACAGGTTTTCCCTTTAGTTTCCAGCAGTCAGCTTTTAAATGCCCTGCTTTATTACAATGGAAGCACACAGGTCTACCTTCCTTTTTGGCTAGAGGAGGATCCCTTGTGTCTCCTGCTTTTCTTTCTCTCCCAGGACTGCTTGGACTCATATCACCTTCCCATCCTTTGTCCTTTTTTGATTTGTGGGGATGACTAGGATAGGTTCTCCCCTGGGAAAGTGACTTATAAATAAAAGCAAACTCATTGGCCAGAATGGCCCCTTACCAGGCTCTCTGCACCCGCTGCTCCTCTACATGGGTCTCTATGGAGAGTGGGAGAGAGTGTTTAAATTCTTCTAACAGAATTATTTCTCTGAAATTCTTACAGCTGAGCTGTACTTTAAGAGCCCTCAGCCACTAGTCAAAGGTCAGTTGCTTACTTTTTTCAAACTCCAGATAAGTTTGATTGGCTTGCTTTTTGTGGGTTCGAAACTTTTGGTGATAGGCTTTGGGTACTAATTCATATGCCCCGAGGATAGCATTTTTTGTCAGTTCATAATTTGATGAATTCTCATCTGGCAACAAGGAATAGACCTCATGGGCTTTACCAGTTAGCTTGCTTTGCAATATAAGAAGCCAGGTCTCAGCTGGCCATTTTAGCTGCCTTGCCAGTTTCTCAAAGGACACAAAAAGTGCTTCGACATCCTCCTCACTGAATTTTGGAATTATTTGAGCTAGTTTTAACAATTTTGTACCCATCCCTGAATTACGCTCCTCCATATTGGCCATGCTTTCACTAGTGCTACTCTGTCGCCCCCTAGTTAATTCAAGCCGCTTCAACTCTCCCTCTTCGCATTCTTTCTGGAAGGTTCTTTCTCTCTCGCCTCCTTCTCTTTGTCTTCACATTCCTTCTAGAAGGCTCTTTCTTTCTCCCTCTCCTTCCTATCTCTCTCCTTTTCCTGTCTCTCCCTTTCTCTTTCTCTTTCTCTTTCCCTGTCTTCTAATTCAAGTTTCCTTTGTTCCAATTGTATCTTTGCCAGCAGTATCCTGTCTGCGTCCACGTCTAGCCCTGTTTCTGGTTCTTCCGATTCCAGGGAAAAATGGTTGGCCACTAGCCTTAGGTGTTCAGACTTCCTCGCCATGCCACGTACAGTGATCCCACACTGCTCAGTCATTTTCCTCAACTCCTCCATAGACAGTGCTTTTAACTTATCTCAAGTTCCTTCACCGTGGCTTGGGGAGCTACTAGCTTCAGTTGCAGACATGTTAGTATTCAATCACACACAACCACAAGAAAACCTGTATTGAAAACTTGCTCTTTTTTGATTAGGAATAATTTGATTTCCCACTTCCAATTTCTCTCATTTGTCTGTGGATAAAATCCAGGACGGTAGCACCCAACTTTCTGTTACGGCCAGGTGAGAAAGAGGTCTAGGGTTCCCTTTCAGCCTTCACTGGGTCTTACTGTAACAGGGTTTAATTTTAAGCACATCATGTTTTTAGCTCCCCCTTTGTGTATCCTTTTTCACCGCTTACCAATTATAAGGCAAAGAAACCAGCACAATAGGCTTTCTCAGGTTTAAAGAAGAAAATGAAATTTTATCAAAGTTAAACTTATACTCTAATTTGGTTAATGCCTACAGATACACAACATGCCCACCCTAGCACACATACGCGATACACACATGCAGATAGAGACAGAAAGAAAACAGAAGAAATAAAGTGGAAAAGTTTGAGGCAATATCTGAGGAGGTTTTTGTGTTACGGTTCTTCGAGTTCACTGTAGTGTCCTTTATTGTAGGCAGATCTTGCTTTTCGCTGGGGCCCAGTATTCTTCTTAAACCTTGTTCGCTGTAGGAGACTTTTCTCTCTTGGGGTTCATGTGTCTTCAGTGGGTTTGGAGTTCCATGAGAAAGAGATGGGATCTGGCAGACAGGAGGGGCTGTAGCGAGCCAGCCAGGAGAGATCTTCTCAGTCCAGGAGCATTCTGCTTTCTGCCCAAACTGCTTGTACAAATTCAAAAAACTCAGATTGCCCAGAGTTTAGGCATGTGATTAGCTGGTTTGACCATGTCCGTTTGTGTATTCGGCCATCTTAGCAGTCAACCTGGAATGGGAGCACCCCCACCTTCAATGTCTGGTGATCAAAAGACTATTGTGGGTTGAATGTGTCAGGGAATGGTCTGTTCTCCTTTCCAAGCACTGTCTGTTAATATGCAAATGTCTTTCCAGCCAAGATCTGGCAATTTTTTTTTAAAGCAAGTCCTTTCTTCACTTCAACAACAGTTTGAAATTTAATGTCCATGTGGCAAAATTAATATGTCTCATGCTTGGCAGGTGGGGGCTGTATGGTAGGGTACATTTTAAAATGTTTTGAACGTAATTTTTTTTTAATTTACTGGGGAACTGGCAACACCATTATAACTAGAAAATAGTTTTATATATTTTTAAAGTTCATTTTCAGTAATTTAAAATTAGGTTATTCTCAGGTGGTGGATTGACACTGTGAGTAAAAATGCTTACTTTTTGTGATAAACCCATTTTTAGCTGTATTAATCAAAATTTACCAAGTTATCACTCTTATGACTGTTTTCCTTGGAGAATAGAAGGCTGAGAGGAGATTTGTTAGAGGTATTCAAAATCATGAGGGATCTGGACAAAGTGGATAGGGAAAAACTGCTTTCACTTGTGAAAGGATCAAGAATGAGAGGGCACAGATTTAAAGTGATTTGCAAAAGAAACAAAAGTGATATGAGGAAAAACCTCTTCACGCAGCAAGTGGTTAGAATCTAGAATGTGCCTGAGAGTGTGGTGGAGGCAGGTTCAATCAAGGCATTCAAAAGGGATTTAGACTGTTATCTGAAATGGATGAATGTGCAGGGTTATGGGGAGAGGGTGGGGGAATGGCACTAGATGAATTGCTCATTCGGAGAGCCGGTGCTGTCACGATGGGCTGAATGGCCTTGTTCTGTACTGTAATTCTGTGATTCAGTGATATCAAGGAATACTTTTTAAAGCAAACAATTTTTGTAAAAAAAAAGTACTTTAAGACGCTGCACATTGTACTGGTTCATGACAGAATTTGCTTTCAGCATATGCAAATGAGTATGAGCAGAAACATGAGGAAGAAAACAGTTTTCAAAATGGACACAATTTTGGTCACAGTTTGTGCCGGATTCACCAATTGTGCTCAAAGCGAAAACTCTACCCCTGTATGTACACAAATTGTTTTATGGTTCAATTTAATGTTGTCTATTAATCTTTTCTTATAACCTCTCCTTGCCTCCTGTGTTAAATTTCAATTCCCTCCTTTAGAGCCTGATTTTAACTCACTCACAACGATTCACTTACACAGAGTTAAAATCAAGCCTGTACTTTCCGTAATCTTTCTGGTTATTTTAACTGCATCTTGCTCCCACGTACTTGAGATTGTGCTATTAACAACAAGCACAAAGCCAGTTTATAAGTATCACAGTTGTTCAGCATAAGCAGGGCTGTGCTTATTTCAAAATAAGGTTATGCTCATTGTCCAAGATTAACATACAGCTGCTACAGCTATTTAATGTTGGAATCTTAAGATAACTGATAAGCTAACAGCTTTAAATAACAAGTCTATCGATTTCATTCAAAGTCCATTTCAGCACATTGCTGATGAAATCATAGCTTTAACCATACGATTCATTGATCTCATAGAACCTTCTCCTCTTGAATCTATCCTAATAAAGGTGACAGCCCTTCTAGGAATTCTCACTTTCCTAATCATAAGCAATCAAGCATAGGACTTGAGTCTGATACACAAAATGAGATGAGGCATACCATCCAGTAGAAATCTGGAACTGGGCTCTACCTCCAAAGGAGATGGTCCAGGTTAGGAAACAGTTGAGAACCTTAAAGATGAGGATTTATTTTTTTAAATCTTAACTCGCCTACAGACCGCACTGCACACTCTGTTTGATCTATGGTATTGATAAAAGGGCTTACAATCATTTTGGCTACACCATTGAATTAAGCTTGAATTCTCTTCTGCCTTGGTTTAGTTCCAATTCTCTTTCTTACAGAGATGAGAAACCCATTTAGCTAATGACTTCAGCGGGTTCCCCCATGATGATTGTCCAATCCACGTTCAGTAAAAATCTCTTTGTTTTTGTTCGATCAAGGTTCTAATGCATGTATAGTTTTAGAAAATCAAACTCCTACAACAGATCCTTGGCCATAAGCCACAGAAATCAGAAATATAGATGCAACTGAATTCCTGTTTGGGTGCTCTTGCTAAGTGACACTTCTGACAGAAAGCAACATTAACAGGAAGTGCATATAGCCAAGCTGCAGGCCTGCAGCTTGTAATGTTCCAAGCATTCCTTTTAATGGACTGAAAATCAACAATTTCTCATGATGTGCTCCATGTGTGCTCCTCTCCTTACTGAGTGCATTGGTTCACAGAATCATCATGGGTATGTGTTCCTGGAGGGGACGGTTCCACACTGGGACCACAATTTCATAAAATTATCCCAAGTATTTTTTTTATAAATGAAGAAGTTAAGTTACTGGATTAATTTCCACAACAAGTGCAAAACGTTTCCTGAACTAAACTCACTTTTCAAAGTAAATTTCTTTCTTCTTTCTCTCCTGGAAGCAATCTGCTCCTCTTGAAGTATCTGATGAAAATGAAGACAAAGGCTATCTTTCTTCTTTCCCACGAATAAAAAAAGAAAACTTCAGGCAATTTTACCTGTCAATCCTTTCCTCCTGGACATTTGAAATCCACTTATTGGAAACCTATCAGGTCTTTCAGGATCCGTTAGATCAGTCAATCTGCTGATCAATAGAGACACAGACTCAAGGGTCTGGTGGAATGTTGATGGCTGGAGGCAATGTATGTGAGGCTGCTATCTCTCAGAACAGCAATGTGTGCAAAACATGAAAGGAAAGCTTGCACTTATATAACATCTTTCACAATCTCAGGACATCCCAAAGCAATGGAAAACTTTTGAAGTGTAGTTCACTGTTCGAATGTAGAAAACATGACAGCCAATTTGCACACAGAAGGATCGAACAAACAGTACTGTGATAATAAGCAGGTCAACTGTTTTAGGTATTCATGTAGGGATAAATATTGCCTGGGACACCAGGGAGAACTACACTGCTCTTTTTCAAATAATGCAGTGGGATCTTTTCCTTCCACCTGAGAAGGCAAATGGGGCCTCAGTTCAACATCTTAGCTAAAAGGTTGCAAGACTAACATTGCAGCTCTTCCTCAGTACTGTATTGAAGTATCAGCTTAGATTTTGTGCAACCTCTACAGTGGGGCTTGAGCCCCCACCCTTCTGACTCATAGGTGGGAACACTACCACTGAATCACAGCTGAAGTATGCTATCTGCCCTCTTAAATGACACATATGGCTGAATTTTACCAGCCCTCTGAAGATGGGCTGGGAGGCAGGAGGGCTCGTAAATTGGCAGGGGAAGGTGTCCCGAGGGATGTCTTCCTGCCTACACAGGATATTCCCAGAAGCAGGAATGGTAGAAGTGCAGCCACCTGCTGACTGGAAATAGGCAGCAATTAATTCAATTAAGTGACCAATTAACAGCCAATTTACACTCTCGCCAACATTTTACCAGCACAGGATGGGCACCTGTCGTGTGGGGAGACTGTCAGGCATATCAAGATGGTTTCCCACCGGTTTCCCAGTGAGCTGGGGGGGCATCCTTTCTGGTCGTTCCATGGCCATGAAGGAGCCCTTCCCAGCAGCAATGGCTGCCGTCACAGCTGCACCACCGCCGCTGGTGAGATCACCTTTCTGATCACCAGGGCCTGCCTGGCCTTGGCATATTAAAAAAAGATTACCTGCCCGTCGAGGGTCCCTCAACATGGAGGCATCCTCTTCTTCTCCCTGCAGCTCCAGCAGCACCCAACTCTATCTGGCAGCAGTGTATACCATTTACAAGATGCACTGCAGTAGTTCACTAAGGCTCCTTAGAGAGCACCTTCCAAACCCGCGACCTCTATCACCTAGAAAAACAAGGGCAGCAGATGCATGGGAACACCACCACCTGCAAGTTCCTATCCAAGTCACGCACCATCCTGACTTGGAACTATATCGTCGTTCCTTCACTGTCGCTGGATCAAAATCCTGGAACTCCCTTCCTAACAGCACTGTGGGTGTACCTACCTCACATGGACTGCAGCTGTTCAAGAAGGCAACTCACCACCACCTTCTCAAGGGCAATTCGGGATGGGCAATAAATGCTGGCCTGGCCAGCGATGCCCACATCCCATGAAAGAATAAAAAAAACTCTCCTTTAATACAAGAAACACAAAGTGACCATAAGCCAACCCGATCTTCCTGCTTGCCCTGATTGTGTAAAAGTGTCCAATTTTCTTGTTTTCTAATACCTACCCTATGTATAAACTGAAGGCCAGCAATTGCTCCAGTGATACAAAATGCTTGTAAGATTGAAGTGATCCCCCTCTCGTGGCAGCTATTTCGTAGGACGGTCTTCTGCGGTTTGCATTTTTGGGTGGCCTGGTGTCAGCTTTTATGGCTGGAATTTTACAGGAATCAAGAAAATCCTGCTGCCAGGACCGAAAGTTGGTTCGAGCCATGCGGGCTGATGGGCGATTTTACCGGTGGCTGCCAATCAAAAGGCCATCACTGGGACTGCCATCCAATTAAGGACAGGCGGCCTGCCTCTCAGAGCATTTTTGTACTGCTCTATTGTTCATGGAGATTATAGATAGACAGGAAAGAGTGTATTTATTTGTTTAAACAGATAATTATGATTTGCAAGGTCATGTAAGACCAAAGGGATCCAATGTTTGTGATGTGCTGGAATGGAGTGCAAGATTGTTATTTACTTGAAGATTGGGGAAAAAAAGTTTTGACTTTGGTGACAAAGATCAAGAATGTTAAACAGATGAGAACACTTCATTGATTAATTGAGTTCAGATGCTGCTTGCAACTGCAAATGAGGAGTCCTCTGAGTGACAATCCTCCCGATGATCCACTACATAGCTACTGCTTCCAAAGCAGCTAGAGTCACATCCTAGGAGTCTTCAAATCCAGCCTTATTTGAATGATAAATTTCTGCTGGGCTTCGCAAACTACAAGCGTGTGGGATACAAGATGTGGGGTATATTATAAAGCCATTCCTAATCTATCAAGACAGCAAATTGTCTCTTTATAATCCTGATAGGCTTCTCAGTGATCACTCTTTAATATACCACCCTTCAGAAGTTGTTCTTGCAACTCTAAAGTGAAGAGTTATCCATGGCAGCAAGGACTTTGTTTTGTTACCTCAAAGCCATCAGTTCATTTGGTGATCTTCTTGAAGAGCTTAAGAAGGCAGAAAACGTTGACAATGAAAACATTCAGACTGATATCCCTTATTGCCTCAAACTGGCCACTGGGTAATCTGGAACGGAGTAGCAGGAGGATCAAACTAAATTTGTGCTTCAGCAGCATTCTATTTCTCTTCTGCATTTCTTGTCTACCAAAACTGGTCAGGATCATCCTGGAATGCAAAGATAATCCCTGGTCTCTATCTGATGCAGCAAATGGTCTTCTTAAACCCCTCTCTCTGTCTTCTCCATCCTCACCTTTAACAATAAGTCCGCATAGCTTACTGACTTCTTTGTCACTAAAATTGAGACCATCTGTTAAACTGCCTCTGCTGCTTCCCTGCCCTCCCCTAGTTCATCAGACCGAATTTCCTCTAAGGTTCCCCCTGCCCTAGCTCTGAACTTGCACCTTTCTCTAATTTCACTTCTATCTTCCCTCATGCCCTTTCCAAACTCATCTTGTCCATGAGATCCAACCCCCTGCTCCCTCACGTCTATTCACACGAAATTGCTGAGCACCCAACTTCCCTCTCTGGTTCCATGTTAACTGATATGTTAATGATTCTCTCTTCTCCAGGACTGTTCCCCTCTCCTTCAAATCTACCGTCATGACATCCTCCCTCAAAACAACCATTGACCCGCCGTTTTTGTAAACTGCCACCCCATCTCCAACCTCTCTTTCCTCTCCAAAGTCTTTGAGCATGCTGTTGCCACCCAAATTTATGCTCAACATTCCCAGAATGCCTTATTTGAACCCGTCCAATCAGGTTCCTGCCCCTACCACAGTACCAAAATTACACTTATCAAAGTGACAAATGACAATAGTAAACTATTCCACCTCCACCTTCTCGATCTACGTACAGCCTTCAACACAGTTCACCAACCATCCTCCTCCGAAACCAATCCACCGTCGGTAGGACTGCATTCACCTAGTTCCGTTCTTATCTAGCCAGTTGTACCCAGTGAATCACCTGCAATGGCTTCTTGGCCTACTCCTGCACTGTTTCCCCTACTGTTCTCCCAAGGATCTATCCTTGGTGCTCTTCTATTTCTTATCTACCTGCTGCCCCTTGGTGACATCATCTGAAAACATAGTGTATGCTTCCACATGAATGGTGATGAGATCCAGCTCTACCTCACCACCACCCCTCTCGACCCCTCCACTGTCTGAAAATTGTCACATTGCTTATCCAACATCCAGTACTCAATAAACAGATTTCCTCCAACTAAATATTGGGAAGACAAAAGCCACCAACTTAGGTTCCTGCCACAAACTCTGTTCCATAGACACTGACTCTATCCCTTCCCTGACAACTATCTGAGGGTGATGCAAACTGTTCGTAACCTTGTTGTCATACTTGACCCTTATTCTGGCCCCATATCTGCACCATCACTAAGACCTCCCAATTCTACCTTCTTAACATCTCCCAGCTTGACCCCTGCTTAAATTCACCTGTTGCTGAAGCCCTCATCCATGCTTTTGTTACCTCTAGACTTGATTACTCCAGCTCACTCGCGGTTGGCCTCCAAATTTCTACTCTCTGTAACCTTGCAATCATCCAAAAATCGGTGCCTGTATCCTAAGTTGCACCATGTCTCATTTGCCCAACACCGCTGTGCTCACTGACTTACATTAACTCCCAGTTAAGCAATGCCTCGATCTTAAAATTCTTATCATTGTTTTCCAATCCCTCCAGTGCCTCGTCCCTCCCTATCTTGTCACCACCTCCTGACCTGTAACCCTCTGAGGTAACTGCGCTCCTCCAATTCTGGCCTCTTGCGCATCCCCAATTTTAATCACCACACCATTGATGGCTGTGCCTTCAAGCCTTCAGTTGTCAAGGCCACAACCTTTGGAATTGACTCCCTAAACCTCTCCACTTCTTTACTTCTCTTTCCTCCTTTAAGATGCTCCATAAAATCTATCTCTTAGAGCAAGCTTTTGGTCATCTGATCTAATATCTTATGTGGCTTGGTGACTAATTTTGTTTGATAATGCTCCAGTAAAGCACTGTGGGAAATTTTACTACTGTAAAGGTGCTGTATAAATGGAATTTGTTGTCACCATAATAAATCAAATGTCTGCAAGCACGTAATGCAGCTCGCCTTTCAGGACCTTACCAATTTCTTTCCATGCGCATATGCAAATCCAAGTGGGAAGATAATCAATAGTAGTAGTAATAATAGTGGTGGGGTGGGGGGGGGAGAATGGGGTTAAAGGTGTGCTGGCAGTGGTCCACAATTGTTTCGTGAAACCAGGCAGAGAATTCTTGCTCTTTCTAACTTCACTAAATATAAAAATTTGCAACATCTTTGGGCTCTTTTTTGAGTAGGCTGCAGCGGTCCCTTTAAGGATTGCTGGGTCGACTGCTCAGACCCAGAAATACTAGCCAGCACATGCATATCATAATTTCTGACTGGTGTAAACCAGTTGGCCAGTACAGGTCAACGATGAGCGCAGGAGTCTCATTTCAATATTGAAGTGAGGCCTGCATTTATTTTAGGTAACCACCTAAACTGTCTGACAGAAGACCCCGATTGATTTAACAGTGATCCAAATTTCCATGCAGTTCGGGCACGAGTCTCTTTCCTGCTAAATTAGTTCACACTGCACTTGTTCCAGGTCCATAAAATGGCCACAATAATGTTAAATTTAGACCAAATGGTGTCCAAAACTAGTAAATCTGACATTCATACAAAAGACTCTGCATCTGGTCTCACCCTAGATATTCAGCAAGTGATATGTTTGTTTAAGAGGGTTGAGAGAGCTAACTTTAAAAGCTCATAAACATATGTCAATGCCAGCTATCGCACTTTAAGTAACCCCAGAAAAACAACAAAACTGAATGACTCTTTCATGCTGCTTCTCTGCTAATTTGGATGTTTCTCCCCAGCTCTGCTGAACAGTGTGTCATATATCTGATAGGTGCATGCTCAGATGGTATTATGGGTGATATTGCACAGAATTCCCATAATAACTTAAAATGAGCCTGCAGGTGGCAACTTTGATAGCCACAGGCAGAGCTGTCCAGATAGATGATCTTGGCTACATGGCTTCATATATTAGCTGGCGGATTTTCCCTATTGAGTCTTTGGGATTGATTACAATCACTCCCAAATCAGGAATGCCCAAGTGGTCAGGATTGAAGGAGTGTTGATATGTCAGAGGGTCATGGGGCTGAAGGTGATAATAGAGATAAGGAGGGGTGAGGCCAAGGACAGATTTGAAAACAAGGATGAGAATTTTAAAATCGAGGTGTTGCTTAACCGGGAGCCAATGTAGGTCAGCAAGGACAGGGGTGATAGGTGAACGGGACTTGGGGTGAGTTAGGAGACAGGCAGAGGGATTTTGGATCACCTCAAGTTTATGGAGTATAGAAAGTTGGAGGCCTGCCAGGAGTGTATCACAATAAACAAGTCTAAGGTAACAAAGGCATGGATGAGGGTTTCAGCACAGATTAGCTGAGGCAGGGAAGTGTCATGCTCGACCCCCACCTGCCAAGAATGAGGCATATTCATTTTGCCATGTGGACATTAAATTTCAAACTGTTGCTGAAGTGAAGAAAAGACTTGTTTGAAAAAATCACCAGGCCCTTCACTGGAAAAACATTTCTTGCATACTAACAGCCAGTGCTTGGAAGGACAAAGGGGCTATTCCCTACTCCAATTTAACCCACAATGGACTTTGAGCACCAAGTATTGTGTGTAAGAAGAGACATTCCTGGATCGGCTAAGACCAGAGAATCCACAAACAGACGTGATCAGACCAGCTAGTCACGTGACTAACCTGCTTGGCAACCTGGGTTTTTCTGAATTGTACAACAGTTTGAACTCAGAATGTATGTTTGCTCCAGGACTGAAAAGACCTCTCCTGGCTGGCTCGCCACAGCCTCTACTGTCTGCTTCTGTCTCTTTCTCACGGAACTACAAATCCACTGAAGACACATGAACCCCAAGAATGAAAAGTCTCCTACAGCGAACAAGGTTTAAGAAGAATACTGAGCCCCAACGATAAGCAAGATCCAACTACAATCAAGGACTCTACAGTGAGCTCAAAGATCCGTAATGCATGCTAGCGTGGGCACATCGTGTATCCGTAGGCGTTAACCGAATTCGAGTTTAAGTTTAATGAATTTCAACCTTTCTCCTTTAAACCTAAGAAAACCTGTTTGTGCTGGTTTCTTTGCCTTATAATAGGAAAACAGTGAACAAGAATTCACCAAGGGGGAAGCTAAAAACACTGCGTTTTAAAAATTAAACCCTGTTACGGTAAGACCAGCTGAAGGCTGAGAGGGAACCCTAGACACCTTTCTCACCTGGTCATAACAGCAAGAATCAGGCAATGAGGTTGAAATAGCCAGTGTTCATGATGGTGCAGATATCTAGTTGGAAGCTCACCTCAGGGTCAAATATGACACTGAGGTTGCGAACAGTCTGGTTCAGCCTCAGACAGTTGCAGGAAAAGGAATGGAGTCAGTGGCTAGTGAATAGAGTTTGTATTGGGAACTAAACACAATGGCTTTGATCTTTCCAATATTTATTTGGGGGAAATTACTACTCATCTGGTACTGGATGTCAGACGAGCAGTGTGACAATTTAAATCCAGTGGAGGGGTCGAGAGAGATGGTGATGAAGTAGAGTTGGGTGTCATCAGCGTGCATGTGGAAACTGACATGGTTATGAATGATATTGCCATGGTGCAGCATATGGATGAGAAATAGGAGAGGGCCAAGGATTGAACCTTGGGGGACAGCTGAGATAAAGTGTGGAAATAGGAATTTACCGACAAAAAATATCCCAAGTGCACACATTATAAACTAGAGACTCACCAAAACCAATGAGTAAATTCAGGACAATCACTTTTTAAAATAAATTTTTAGTTACTATCATTTAAATACCCAGTGCCCAAGTTGAAATGCAATTATTTGGAACAATAGATTTTATCTTAAAGTTTGCAAAGATAAGAAAGGATGTGATCCTGTAAATGGTTAAATGAATCTGTTTGTTTAAATTCATACTCAACTTAAAAGGCATGATCTCCTCTGTCTTCCTTTCTAAGGGTGTAGGAAAAGTCAACTGAAGATATTCGTGACTCAATCAGACTTGGATTTTATTTTCATTCTGTCAGTGCATATTGAAGTGCATATTGTTTTTGTCCTTCAAACTGCAGTTACCAGTGAAAGCCCTAGATCATTTCCATTTAATCTCCACAGATAGGATGCAATATGGTGCCTAGAGAATATCCATGCCTTCCCTAAAGAAAGTTCATGTAGATGGAATAAGAAGCTAGTTACAGAAATAAGGTACTACCTCCAGTTCACTGGATATGAAGTAAGTAGTCCAGCAATAGCTCAGTGAGCTTATCTACTGAGTAGTTCAGCTATACAGATCCATAATTTTCCTAAATTCAATCCCCTTTCTGTGTACAGTTAGCTGAGGCTATGCTTTAGGGTGTAATTAATGGGCAGTATGCCACTCATTCAGAGAGGGTTCTCACTCTTGTTTTCTGCTGGGCGCATGGGCATTGGACAAGGACAGAATTGGTCTTGAAAGCAACGCCCACCATGATCATGTAGCCTG